>NW_028227257.1:113826599-113891599 GCF_978045245.1 Mus caroli | reverse complement strand
TTGCAAGAGCTATAGTTTACCTGTCAGTAGAGAGCTGGAATCTGAAGAGAGTACCTCTAGTAAGTAGACAGGGTCCCCAGTAGAGAGATGGGGTCCTTAACCTACCTTCAAAATTTTTGGTCCAGAGTTGTTCCTGTCTAAAAGAAATGCAGGAACAAGAATGGAGCAGAGACGGAAAGAAAGACCATCCAGTGACTGGCCCAACTTGGAATCCAGCCCATGCTTAGGCACCAAACCCCGACATTATTACTGATGCTATGTTGTACTTGCAGACTGGAGCCTAGCATGGATGTCCTCTGAAAGACTCTACCAGCGCTGACTAAGACAGATGCAGATACTCACAGCCAACCACTGGACTGAGTTCGGGGATCCCTACGGAAGAGTTAGCGGAAGAATCAAAGGAAATGAAGAAGATATCAACCCCATAGGAAGACCAACAATGTCAACTAACCTGTATTCCTGGGAGCTCCCAGAGACTTAGCCACCAACCAAAGAGCATGCACAGGCTGGTCTGAGAGTCCCTGCACATATGTATCAGAAGATGACCTTGTCTGGGAGTGGATGTTCCTAATCCTGGAGAGATTTGATACCCTAGATAAGGAGTATGGATGAACTGACTGATGCCTGTGAACAAAAGAGACTCATAATGAGAACTATCTCTAGAGTGGAGAAGCTCTCACAGCCAGCTGAGTTCCTGTATCATTCTGGTGTCTTCATTCTGACTTCCTTGCCCCCTCACTGTTGCTTAGCTTCTCAACAGGTGAAGTAAGCATGTAGATTCTAATCTGGTTTTCTGAATTAATGACCAGACAGAGGAGTTTAAAACTATTTTCCAAGAGTCCAACCCTAAGCATCTAACATCTTCTCTGCCTATGTTAGCTTGACATGGACCCAAAACCTTCAACAATGTGCTAGACTCTGGGCAGGTGATTCAACGTAATGGGGTCTGAATTACATTTTGGAAGCCTGTAGTCTCTGAGAGAACAAACAGTAAGTAAGGTTCAGTAGCTGATTTGAGTACTGTTGAGTGACACGATCATATTGGTATTGCTGAAGAGAATCATATATACAGTTCTTGGCTGTATATCAGCATTCTCCCTGGGCCTATCTATCAAAAATGAAGAATCAGTGGTCGAAGTCAGACAACGTCAGAGTATCTGGGTTGCATGAAGTGAAGCTGACACAGACAGAAAGCTACTAGGCTCTACTCAAACATCTTCACACAACTCTACAGCATGCACAACACTGGATTTCATTTTTCTTCTGTTTTAGTCTTAACAGACATTATTAAATTAGATGGATCAAGCATAAAGTAGTATCAGTGGGGAAAAATAGCTTCTTAGGAACCTCTGCTCCTCCAGAAGATTCACATTATTTGCTTCTCTTTGGGCATCCACTTCCCCTCAGCTGAACAGTTTTGTTCATCATTTTCTGAGTATGTGATGATAGACTTATCAGGGTGGTATGCAGGTAACAGAGGACCTCAGACACCTGGACACCAAAGCCCTGGAGTTTGAGATTAAACTCTTGGGGACCTCCCTTGCATTCTATCTTGTGTCTACTTGCTGCCTAGTTGCTAACTAACTACTTTCTCATTTTTCTTCGATTTTTTTTTCTTTTCTTCCTAGGATACCCTATCCTATCTTCAAATTGTACAGACACAAGTCCTCCGTAGTTGGATTCAGTTTGAGGGCACATCAGTTGTGGAAGAAAGCTATCAACATTTTCTTTAATTCTCCAAAGAATTCCAACATAGATAATGAATTGCATGGCCATCTAACTCCTTAGCCCATATCAGGCTTCAATGAATGCAGCTCACTAGGTTAGGCCAGCTTTAGAAGGATTTTCTGCCCACAACTGATCTTCCATCTTAGAAATAATGAAGGACATGAAAAAAAATGGAAAGTTATGGTCATTTTTTTTTCTTATCCCTATTCCCAATACGCCCTATCTGTACTGGCTAGTTTTGTGTCAATTTGACACAGCTGGAGTTACCATAGAAAAAGGAGCTTCAGTTGAAGAAATGCCTCTATGAGATACAGCTGTAAGGCATTTTCTCAATTAGTGATCAAGGGGAAAGGCTTCTTGTGGGTGGGACCATCTCTAGGCTGGTAATCTTGGTTCTATAAGAGAGCAGGCTGAGCAAGCCAGGGAAACAGGCCAGTAAAGAACATCCCTCCATGGCTTCTGCATCAGCTTCTGCTTTCTGACCTGCTTGAGTTCCAGTCCTGACTTCCTTTGGTGATGAACATCAGTATGAAAGTGTAAGCCAAATAAACCCTTTCCTCCCCAACTTGATGTTTGTGCAGGAATAGAAACCCTGACTAAGACACCCATCCTCCCCACATGAACGCCTTTTCTTAAACAGATATCTAGAGTAAAATCTGCAATGATGCAGCCAACCCACACAGCAAATCCTCCAGAGATCTGAGGTAACCACCCAGTCTTTCTTCATGTATGTTCCTATTTTAGGGTATTTATTCTATTAACATTTAAATAATTAATCAGCAAGCTTTCTGGAACCAGGAGGAGTTTATCAGGAAACAAGTGTTTAGATTAGTTTTGACAGAGAATTATACTAGATATCATCTGTACACATCTGAATATAGATATACATGTTCAAATTTTTGATGAACTTCCAAAATGCTTTAGGCTAAAACATAAGAACATAGAGGACAGAGAAGGGGACTAAAACTGAAGAATATGGAAAAAGAAAACCAGCAGTTTCATACAGTGGATCCATTAAGTGAAGGTGGCATCTCAGATGCAGGTTTTAGGCAGTCATAATAATATGAAAGTATTTCTCATTTAATAGTTGTCAAACTCTTTTGAATGAATGGTGTTCAACATCAGACAAGAGCAATGCATGACATCATCATGCCCTTGCCTATCAAATAGCTGTTCAGATTTTTGTTAGAACAATGATAGTTATAAGTCTACCATTCTATGTTAAATTAGATTTGCTTCAGACTAGAAGGTGCCACCAGCTTAAGTGAAAGGCAGAGAAATGAAACCATTTAACAGGATATGAGTTTTTGAGACTATAAGAAGCCAACTGCTAATCAATTTAGCCATTTAATGGTCAATTTGGACTGACATCTTTGGTTGTGGCTGCCTCACTGCACTTAGTAGATGTATTGTAGCTTATATTTCATCTTTGCTGCATTCTAGTGGGACTCACAGCTGAAACATCTGATATATTCTTTTCACTCAAAGCTCTCTGACTATTTTCCCCATGGAGTATTACACATAAATCTTATTCAGTATGTTGTTCTTTTCTTTTTTTAAAATTGGAGTATATGAAATATACAATCATTGATTTCTGAAAGCTGAAGCTTACAAGGAAAGATGATTGTAGGTAATAAAATTCTGAGAAGCCTTAATAAAATTATCATAATCAATAATTTTAATGGTGAAACTCTATAGTGACATAAAAGAGAATTATCTCAGTTATCAGCCTTTGGTTGACTGGCATATGTTGGTATGCAATGGGTACTATGATACATTTGAGATCAGAGTATAATTTTCTGTATTATTTTTTTCTTTAGGATAACATGCTTTTCAGTTGGTATAGATTGTGAAAACCCAGAAATTGAAGTCATACAGTGAAAATTTGAGAATAAGAGTATTTTGACTGAGATAACAGCAGTCTGCCTATAAGCCATCTGGAATACTTCTTTTGTTTAATCTCCTTGTTGTTCTACTTTTCCTAAATTTGGATTGGTTATTGTTGGTATCTGCTTCCCAGTCTGTAACTTGTTCTAGAATTTTATCTAGCCTGATCTATGGACAATTTGTACACCGTCTTTGGACATAAGCTTTTGAAGTTCTGATCTGTAACCGGGTCAACTAATTTTGGCTGTAAGCAGTTCACTAAATCATGTGATGGCATTAAACTTTGTGTTCTAAGTTATCTAGGAATGACTTATTATAGATGGGAAGATTTGCAGAGATAAATGAAAACATTACATGATTTAATGTAAGAAACTTAAAATTTTACAGATTTTGGAACCCATAAAGGCATCCTGAAATCAAGCCTCTATGAATGCCAAGGTGATATTTAAGTTAATGTTGTAAAATATATTTCTGATTCATGTACATTATAACACCTCTCTCTATCTCTCTGTCTCCATCTCTGTCTCCCTCTCTCTCTGTGAATGTGTGTGTGTGTGTGTGTGTTTGTGTGTGTGTATGCATGTAGGGACTGTGATCAGAATTTTTAAGAGATTGTCATCATGATCACTTTAGTTACACCATTATTTACCATGGGAATAATACAGAAGCAACCTCTGTGTCTATCAACAGAAGAAATGGTAAATCAGATATATAAAATTCAGCCATAAAGAGAAAGGAAAGTCAATTATTTACATTCCTTTTGGTTAGATTATAATTCTTAAAATTTTTATTCAGGATTTTATGAATTATGAGTTATAAATATTGGTTTAATATGTGAGGAAGTGCCAACAAGGCTTAAGAACAGACTTTGTCACTGTTTTTAATGGGGTCTGCAACCCTATAGGAGGAACAACTATATGAACTAACCAGTACCCCCACCCAGAGCTGTGTCTCTAGTTTCATATGTAGCAGAGTGGCCTAGTTGTCCATCAATGGGAGGAGAGGCCCTTGGTATTGCAAAGATCATGTGCCCCAGTACAGGGGAATGCCAGGGCCAGAAAGTGGAAGTGGGTTGGGGAGCAGGGTGGGGAAAAGGTATAGGTGGCTTCGGGGATAGCATTTAAAATGTAAATGAAGAAAATATCTAATAAAAAAAAGACAAATTTTACTTACAGTCTAGCAAACATAGATTTTACAATGCCTCAATTGTATAACTAGGATTCACTGTGTTTGAATATGTCTTGTATTGAAGGAAGAGGAACTAGTGTCAACAACATTCAGAGTGGCAGAGTCAGCTTAATTATAAGAGCAGTGGCAAGACAAACTTTTAAATTGCTAAGAATTATTGTACAGAAAAGTCCCAGAAACCACAGAATAACACACACTATAGCCACTCCTTTCAGCTGCCACAAGAATTACATGGCAAGAGCCTATTGTAAAGCCACACACACATTGACTGTAGGACACAGAGAACTTATGCTCAAAATGAACTAGAAGCTTCCTGCCTGCTAAGCGATTTCATATTTTTGAAAGATGCTATACAGATAGCTGGAAGAGAGAAGTCATGAGGTGTCTTTCCCAGTGGTAGGCGTTGAATGCTATTATACTGACATGACAGGCAAGATCTGCCTACTGGTGCAGTAGTGGGAACTATTACTGAGTAGCCATTCCCTTATGGTTAGAATAGAGGTTTGTCTCACAAGAGGTAAGAAATACTTGATAGAAATGCCCATGGCTCCTTGGAGAGATAATATACCCTTAGAGGTACTTACTATTATGGTTTTGCTAAAGCAACATGATATTAAAATGTCTTCAAAATATTGTTTATTACTACTATGGATAGGATGGTACTCTCATCCTTGATTAGAGAAGTGGCTTGCTTTTCAGTTAAATAGCAATGAATGCAGAATAGCTGCTTATGGTGCAAAGAATAATAAATAATGACTGTCTATATCAGTGGTGATCAACCTTCCTAATGCTCTGATCCTTTCACAGAGTTTCTTATATTGTAGTGACCCCAACCATAAAATTATTTTCCTTTCTACTTCATACCTGTAATTTTGTGACTTTTATAAAACATTATGTACATATTTTTGAAGATAGAGAATTGCCAAAAGGGTTGCAGCCCGTACATTGAGAACACTGTTCTCTGGCCATGCCACCACAAATACAGTCTGTGCCACTTCAGAATAAGTGACAGAAAGGTCATTGAAATTATGAACTCAGGAGGTGTGGTTTCCTCCATTGGGTTTCACAAGATAGGGCCAGTAAACATTCAGTCCTGGCTATTCTATTCTTTGGATGAAAAGATCTTCCCAAACTCAAAGGATCCATTATTACCACTGGGATGTGAGGTCTTTCTAGTTGATATTGTATTACCCAGGAGATACAGAAGAGGACCTAGACAGAGAAAATGAGATATATTTCTATAAGTTAATTCAACATAAAGAAAGATATCATTATAGCTGGGAATCTATTGGGTATTAATAGATGCTAGGAAAGTGGGATGTCTCCCTCCTCCCACCCAGTGGTAAGTTCTATTGGTGAGTCCACCATGCTCCAGCAGATTGCTTTACACAATGCCTTACAGACAGAGCCCTAGTTAGATTTTGTGAGTCAAAACATAAGATAAAAACCAAAACTAACTGAAACAAAATGCCATGACAATGGGAAGGAGAGCTGCCGGAAGGAGGGAGAACTGGTAGGGAAAGAAGGGGAATAAGAGAGTGTAAAGGGAGGCGAGTATTCTCGAGATGCATTATATACATTTATGAAGCCATCAAAGGTGAATCTTTATTTTTTTAAGGAAGAAACAATACACTCTACGTTCAATACGAATTTGAATGTCTGCAAGGACACACAGGGTATCAAGTCTGTGGAAGGTGATTTCAACACAGTGAGCTTTCATAACTAGTCAGACAATATAATTATGGGAGAACTCCAGGCACCAGGGTGAAAGCTGTTCATGTGACCAATATCCATTTGAATGTTTCTATGCCAATTTCATGGTTCCCTAGGAAGGTCTACTACTGAGATTGTGAAATCTACCATGCTGTGCTTGTCTTCTCTACAAAACAAGCATGCTAGGGAAAAGCCAAAAACTTTCGAAATTAAATATTCTTACAAGCCTAGTCTGTCTAACCTTTGACCAGAAACAGCTGGCCAGAGGCCATTTAAGACCTCAAAGGAGAGGAATGCTCTCTTGTCTCTGTTTGAGAAATAAAAAGGGATCCAGAAATGAATGTAGCTTGTACCATTCCCAGCAACCCTAAGATCTTTGGACAACAGTATTAGATGCCAACGGATCTATGCAATGTTTTTGAATCCAGAATGGGATATTTCCTGGAAGCCCAAAGAATTCTTGGGACTGCCACTTTACTTCTCTAGATCGTCCTGCGTCTGCCTGACATTTTAGGATCCCAGAGTCCTCCCAAACCACTGAAGGCTTTCAAATATGAAAACTAAATGTAATAGCTGCCCACCAATTTCAAATAGGAGAGCAACACCAGGGAAACTTTGAAATAAAACTGAGCTGAATGACAATGAATTTGTTTTTAATCTCACTTTGCACTGGGCAAAACCATGACCAACGTAGGCCTATATGGTCAAGGGAAGATAGAATCTATGGACCAGAGCCAAAGTGGCAACCTATACTCTGTGATTCAGACAGTGAAGACTCTGTTGAACTGGAAAGCTTCACTCTTTATGTTTAAAACACAGAATATAGAATATTCCACTGGACACAGTTTATTCATTCAAGAACTATGCTACCCAAAGAATCAGCATCTGGAATTCTAGTTAGAAAGCAAACATTCTAATTGTAGACATTTTAAGTTTGATATTTTTTTATGAGCAGGACCCTATGTTTAACTTTTCTTTCAGTCAAGAACTTTGAGACCTATACAATGAGATTGATACTCGACCCTGCTGCGGAGCTATCCCCAGTTATTTTCAGCTATCATCAGCAGAGTGAGCTGAATCAACAAAGCTGGACCAACAACAGGAAAACTTAATTGTTTGGTATAGGAGAACAGAGTACAATAAGAGAGATCCTGGTTTATAAGGAAAGAAGCAGTAGCCACATAAATATATGCAAATCAAAACCTTAACCGAGTCAAGAGATAGGACACAGCATATCCATAGCAACCATGATATGAAAGCGTTCTATTCAAAGCCAAAGGCTCCATCTTTCAATGTTTGGGAGATAAGACTTTGCCTAGCTGATGTTATATCACCCAGGAGATGCAGGAGAGAGGAAGGCTAATACAAGGGAAATGATGACTGTTTTACAAATTAAGCTCATAGGAAGAAAGAATCTTTGCTAACAGTCAGTGGAGGCTGGTAGGGGTTATAGATAGTCTCATGATCAGCATTAATATTGGCTTGTGAAAATGAAAGGCCAGAATCCCAAAAAATGTAACAATAATTTAAGATATAGAGACCATGAATTTGTGAGAAAGCAATGAGGTGGGAATGAAAAGGGTAACGAGGTAAAAATGAGGTAAGCAAAGGGGGTAAGATACTGTAATTATATTGTAATTTCAAAGATTAAATATATATTTGAAAGAATGTCTGTGAACTAATGATTCTACCATAAATTCTGAAGACAAGGTTTAAATTGTGGCTAGAGAGAGTTGTGTGTGAATCTCTGGGTCCTGCTCTGACATGCAGAGCTTACTCCAGTGAGGTTTATAATTGGAAACATTAGCATAATTCTTATCCAAGGAAAGGCTCAGGCAGGATATTGACTTTCTACTCTCTCTCTCTCTCTCTCTCTCTCTCTCTCTCTCTCTCCTGTGTATCTCTTATATGTGTGCACCAGAACTTGTGGTGGATGATTCTCCATTTCTAATCTGATAAGACATGTATCACCTCAGTTGAGAAATTTCAATCATAGCACACATCATACCTTGTCCATTTATTTGCTCCACGAGAACCAAGAGACAGAATGTCCAGTGCCCAAATGTTTGGTTCTTACCCCACTTCTCCAGGTGAGACTGATAAGCAGCTGGACAGGTCCCTAACATATCATCCAAGGTAGACAACCCCTATTTCATAGTCTCATGACCAATTTCAGTTAATTCTGTGATTTTAGATATATCCATGAGTAAAGGGGAGCTCAGGTTACCCTATGCAGAACTGTAAGACTGAATAATGAATATCCGAAACCAAGGACTTTTAATGCCTAAACTTGATTGAATTCATATTAATAACTATATCAAATAAATTCCAAATGGTCTACTTGCTATGTTTAACATTTTTAACTCAGAAAGTAAGGCCACACACCAAAAGCAAAATTTGAAATTAAAAAGAGATAAAGAATAGATCATATTTACAGTAGACCTAAGAGAGTTATAATATGAGTGGTACCCCATTTAGAAGGATGAACTCTTACAGGTTATACTATCCTTTCAAGGGTATGCATGATGAGAGGCATAATCGACTTTCTCTTACTCTCCTAATTCTAGAACAGTTTGTCTAAAGACCCCCATCTTTCCATATGGATGCTACAGTTCAAATGGGAGTCACACTGGTGAATTAGGGAAAAAACAATAGTTACACAAATGATTACTTTCATAATACAATTCACACCGTCTATATTAGTTCTTAGCAGGAATTAGTTAAATATCATTTTTAAAAGTCAGGAGAACAAATTATGATGACGTTAAGAATATATTAACAATTCACATTGTTACACCAAATGCAAATGAAGTATTATAATTCTAAATTCCCCAAATGTTATGACTGGGATTCTATTTCAATTAGTAGATAGCCCAATAACTCGTCAAATGATTACTCAGAGTATGAAAGTAGGAGGGTAACTGTAAAGTGAGTGAAAGAAGCCCACAGAAGAGGAAAGGGGCTTTTATTTCTTATGGGTCTTGTCTGTACTACTTGTAAAAGTAGCAGCTGATAATAGCACCTCAGAGCTAGTCATGGCAGGCAAGGTGGCAGGATTCTGAACACTCCACAGCAGGTTCCTTCTACTGTGCTTTATATTCTCTCTAAATGCCTACCAAAATACTTCCACCCTTCTATTTCAGTTTTTCCTGACCAAAATCCACATGGCACATTGAACAAGTCTATCAGCTGAGAGGATTATATGGATCCAGCATTAGCACTGCTCTGATAATTTTGTAAGTGTTGGAGGTATCACAACCAGAATAGCATCATGCAAAAGGACAAAAAGACGTCTAGAAGGAATGAACGTGCTTGAGAGATCACATCATACAGCAAATAAAACGTAAGCCATGTTGAATCAAATACTGTCAAACTCCAATCTGTTCAAAATAAACACACCAATTCCAATAACATTCCTCATCTGTTTTAATACCGAGGCTGGCACATCAAAAGTTCCACTCTTGAATGTACAATATTACCCAAAATACAGAGTCTGAATTCCTTAATAGTATAGTCCAACTCTCATAACCTGCCTCATCTGTTCTGACCATCACTTCCTAGGGAGTTCTAGAAATTTTACAGAACCAGATTGTCTCTTGGTTTCAGTTTACCTGGGTGATATACCTAACCACACATGCAAAGCAAGCACCCACCTTGCAACTGCTAGTTCTGGTCTAGATATTACTGTTCTTTATGATTCTCAAACATTTCCCAAAGATTGTACACGGGGTGGGGCGGGTGAAATGGGATGGAAAAGCGGGGTACAGCCATGAGCTATCCCCATCCTGGGATTGTCACTAAAAGAAAAAAAAATGCACTTACTTGCTGCCAAATGCTAGTCTTCACTAAAACTCCAGCAAGAACCCCAGATGCAAGGCTCATGAGAGCCCTTTGCTCTCCTGGGCTTGTCTTTCTTCTCAGATCTCTACTAAGGAGGTTGTTGCAATGTGGTTGCTGTCCACTGCTGCTTCCAGCTAGACACTCAGCCACCCGGCTAGCTCCACAGACCCAGAGACCACCTACAGACAGATGCCTAGCAAGCCTTGTAGCTGTTTTTTGTTTCCTTTCCCTTCCTGCCTCCCTTCTCTTGGCCACTCCCCCACCCTCATCTCCAGGCCAGTCTGTGACTCTAGAAGCTAGATCAGCGTGGGCGGCTGATATTGACAGAGACCCAGCTGCAGAGGCAATAACAGCTTCAGCAGTGGCTTTGCATTCTCCTGCTCCCTGGGAAGGAGCCAGTCAGTCAAGGGGGATTAGGATTTTGTGAAGAGAGGAGAGAGCTGGGCAAAGACATGAAAGGTCTAAAATGTGGGAGAACAGCAAAAGCAGGATGACGCTAAATTGTATGTTTGTATGCCACTGAGTGTGTAGAAAAAGGGAGGGAAATATATTAAGGGGAGGATGGCAAATGCAGGGTCCTGATCTGCAGAAAGCTTTCCCTACACTGGTCTGGCTGCCCAATAGAACACATGCGGGTAAAATGTCAGCCTGGCCTGTCAGCCTTCAGGATGGGAAACTGGACATTGCAGTGGATGTTGTTCTGTGCAGGTGTGCAACTGCGTAGGAGGTACTTTATTGGAAGACAAAAACCATTGGATATTTGTGTCGAACTCTGGCTACTGGAAGATAAATGAGGCACGGAGGAGACTGTTATTGGTCTTTTAAAAAATCGGCATGTTCTACGTCTAGAATGTGTTCTGAGAGGTTTAGGGAAGATGTACTCATTTATTTGTTTGTTTGTTTTCTGAGATGGAGCAGAGGTTTTGAAACAACATAGACCATTCATTGTATAATCCTATTTTGTCCAGGTTTTATTAAAACTATGGTTTGTTAAAAATCAGCATATGTCCATGAATAAAAAAATATTTTACAGAATTTAACCTAGCACTATTGTCAAACCTAAAAATAAAAGTAACAATTTTGCAATGCCAAATATCCACTTGATTTCTTTCTCAAAGATGGTACATGGATTTCCAGTTTTTCTTGCTCACATTTTGTAGTGTTATTACAAATGCAATTCTTAGTGTGCAAAGTATTGTCTTGGGGGCAATCTGCCATGCTTACCAACACAAGCCTATCTATCTGTTATTATTTCCAACCATAAATAATTTTGTAAAACATTCTCAAAGCTAGGCAAATACCATATGGAAAAATTACTATAGCAGTGTGTGTATGTTTGTGTGTGTGCATGTGTGTGTGTGTTTGTGTGTGTGTGTGAATGCTTGTGTGTGTATATCTTTAAAATTGGTTTAAATGGAGTTATCCTATAGTGGGAGGAGAATTGCCTTCCATGGGCATCAGACGTTTTCCTAATGCAGAATGCCAGCTACAGGTTACTAATTTTTAAGTTGCCCATCAAGTCTCACAGACACCATTTCCAACATTATACACAATTGTTATTCCTCTTGGTTGCCCTTAAGAAATTCTTGTAGACCCTGTTCCTGAAGATGCTGTATACTTGAGTCATAGAATGGGGATATAAATATAACATTCACCTGAAAATTTTGTCCTTATTGGATAGGTTTCATAGTGCTAGAGGGTCCTATATAAAATCTCCAGCCCTGACAAGATATACCCACTATTGCATTGTGACACAAATGTTATTATAATCTCTAATCACGTACTGATTGGATCTAAAGCCCACTCTACAAGACGGAACTTAAACCTCGCATGGTTAACTGGGTCCCAAACCAGTACCCAACTAGATCACAGTTGCTAAGGAAGAACCTTTTTGTTTTATTATGTTGAATGAACACTAAGTTTTAAATTATCTTTTTAAATTAGTGAATTTCACAACCTTCTTCAAAGAAGTTTATTCATTAAATAGAGTTATGCTGCGACAAACAATTGGTCAACACAAAGAATATGGGATGCTTAGTTCTAAAAAGGATATATCACACCCTCTCCTCTCAAGGCTCAGGAATCATTATGGGAGAAGGAAATAAATACATGAGCCAAGAGTACAGGACATCTACAGTGAAACAGTATTTGCAAAGGCATGGGTGGACTCTGGTACAAATGAATGCTCAGCAGTGTGGCTGCATGCACAAGACTGGTATAAGAGAAAGACAAACAAAATCCAGGTACAGGTCAGGGTAGAGCTCAAATATCCTACCTCTATCTGAGCAGCTATTGGTGACTGTTAGAAATTTGGGGAAAGACCCCTGAATGATTGCCTTGTACTTAGACTCATTAGCAGTGCTAAATGGACCTAGGGGGTTAACAACAACAAGTAAGGGGCATATAGAATTTGGAGGGAAAATGGTTGGAGGGGGGAAGCTTAGAAATTGAAGGGAGGCAGTAAGCTGTGAGCTTGGACAAATTAAAATTTGTATGACATTCTTAAGCAATATCTACCAGATGTCTCAAACATGTAATACGTTGTTTGAAAGGAGTACTGACAAGAACAATCTTACATACTGTGTGAGAAAACAGGCAGCTGCCACCTCACGATCTGAGAAGTGAGGTGCAGAGGAGAGCCTTCAGACTGGGTTCACATCGTGAGGTAGAAAGTTTGGTTTTGAAACAGCATATTTTATTATATTTTAATTAAATTATTATATATAAATTATTTATTTAAATTATTATATTTAAATTATTTTAAAACTAATATTCTGCTAACACTGTTAGATAATGGAATTTGCTGAATCATTCCTACAATCATTATTTTCCAAGGAGTGAACTAAACTGTCTCTCTGTTTTTCTCAAGCAGAAAGATGGGTGGAAGGTGGACCCTACTTTATACATACTTTATACAAGCTTTGGACCTTGTCTAGTCTTGTCCATAGTATAATATAATATAATATAATATAATAATTGAATATTTTATTGTATTTTCTAAACTGTTTTATCTTCTGCACATATCCAAATTACAGAAGCTGTGCACCTATTATTCTTCTGACTCATCAAGAAAAACATATTATTTTAAACAGCCCCTTGACCAGGGATCACTATTTTTCTTATAGCCTGTGTAAACACGGGATATTTATTCTAACACCAACAGATCAGTATCAGAAGTGCAGATGGATCTGGACTTTGTTTTTATCTATATAACCATCCCAGAATTTACATAGGCCTGAGTAAATATAAACACAGTAAAATATCAAACTATTCTACCAAACACAAGTACATCTGTTTTTAAAACTACACCTTGAGCTTCACATGTACTCTCTTCAGTTTATCTTAACACACACACACACACACACACACACACACACACACACACACACACACATATATATATGTACATGTATGTATATATATATATATATATATATATATATGACTATAAATTTGAGAGAGAGCATCAGGGAGGTGCATAGAAAGAGTTGGAGGGAAGAAAAGAATAATATGATGTAATTATGTTTAATTTAAAAATACATCTAAAAAATAATTTATTTTGTGGTTGGTAGTATGTTCTCTATCCAAACTCTTGCTGCCACTTTTAACAGCCTTTACATCCATGTGCAGAAGAGACTCAACAGAAGAATTCTCAGGTTTATCTCTAATAGAGAATTCTCTTCTCCATACCACATCAGATAGAGAGTCTCAAAATCACTCTTTTGCTCCTGACCTTGGTTTCTTCTCAGAGATGGAAGGTACCATGCATTTTGGACAAAGAACTTGGAGGATAGGAGCTGGATCTTACCTGAAAGACCCCTCCCTGAAGATTAGTTTTTATATTTATTAGAAGATTCTATGAAAACCACCAAAGAGGAGATGACTCAAACTTCTGCTCAGCTGTGATGCTTGTGAACCAGTACAATGACCAGTATGTCATTGTGCAGTGGAGCAATCATGCCTTGGTTTGCAGCAATACCTATTTTGTTGAATTTAAGCCCCTTTCACTAGGAGAGAAACTGTATCTGGAACTGGAAACCTAGTCAACAACTCAGGGCTAGTGATGTCATGGATGGTAAAAACAAAACAAAACAAAACAATCTTGTTCCACACTTTACTAAACCAGAATAATTCCTAACTCTACTCTAAAAATTTATTCTTATACCCACAGAGAAAACTATCTCTTAATCCTCATTGAAGCAGACTCTCTTTGGCGCAGACAGAAACTATTACAGAAATCCAAAACTCATTAAAATGAAGAGAACAGCTGATTGTGGGGTTCCAATCCCCAATGGATACAATGCCACTAACTTCGACCTAAAGTTCAGGGATTATCCTAGAAGGAGTTGGAAAAGATTGTAATATCCAGAAGACCAGAAGGTCTCCTTTGAGATCAAATATCCTAGAACCAACAAAGAAGCTACATTTATGATAACAATATGGAAGCTTAAACCAATCCTGAAAGTGGCAACTCCAATAGACATTCTATTTTGGAGGAGAAAATCTTACTGGGGCCTAACCCTTGGATAAAGAATTGTCCACAGCTATGAACTTCTGAAAGCAGGAAAAGTAGTCTTCCTAGGGGTAACCCTCTTAATTAACTGTCCAATATGAAGTAGTTAGCCCTGTATGCAATCAAGCATAGAGTGTCTTAGCAGGTTGTATATGTGCATGCATTTACTGAGAATCTCCTGGCCTGGATAGAGTTAAAAGGAGACACAGAGTAGAACTCTGGTGGGGTTCTAAGACTGATGATGGTCTCTGGATGTTCTAGCTCTCCAACTATACTGAAGGTTGATGGTAATTTCTAAAAAGCCCTAAAAACTTTCTTGCTCATTCTGAGGGTTAAAAACCACTGGTTTAAGGGATTAACACCTCTAGCCTAACAGCAGGGGTGGGAGGTAGGGGTAGGTGTGGGTGGGCGGAATAAAGTAATGTAGCCTTTGTTCTATCACCACAGGAATTGTATGGATCTAACTTGCAGCTTGCTAGTTGAAGTCTCAGGAAGAAAAAGGGAAACTTTGAAAACCAATTTTAGCTTTTATTTCTAAGTTGTAAAATGTTTCTGATGAAACCTCTCTAAAAGGGGAAAAGCAGAATGATCATGATTACCCTAAGTGAAACAAAGAAAATTCACACTCCTCTCTTGTACATGATCACATGGTAAAACGATCATCACAAGTTTACACATAAATTCAAATCATAAATTGAATAAAAAGTTTACAACAGTGAATGTTTACATACATATCCGTTAGGAGTAATTATCTGGGTAAACATTCATCACCTGTCACAGTTCCACATGTTCATGGAGATTTAGAAAATATATATAACTAAGTTATTAGTGAAGTTTTATATAGCTAAAGAGCAACCAAAGAGAAATACTTGACAGAGATGCAGAAAATAGAACAGGTCTGTATGGTTGATAGGAATGTAAGTTCATGCTGTAATTGTGGAAAAGGATATGGAAGTTATAAAGCTAAAAATAGTGTTATAATACAATCTAACAGTATTTCTCAGTAAAATTTCAAAGGAATTGAAATTGCAACATCAAAAAGATAGCTGTACTTTTATTTCTTTTTTTTTTTTTAAAGATTTATTTATTTATTATTTAGAAGTACACTGTAGCTGTCTTCAGACACACAAGCGGAGAGTATCAGATCTCATTACAGATGGTTGTGAGCCACCATGTGGTTTCTGGGATTTGAACTCTGGACCTCTGGAAGAGCAGTCAGTGCTCTCAACCGTTGAGCCATTTCTCCAGCACAGTACTGTCATTTCTTAACTACAGGGTCCACCAACACACCTGTGAGTAAAGAAGTGGAATATGCACACACTAGAATACTATAGGACCATATGAAATGTGAATTCTGTGATCTGCAAAAGCATGAAAGGTTGCTTGTAATGGCATAGGAGCTAAGCCACACCCAGAAAAGCAGATGCTCTAATGATCTTATCTCTGTGTAGGAGCATCCAAATGGATGTTAGAAATGTGAATTGTGACTAAAGATGGGGAGAAGATGATGGAGATTCCAGCCAAAGTGTACAGCTATTTTAATTATGCTGAGGGAAGACGCTTTGGTGACACTGTGTACTATCTGCTAACCACGTAAAGGAAATATTATCACATGTGTCAAAACTACCCAGAACATATTTTTAAAATTCTCACCACACACATAATAACATTGATGAGGGGATGGATATGTTAATTAGTTTGACTATTTTCACAATGCATTCATATGTCAAAACACCACAGTGTAGCTCACAAACATACGCAATTGTTTGTTGTGTCAATTAACAATACAAGAATGAAGCTGTTTCTCCAACATGACTTTGTAGGTAGATGCTCTGCATAATCAGCATCCTATCCTTTTTTTAATGTTTTTTATTAGATATTTTCTTCATTTATATTTCACGTTATCCCCTTTCCTAGTTTACTCTCTGAAAATCCCCTATACCCCCCCCTTACCCCTGTTTCCTATCCTTTCTTTATTTTTGCTAAGGGATGATAAGGAACACATATATCTTTTGGACTGTCGTCAAAACCAGAACAATAGCTTTTAAGGATGAATAAATTATAAATCCTACTGTAGAAGCAGGTCTTCCTGAGGGTTGGCATTTTGTGTATCCTTTAATTTTAGAATGTGGGAGGTTGAACCCAGGTCCTTGCTCATGCTATACCAAGCACTATAACATGGAGCTACATGGCCTACCCCAGACTTTATAATTCTTCTAAATTCACAGGGATTTTTTTTTCTAATGCTAATTCTTCAGGTGTAGGTTGACATATCATTAGAAAAGTCGTCAATAGTTAAAGTCTTTACACACAAAGACAGTGTTGCTTTCTTATCACGATATGTGTGTGTGTGTGTGTGTGTGTGTGTGTGTGTGTATACTTCTATAAACAACACTATAAACTTGAGTTCCTTGGCATTGCTTCAAGAAAACCTTATCACAGTCTTCAGTCTTGTCTTTTGTTCTGTAGTTGTTGGGATGTGGCCCTGGTTGCTGAGTAAAACTGGAAAAGTTTGACACTCAGAGAACCCAACATAAACAGCCTGTATCTTAGATTCTCAGATATGAGAGACAGCCTACTACTAATGCTAACTATTTGAGTATCCTTATAATAGTTGTGGTGAAACATTAACCATAGGTCAAAAAAGATTTTAAATTAATTTTATTTTCTTGGAATTCCTGGGATATATAAGCAATAAACACATTATCTCAGTTTGAGTTTCCAAAAGTCTTCTAAATAGATACATAATCAACTAAAGAAAATTAGAAGAAATTTAAATTAAATATTTAAGTTTAGAAAAGATACTAAAAACTTAAAGTGGGAATTTCTACTCATATAGGATTTTTTGAGCTGTTTCATACATTCCTGGGGTTTATAATTCCATCTTGATCCTAGGAATCAGACTATAAAACCTATTAGCCTATCTGAAATTCATGTTCAAAATGTTCCTAACCACAATTCATTCCAGTTTCAATTATATTTTCAACAGCCACCTGCAAGTACTTCCCAGACAGGCTTGGGAGAGGCCCAGGGGACTCAAAATGATAAAAATAAAATAGAAACCATAATTGGTAAGTTTCAGCTTGTTGTCACTTACTGGAAGTTATATTTTCACTGCCTGTGTACGTGTGAAATTGTTAATATGCTTATACCATGTATATGAATCAGATTTCAGCACTATAATCTCTTAACATAAGAGTAACTAAAAACCAGCAGAGTTTGTGCCTCTCAAACAGAATTTGTGGAGAGCCACAGTGTTCCAAAGAATTTGGCTTCCTCAAATTTGTTAGCTCTTTGTACTTTGGAATCTATTACTGTTTCCAGGATGTCTAATGAATGTACTTGCTAAAACATCTGAATGTAATTATTTATTTCACATAACTTGAATTTTCAGGTGATGAGTTCAGATAGATCAGTATAGTAATAGGTATTCATTAGTCTTGTAAAGTGATTAGTTTTCCAAATACTTATTTTATTTTACTTATTTATGATTGCATGAATGTATGTACATCACACAAACACACACAAACACAAACACACACACACAAACACATACACAAACACACACACACTCCCACAAAGGCAGAGCAGGAGACAACTGGCTGAAGGCAGATTCTTTCTTTTCTACATGAGCTTTTGGGATAAGAATCCTTGTCATCAACTTTGGTCCCAAGTATGTTTTCTCACTGAGCCATTTCACGGGATCCATTTCTTTCTTTTCTACCACTTTGTTTTTGGTTAAATAAAAATATCAGTTGAAATCTATTTCACTATTAAAAGTGTCAAGACAAAGACTACAAATATCTTGACTCCTAAGGACATTTCCTGTGAAACTATAAAAGATCTACAATACTGATTCCAGTTAGAGTAGAGCACACCAGACTAATGATATATGACCCAGTCAAGGAAAAGAAAAGCAACTTCAAATTTACTATCTGTAGAAAGTGATACTGGTGAGAATCAAGTTAACTTTCTTTTTAAACAATTATATATCTTTCTGAAGATATTTGGTCACAATGCAACTGTGAACCTGGACAAGACAAATAGAACATTCTCTGAGAATCTTAGGTCAGCTGAGCTTCAATTCCAACATACTCTGCCGCTCTTCTCACATTCAATTTAAAATGTACCCAAGGTTTTCCTATGGTATTTTCATATCTGTAGACACGTACACATTGACATACAAGTACACACAGAGAAAATGTTAGCAAAGCTACTGCTCTTTAAAGGCACTGAAGTCATAAGAAGTGAGAATACCTCAGAAAACAAAAACTAGGGATGGAGAGATAGCACAGTGGTTTAGAGTACTTGTTGCTTGTACAGAAGACAGGTGTTCAATTCTCAGCAGTGACATGGTATCTCACAAGCATCCAAAACTCAATTCCAGGGGACTCTGCCTCTGTAGGAAGCAAGCATACATGTGGCACACATACATACATATAGGCAAAACACTCATAAATATAAGTAAAGTTTATAAATGTAAAAAAAAGAATATAGTTGAAGAGGAAAAGAAATTATCTATAGCATGGACTTTTGAAATCAAAACAGAAATAATGGAAATGAAGTATTTTATTATTCTAATAAAATCTACATATTAAAACATCAGGAGATTGCCCAATAAAAAAGACTTGTCACTATCAGCATGAAAATCCACTAGAATGTAAATATGTATATTCACATTTCTAAGGAAATTTTTTTCCAGTCTAGTATTTTATACAGAACCAAGCCACCATGCACAGATCATTTTCAGACACAGAAGTTTTCCCAAATCAATTTCTTATGCATTTAATGAGTCTCATACCTGTCCTTGCTTAAGAAGTTACTAAAAAATGGGTTATACCCAGAGAGAAGCAAAAATTCAAGTTCCTGAGCTGAGGGGGACAATTAGGACAAAAGGCTTTTGTAAGAAGTAAGCACGAGGCACCATAGAAGCAAAGATTACTTCCTAATGGTCAGACAGGATGAGGCAGATGGATGCTGAGGGTACACAGCTCAGGCAACAGGAAGTATATACCTTGGAACAATTCAAAACAGGAGAAAATGAGTTAAAGTTAAAGCATTTAGAAGCCCTTCTAATATTAACTCAAACATATATAACAAGTTATATTTTTACAATATGCACTTTGTTTTGGATTTAGAAGAGCCATAAGCATGAATCTAGCTGCTATGGATTTTACCAGTGATCTGTTGATACCATGACTTCAGGAAACGAGAGGAAGAGTATGACAATGATCAATTTTCACCTTAGAAATGGTAGAGATATTGTCAGAACCTGGTGTTCCATTAGAGGTCAGAATCAAACTTCACCTGCAAATTGGTAAGATGAGATAGAGCTAATTAATTTAAAACTAAATGACAGCTATAAAAATTTTGATTTTTTTATTTTAAAAGAGTATTTAGGAAGATGAGTCCAAAATGAAAATATAAGTGTTTAAATTATGCTCATGTTTTGTCTTAATAAAACATAAATAACCAATTTACAATTTTAAGGGATGTTATAAGCAAGTAAGAAGTTACACTAATGACATACCTCTTACAAAGGCCATTGCTTTGTCTAAGTCACTTTTGGAACACAATGCTTAGTTACATATTTTATAGAAAACTTATTCAAGAAGAGACTGAAGAGATAGAATTCCATATTTTTTCACCCAATCAGGATGAGAGGAACATCTAGAAAAGCTGCCAGAGATCTATCTGCTTTCTGCTTCATTATTTTACATTTATAAACTTAAGTAACCTAAGAAACTTTCCCTGGCCTTCCTTCCACTTGGTCTGCAGGAAGCCCTCTAGACCAAGTATCTCTGTTGGTCACTGTAGTGTCCATTTCTGGTTGTCAACTTGACTATATTTGGAATGAACTACAATCCAGAATTGGAAGGCTCACCAGTGACCCTAATCTGGAGGCTGGGAGATAGAAGTTTTTGATCTGGATCTTGGTATGGAGATCTTGAGGCATAGTGGCTATGGATTCCAGAAGATTAAGACAGGGAGATCTCCGAGTTCAAGGTCATCTAGGATTAAAGGTGTGGTGGCACACACCTTTAATCTGGGCTACACCTGCTGGAGACCATATAAGAACATTGGAAGAAGGGAGTCTGGCTCCCCTCCTTCACCTGCTTGCCTTGTGGGACTGAGTAACTGCTAGATCCTTGGACTTCCATTCACAGCTACTACTGAACCATTGTTGGGAATTGGACTGCAGACTGTAAGTCATCAATAAATTCCTTTACTATATAGAGACTATCCATAAGTTCTGTGACTCTAGAGAACCCTGACTAATACAGTCACTCTCAAAGACATGGCTGGTTTCCTTCCAAAAGCAATGCGAGGGTCCTTTGAGACCCATCCATTAGCAGTGTAGTTGGAGCATGGAACAAATCTTCAAAGAATTTAGGTTGAATCCAAAATAGAATGCTCCGGGCGGGGGGGGGGGGGCGTGGAGAGGGGTGTGCAGTCGCCCCTTTACAAAGCAAATATTAGCTGGAGTGCAAAGTTAATTGATATGGGAACCAAGGGGCCTGGAAAAGAGGGTAGTAGTAGACAGAGACACAGGAGACCGGGCTTGCTTCAGGAATTAACAATTATTTTTTTTTTCCAATGCTCTTTGTATATCACTTAGCTAGCTACTAAAGATAGAGCCCAAGCAGAACTTGAATGACTGAGTTGTCTCTGGATCCTTTCCACATTTCCCTGCCTTATGATCTAGTTTTGTCCCTGAGGACATTCTTCCCGGGCTTCATCTAGTAACTACAGTTTCCCAAAGTCATGTCACAGTCACACAGCTCCAACTCAGTCAGAGTTTGTGCCTGAGAAAGGAACCACTGATCCCACTGGGCCCAGCAGTGAGTTGTCAAATTTTATCATGTTGATATGCTTACAGCATAACATAAATAAAAGTTTCTCCATGGCATATTATATAAATCTGGAAGAAATAGCCATCACTTGTGATGCAACTACTTCTCCAGGAACATCTGGCTGGTATGTCTCCTTCTTCATTCCCCTTCAGTTCTTATCAGGCATATTTAAGAGTAATAATGACTCCTTTGTTGTTCCTTACTAAGATGTTACAAGCATTCACACGGACTATTGCAATTACTATCAACAGTACCACTCTTTACTTAACCCAGATCTTCTTCCCATAATGTAATTCCCAAGAAATCAGAGAATATGCCTCTTTCTTGTCCTATGTATCTGTAAGTTATTTTGATTGCTTTGGTAGTTGGGAAATGAGAGTAAATAGCAGAAAATAATGACTTCCAGAGACGCAAGAATTATTGTGTTTATTAATCTACCTGGAAAGTATGATAGTGTACCTATATCCAAAGTGATGGAGATAAAACGATTGCTCCAACATGAAGGTTTGGAACAATGCTCACCTAACAAATGTTACAGGTGTGCGGTTTATTACAGAACAAGTACAGCAACAGTATGATCAGAGATGGGCTTCCATACACCTGTTTTAGAGTAAAATCATGATGAACAGGTTAAAAGGAAAAATGGCACTGGATTATAAATAAACAAGCTTCCTTGGAACAGTGACTGCTTATTGCAAAGTACAAAGAGAATATACAGGAGAAAGGGGCGAAATAAATTATGTATCATGAATAGCAAAGATAAAGAAGATTCCCAGATATACTAAATATTTAAAAATCATTTGAGTAATGCTGAGGCTCAGCCTTTCTGAATACTTCTGATCTTGGTACAAATAAGCATGTGCAAGAATAATTTTAAAAGTTCTGAACTCTATGAGCTCATAGTGGCCCAGTTATTAAGTGTTGGTAAGTTAGTTTATAATCTAGGTTGTAACAGACACACTATTCTTCACTGCAGAGACTTCCTTAGCAATGGTGTGTGGACAGCACAGCATGAAATGGAGAAGAAATTCACAGCTCTGAGAAGGAAGTTGCAGACTCTTCTGGACTAATGGCTCAGGGTTTCTCACCAACCTTCCATTTAGTGAACAGGACTGTGGACCATCCACAGTTCCTTTCTTTATGTGTTTTCTGGGACATTCGCTTAGCTCACTTCTCACTTCTTAGTCTCGATTTCCAAATTCTTCCATTTAAGTGTAGATATGCTGTGCACGGATTTTACAGAAAAGGGGCACAGGTGAGCAAACGCAGAACACTGAATACTTGGTTTCCTAAGGTTTGTGAACCATCAGTTGTTTGAGGGGTGCTGCAATGAAACCAACTCTGATCTTTGGACTCCTTTTCTTGTCTTTTTTTCCCCTACTGTGTTCTTAAATGGCTTCTGTGTGACATCTTTAATCCATTCACTCTTTCATGTTTCTGCAAAATTTAACCTTAGATTTTTTTCCTCTTACCTTAAATGATCCTGTCAGCACCAACTATAAGAACATCTTGCAGACATCACAGTAACAGCTGGCACCATCATAAGGTGTCCTCCTGGTTTGTCTTTTCTTTTGTGTTAGAATCTTCACACTTTAAACAACAAAATTGAAAATTTAAAATGGCTATAATTAATTAGTTGATGTCTTAAAATTTAGTACTCCATTTACATGAAATGAAATATCAGTCCCTCTGTAGTTTATAACATCCTATTATAAAATACTAGAGACGTGGAGACTTTGTACAATGTGTAGAAGACTATTCCCTAAATGTCAGAACACAGCACTGTCGAATCACTTCTTCCTTGAAACCTTTCCCTTGTGTTTGCTGACACCACACTTTTCTGATTCACTCTCTCTATCACATCTTCACAGATGATATGGTTCTGCATTACCTTTGCCTGTGGTATCCAATATAACATTCTGCAGTGATGGAAATGTCTGACTAACAGGGTAATTAGCAACCGTGTGGAGCTATGGATCACTTGCAGTATAGTGCACTCGAATTTAATGCATTTTAAATGCCTGTGATGGATACATATTATTTATTAATGAATTTCCTCAACATTGTCTCCAAGGATTTGCATACAGTGGCATTTACTAAATGTGAGTGATTGAAATTTTCAAATTAAGAATTCCTAGAGGTTGTATTGAAAAGAAGAAAATACTCTATTGCCCCCTGGTGTTTGAATATAACCTTGCATGCCACACAGAACAACGACTGTCACATAACTTGGGGATAGAAGTCAGATTTATTTTAATTGTAGTTGTAAATTTTTGGAGATTAATAATAATAATAATAATAATAATAATAACTAAGATTTTTCAGTCTTTGACTTATGTATTTGAAGTTATTCCAACTGAAAATTAATGGTCTGGTGCCATTGGTTCAGGCTGGTGTTAAAAATTTGTCTAGTATGCACAAAGGCCTGAGTTCAATACCCAACACTGAAAAAAAAAACATTTCACATTAAAGCATGATATGGTGTAAGTACCTTTAATTCTAGCACTAAAGAGGTTGATGCAAAAAATGACTTTAAGGCTAGCCTGGGTTACATAGCAAAACTGTAGTTTTAAACTAAGCAAAAAATTAAATAAAACAGGAGGATAGGTCTTGTGATTTCTGTAGGTAAGCTAGAGATCCAGGGGTTGATTTTTTCCAGTCTGAATCCAACTCTAATGGCAGGCAGGAGAAGCTGAGAGTGTCAGCTCAAGATATTCATCCTTTCAGCCTATTGGAAGATAGAGGGTAGGCAGTTTTCCCTTGTTCATCCTTCAACACTTTAGATGAGAGCTCTATAGACTAGGGAAGATAACTTTCTAAGTTAACCTCACTCAGAAACAACTTCATAGACACAGTAAAACTAATTTCCCCTCCAATATCAGGCTCCCGCTGAGCCTACTCCACTTGACATAGATTTATCTCTATACCTAGTTTATGAAACTAGCTCTCCTTCCAAATCATAGCATGGGGCACAACAACAAGACGATTCTGCTGTACTTTTAGAGCCAACAGGGATCTCAAGGCAACATCAGCTTTGTTGCCTTTCAACTCTGGAGAAATTCGCAACAAGGAACATTGGAAATAACAGAGATCCATTATAAACACCACACGTGCTCTGTTTCATCTCAGACAGTCTCCCTCGTAAGTTACCACTGACAAACAGGGAGTTTTATTATGTCCATAAACAGGTATCTGCAAAGTGCCTACTATGTGCATGTAGTAGACACACTGCAAACCCCTTCTACAATCAAACAGAAGACTGGATACATAGAACCTACATCAAAAGAACAAGTAGAAAATACAAGGGAAAGCTGAAAGTGGAGAGCTAGGGTGGGCGTGTAGCCCAATGGTTAGGAATGTGTGCTGCTTTCCCAGAGGACTCTAGTTTGGCTCTTAGCACCGGTGTCAGGTGGTTCACAGCCTTCTGTAATTCTAGTCCCAGGGGATCTGACACCCTCACTGGATTCCGAAGACACCTGCACACACATTTCTGCATTTTCTCCCATATATACATACATATACATATAATTTTAAAAACCCTAAAAGTAACTCATACACTTGCAGAAGTGATCATAAAGCTTTAGCCAGTGTAGAAATTTAAATAAGGAACCGGCATCTGTAGAAATTTATCATGAATCACAAAGTCAGAGGTGTCCACATTTGTTTAGAAATGGGGATTAGTGCTTAGAGAGTAATACAAAGGAAATAATACAGGCTCATTCTCTCCTTAATAATGACTGTATTCTCATAGCACAGTCATAAAAAAGGTAAGAAAAGGGAAATAAATAAGTTGACAAGAAATAACATCATAGACACTAGAGAGTTATAAACCATTCCGATGGGAAATATTGCCACTGAAGTGCTTCAGGGAAAGAATCATGGTTTGAAATTCCAGGTAAGCTAAAAAGGAATGGATATGAAATCAATGTTAAAACCTTATTTTAATAACATAATTTGTTTGGAAAAGTCAGAATAAATGAAACCCCTTGATATACTTTGGGGTGAGTCTTTGACAGCCAAACCAGAGTTTTTATGTTGGATCCTAAGGGAAGAAAAAGAGAACAGCATATTTGACACATTTCTTATTAAGAAACTTGCTTTGAAAAAATGTGTCTTGCATCTTGGGAGTAATTGCAAATTTACCTTCAAAGATAAGTAGAACTTCAGATCTTAGAACTCCTACAAATGCTATAATTATAACAAAATGAACTTTCTACACATAATCGATCGTAATTGCTTTTTGGCTTCCACAGCGAGTCATTAAGAATAAATGTCAGTATTTATAATGGTACAAAATGAGTGTTGCTGCAGCGGTAATGATTTCCAATATTCTAAAAGCAAGGACAGAAAACTGAAAATGCACTTAGAGGATGAAGAGAAATGTGAAAACATGTTACTATCCTGCCCATCTCTGAGCCCCTGGGACCTGGAGAGCAAAGGGACAGCTTGTCTGAGGACTCAACAGTTGTGTCTGGAGCAAAGTGGGGTCAACTGTGTAGAATCAATTGTTTCAAACCCTTCCTTATAGACTTTAAGTTTTATCTTCAATATTACACTCCCATAGCTCACACTGAAAGTGCTGTTATTTACTAAGTTCAGAAGCACTCTGGGTACATGAATAATGCAGTGTATTGTACTCTTAAATTTGTTTGTTCTGTTTTATTAGCCACATTATTTTTTAAGCCCTGCTTGGTCCTCTCCTAGTTCCTCAGTCTCTCCATAAGCCAAGGTGTCATTTTTTTCCTCAAGTTTTTTTTGAAACCTCAGCAAAATCAGAATTACTTAGCTAGGTGTCAGTTATTTGACAGTGTTCTTCAGCTGTCAGTCTGACATGGAGTCAGTCATCTGAGAGGATCTCAATTGAGGGATTGCCCATATCAGACTGGCCCGGGGCTATGCCTGTGAGAGATTGGCATAAGGGATGCTTGATGTTGGAGTGCCCAGCCTTCTGGGTGCCATGCCCAACAAGTGGGTCTGAGTTGTCTGAGTTTAAAACACTGGCTAAGCATGAGTCAGCAAGGAAGCCAGAACGTGAGTTGTTAGGCATTGTTCCTCCATGATTGCAACTTCACATCCCTGCCTTGAGTTCCTGCCCTGGCCTCCCTTAGTGGTAGCATGCAATCTGTAAGGTGAAATAAAAGTTTCCTGTCTAACTTGGACAGAATACTTTACCACAGCAGGAAGAAGTCACCACGATAGATGGTCATGCAGATTAACGCCTCAGACATTTATCACAACTGAACACAGATGCTCTTTAAGTATGTGTGCTTTCTCATTTTTTTGGAACACTAATCCATAATGACTAGATAGCAGACCCCTGGGAAAACACAAAATACTTCATTTGTTTTCAACTATTGCATCTTTCAGTCTCTAGGTTTATGACCCCATTAACATAATAATTCAGAGAAATCATACAAGAGACATGAATTTGTTTGTTTGTTTGTTTGTTTGTTTTTTAAAGAAATAGCATCAAAGAGTGCTGAAAACCTTGACTCTTCACTTGGTGGATCTCAGCACAGACATTCAGTGAGCATGTTACTTGTTAATGTGACAAAAACACATTGTTACCCCAGAATGACTAGTGACTTCAAACAGATTTATTCTGGAGTCTGTGCTCCTCCTGACTAATGAGGAAAATCATATCCTAATGGCAGGTTCAAGCTTCAGTTTGCATTTTGAAACACTGAAGAAACTGATGAAAACCTATGATCCATATGGAAAAGTGTCTAGGACTTTCAGACTTACTTAACTGCAGAACTGAGCCAAATCTTATCCACACAAAGTATGCTGGTAAGTTGCTGTAACATATAGTAAATTTAATAATGGGGTGACTCCTCTAAATGAACCTAACTTTTTTATCTGCTAGCTTTTGGAGGAGATAGTTTTTCATTATTTACTTCCTGTCCCTGCATTACTTTCTTCCTACTTCATGATACATTTCAAAAGATACAAAATGTCTTCACTAGCTGCCTCCTGCATCATTGTCCAGTGCCAACCAGGCTACTTACTTAAAGACTTCTCTTTACCATGGAGAATGGACATGACCTCTTCCTAATTCTTCCCTAGTGTAGCTGTGTTCAAGAACTGACATCTTAGATCTTAGGGGTTGGAGGAACAGAATAACCCTCTTGGGCCATTGGGACTGCAGAGTAAAATGTTGAAAAAAATCCTTCTAAGTTTTGCTAAGAGGTAGGAGTGCAAGTCAAATTTGTATCTATTATCTAAATAGCACTAAATCGAGGCAATAGAAGGCAATAGCCATTCCTTATGGCAGTGACATAGTTTTTGGCATTGTTACAACTTAATTTAAAAAGACAAACCTCAAAACAACCAATTAAACCAATTGTGGGGTTGCTCATTTTTTCCCCTGACTCATTTATATTAACTCAACCTCAACTTTGGCTGATTTATACATTTATTTCACAGCAGTTAAACTAAATCATGTTTGACTTTACCACCTCAGCCTTATAGTGTCTAAGATGTGCACACCACACTAAACAATTAATTAGTGTATGCAAAGGCTATAAAAGCAAAGGCTTATGTGAGTAAAATTGCTGGTTTTGTGAAGATGACTATCAGCATGATTCATAGGAGTTCCTACTCAAGGAATTTCTGCAAAACGACTTTGTAAGTATATCGAGTAGGCATGTGCAACAAGGATGAGAGCCAGGATGCCCAAATGTTAAACGTGTATGCAATTATGAAAATGGAAGAGGGGGTCAGTTGATACCTGTTTTCATAGCACTTACATTTAAAAATCTGCAAATAAATTAATTCTGTTTCTTAGTAAGGCAACAGTAGAAATGCTTAATGTATTTCCAGGGGTTCCCAAGCAAACAGATTATATTTGTACAGATACAATAAAATATTGGTAGTGCTATTATTATCTTCTATGAGACACAGTTTCACTGTAGCCCAAGGTTTCTTAAACATGAACTACTTCTGCCTCAACTTGATGTATTCTGGGATTATGGATGTGGGCATCATGCCCCAGATACTGATAGCTATTGCCAGGTCATGTTTTCTAACTTATCTGTCTTTTCTAACCAATTGTTGATCCCAACTTTTTGTCTACCAACTTTAGATAGTTTTTACCCCAAATGTAGCTGAATGAGTAATGCTACTTCCACTCCTCTGCATCCAGAGAAAGTTCTCTGTAGAATTTGGCAAGGCTGGACTTCACTGTGTAGGGCTGAAAAATTAGATGAGGAACCTTTTAATGAACAAAAGTTCACCTTTCATGGGAAACAAACAAACAAACAAACAAACAAGCTGACAAATGAAGGGCAGCAGTCCAGCAGTAACTGGAAAAAAAGCCCTTCTGTGCTGCCTTGCCCAGAACATTTGCAGAGCAATGACTTCGCAGCTTCCTTGAGAATTCTCAGAAAGACAAGCACTAGTGCCTGGCTACACAGCTATGGATTCCTCACTTCAGGCACCCCCTAGATCTCCAGCAAACAGTTATTTCTTGTGTTTTGCTCGTGATTTTAATCCCTCCAAGCTGCTCCTGTGGGACTGCAATCACCAATAAACCAGGCGCATTAAGCTTTAACTTCAAATTTATTTTCTATTATTCTTGCCCAAGCCAGTGTAGCTAGATGGGTAGTATTTAATATTTAATATAACTTCTGTCCTAATGTAACTTTCAGTGATGTAGGAGTCTATCCATTTTCTATTAGAGCAGTCATAGATAGCTGAATAGGGCTAAATGCCCCAAGATACTTGAGTTTAAAAATTCAGACATTAATCCAGTAGGGTATGCCTAGAACTGTTCCCTCCAGATTGCACAAGTGTTACAGAAGTACTGGGAATTACAGTTTCCTTCATTCTAGGAATAGGATTTCTTCTGAAGATAATGAAAAAAACTGATAAGATGTAAATGAAGTTGAAAAAAATCAGGTAGCAAACTTTATGAATGACTCATGATTCAGTATAGTGAAGGGTTTGGCCAAGAAATGGGATACCCCAGACTGCTTTAATAAGGAGACACTAACTCTGACCATTGCAAATGTACCCTCAGTAATCATTGTATACTTTCCCTATAATATGACATGTCTGATTTTTCAAGTAATATTTCTCTCATTTTATGCATATATAATCATGAAATACTGATCAGCCATTTGAATTTAAAAAAAAAATATTCCTGATTACTAGGTCCTGGACCCTAGGGAGGAAGCTAATACTAGTACTCTTGTAAATGGACATAGTATCCAAATAGCTCCTAATGATTTAATGCTGTGCTCATATGTCAGAGCATCTTCTCAATCTGTGAAGCTTCTAAGCAGTAGATGGAAGTAACACAGAGACTCCACCAAGTGGTCACCATGCAGAAAACAAGACTGTAAAGTGCTCGGCCCTCAATCAGACACTCCTAGTTCACCCCAAGTCATGGGGATCTTTGCAAAACATAGGCCAAAAGGACCCTAAGAACCAAAGGTGGTGGGCAACTTCAAAGAGAGCGATTCTAGACTACAGGAAAGATGAGCATATAAACCTGAGGCTATTTTGGCAGCAGGCGAAGACCTCTTCAGGAGGCAGCTAGAAAAGAGGCCCAGCAAAAGAGTGGAGGAGGTGAGTAACTCCTCTGAGAATGTAAGAGTCAGTGTTATTTGTCAGCCGCCTGGAGAGGAAGAGTCGGGTTTTTAATGTTGGGTTCACTGATAGAGTGACAGCCCAGCACAGCCTGAACCCCAAGACTGACGGGGCAACAAAGGAGATTCCATGATAAAAGAAGAAAACGAACAAAGTAATATCTCTATCACCAACCAAGAGACCTGGTCCTGAATCTGAGGGGGATGTCAGCGTATCTTTAGAGAAAACTCTGCCATGTAGGATGAAAAGTAATTATGTAAAGGGAGACAATACACATTTTGTTATCTGATAAAACATGTTTAAGCATATGTGTGTGAATGTGTGTGTTGACGTTGTTGTTTATTGAGGACAGCAGCATGGGGTAACAAGAAAATATTTCCCTAATCCTCCCTCACAAAAGATAGTTGTTTACTTGCCAAATAATAAAATTTGAATTTTATTCTTTTAACTCAGAGCTGAAATCTATGATATGGCTTACTTTCTTTAACATAAATTTTGTTAAGTGTGCTGGAAATATATTTAGTTATATGAAAGTCATTGATGATCATGATTTAATAATGATTCATAAATTTGAAAAGGAGGAGGTAAAATCCTTTCAATGTGGGTTTATTCTAGGAATTTTAAGTAGGGCAAAGTGAAGCACTTACTGTAAAGTACAAGATGATAGGGTAGAGTAATTGGGTTGCCCATTAACAGAGAAAAATAGTATTGTTTCCATATATAACAAAAACAAAATACAGTACATTGTAAATAGTACATTATAACAACCACAAAAAATTTTTTTAAAATGTCCAAAAAATTATACAAGCTAAAATGACTGTCTTTTTTTTGGGGGGGGAGTCATGAATTCCATGCCACTAAATGCTATTATTCATTCCAAAATAATGCTATTATTCATTCCAGTATGCCAAAATATAAATTTACTGTACTTGAAGATCTATTTACAAATATAACACTATTTCAGGAAAATGTCAAACATTTACTTATTTTTGGAGATTTCCAACCAACATTTAGATGTTTACATTAAAAAGTGAATGAGTAGATAGAGGAAACCAATAAAAGAGAGCCCAAGGTTAAATACAACAAAAAGCATTTACGATATGTTCCAAGAAACAACTATTTGGTTCAATTGTTTTCCTTTATTTTTCACTTAATTTTCGTTATTAATGCATGCTAGTTTTATTTGCTTTAACCTCTGGTAGATCTTCCCTCCTGTTTCCTCTGAGTTTTCTTTGTTGTTATTTTCCTAATTCCTTCTTTTGTAAAGTGGAGCTACTGATTTGAGATCATCCTCTCTCTCTCTGTCTCTCTCTGTATCTCTGTCTCTCTCTCTGTCTCTGTGTGTGTGTGTGTGCACATACACACACACACATGCACATGTGTGTATACATGTGTGATATATATATATGTATATATATATATATGTATGTATATATATATATATGGAGAGAGAGAGAGAGAGAGAGAGAGAGAGAGAGAGAGAGAGAGAGATTGTAAAGCCTTTGCTCTGCTTCCTAGAGCCTACTTTAACTACTCTGTTCACACAGTGCAATTTCAATGAAAATCTCTATACAACATCATTTGCTTTGTATTTAACTGACAAACTGGCTTATATTGTAGTAAATAGCCAACAACAATAAAATAAATTTAACATGAAAGGATTTATGGTGTAAGACATAAATACTTATTTTAAAGGTACACAGTGAGGATAGACAACTCAAACATCTATCAAAATAGAGTACTCCCAGTTCTAAAGACCTGTGAATATTCAAGAGTTTATTCTGAAACTGATATATGATGCTGTATATAAAGAATAGTCCGGTCACTATGTGATATTAACTGAATATGTAGATGGAGAATATGAATGCAGACACATACACATATACACGTTTGGAGACTTACATCCAGACACAAATATAAAATTATTACAAAGTATTACTATGCGATATATATAATAAAATTATATATCATATAGAAATTATCAACAAAGGAGTACACATGGCTCCAGCTGCATATGTAGCAGAGGATGGCCTTGTCATGCATCAATGGAAGGAGAGGTCCTTGGTCCTATGAAGGCTGGATAGATGCCCCAGTGTAGGAGAATGGAGGGCAGGGAAGTGGGAGTATGAGTGGGTGGGTGAAGGAACACCCTCATAGAAGCAGGAGGAGGAAGGCTGTGATAGGGTGTTTCCTGAAGGGAGGGAAACTGGGAAAGGGAAATCTGAAACGTAAATAAGGAAAATATCTAATAAAATAAAATAAAAGAGAAAAATATATTACCTATATTATAATATAAAATAATATTTTTAGGAAATCACAAAATATTTCTGTTTTATTTATTCATTCATATGTACTTATTTTTTAATTACTTTTAACTTATTCTCTAAAAGGTTTTTAAAGACATATATGTAAATTAAGCTCTTTTAAATTATACCACAGACTCTTTTAGCCAAAATCTTCCAAGGGAGTAAAAATCTGTATCTGTAGAAAGACAGAAGACTTAAATACACACACCATGATACTATTATTGAGATATGAGCGAACATCCACTCAACCCAAGTAAGGAAGTGACCTCAGACCAAAGGAAGGATATCACCAAAGTCCAACTTGATGAACCAATGGATTTTATTGGGGATATTTGCAGAAACATGGGTGAAAGGGTTGTGTACGGGAGCAGAAATGACTCTGAAAAGTCTATTACTAACCCATCTACAGCATAGGCAGCAGTTCAGAAAAGCAGAAAACCTGGAACACACTGCACAATGTGTGGGTATCATGCCAGAAAGGGGGTTATCTCTTTCAGGCAGTCTTGTTGGTCTGAGCCTCTTCTAGGCAGCCCATCTGGTCTCTGCCTCCTTCAGGAGGCTCAGGTTGTCTCTTCTCCCAAGAGGCTCTGTCTGTCTTTCTGTCCAGCCACCTCAGCAGGTCTGAGCCCCTCCTAGGCAGCTCAACTTGTCTGAAAATGCCCTTTTGTGGTCCTTACAGCTTAGATATGCTTGAGGACAGAGGGCCTTGGTGAAGCTAGGCAGTTTCAAGGACTTCTTGAAGCTCTTGAATGGTTTACTTCCTGAGTTTAATGACAAAGCACATGGATTTGAAGGAGAGCAAGGGGAGTTATTTGTGGCTGAAGGGAGAGAAGGAAAATTATGTAATGTTATTATAATATCAAAAAATAAAAACAAACAACCACAAAATAGTAGTTTCTTTGGGAGTCAATGCTGAAGAATTTGTTGGGTACTGGTTTGATCTCCAAGCTAGTTGTGTGGCTATACTATGTCCACACTGTGATAATTCACTGAATTATATGCTTACCTACATTGATTTTATGGGTATGATACACACATGTCTTATTAAGATGTAAAAGCTTAATGATTTTTAAAGGCAATTACTCTTTTAACAATATCCCACCAGGGAAAACATCTATGCCACTTAGATAGTGTGAATCAATTCCAATGGTTCAGTTCTCACTGCTAATGCTTTTGGCACTTCTAAGGTCCACTGAATGAAACATGCCAGCTTGCCTAAAAGCTTTGCCATTGCATTGTTTGTTTTTAAGGGAAGGTACTATAAAGCACAAAGGCTTATGTTCCTCTTTGATCATAGTCATTGCTCTCACTCCAACTTGGTATCAGGTGAATTAGGCAATAATGCACTTAGTTCATTCTATGCCAGCCTTGCAGTGGTGGCATGAGAACTGGAGCTGGCTGCCTTCACAAACTTAACAAGTCATTGTTCTAAGAAGCCAAAGCTTATGTGATGCCTTTCAGTTCTTTTCAAGGAAAAGAACCTATGCTGTTTCTATCAGTCCAAAAAGGCTTTTGTATTTTTTTTTTATCTTTTTAACTTCATTACTCATAATAACAATTGAGTGGCCAGATGTGTGTAAATTGTGACTGAAAAAGAAGAACTATGCATTCTATGTGCCAATGAATATTTCTTCATGCCTTGGCTCAACATGTCTGGGTTTCCTAAAAAGCCAGCTATTGAATTTAAAACTCAGAATATAATTTTTTTTCCAACAGGAATTATAGATAGACAATTTCTATCTTTTTTGTGTATACACACACACACACACACACATGCCTTCCCTAATTTACTCTTTCTATTTAGCAAGAGTGTGTTACCTATAATAGAAATTCCTTTTGCCTTGGCTTTTCACACGCTCATCTCTGAGTTAAATCAACTTTCTCTTGTGTTCAAATTCCAAAGCACCAGCTGTGTCTCTGGGGGTTCAGCTTCAGGCAACAGGGCATTAAAATGGCCATAAACTCATACAAGCTTGTCCAACAGACTTCTTCCTAGTCAAGAACAGTTCCTACTGCTTGAAACATAGTACATACAAAGGTTGCATTAAACCTGTTGTTTATTCTACACTACGGTTTTAAAGAGAAGATTCCTCAGTTTCTTCTGTCCAAAACAAAAGGGAAAAAGAGACATTGCCCAACACATTGCTTCCTTGGAGCTTTGTCCCCGGCTCTGGGTCCTCTCTGGGACATTAGATTGGATGGAGCGTTAGCAGGGGAAGTAAAAGTTGCTTAAGATGATAAAGTTTACTTGTCTTGATTCATAAGCCTGTGGCTTCAGGCTATTAAAACCCTATAGTAAAACAGCGGGAATGAGGGGGATTAAGTAAAGTATTAATTGTTAGGGCATCTCTCTCTCTCTCTCTCTCTCTCTCTCTCTCTCTCTCTCTCTCTCTTTGTTTTTTTTTTTCATTACTTTTGTTTTTTTACAGTCCAATTGCTGCCCTCTCCCAGTCTAACTTTCCAGAGTTCCTCATCCCCAAACCTGTCTTTAAGAAGATGCCCCCCCACCCCCAGGCCTCCTCACTCTTTGGGGCCTCAAGTCTCTCCAGGGTTTGGCGCATCTTCTACCACTGAAGCCAGACCAGGCAGTCCTTTGCTGTATATGTGTCCAGGGCCTCGGGGCAGCATGTGTATGCTGCCTGGTTGGTGGCTCAGTATCTGAGAGATCTCAGGGGTCTGGATTAGTAGAGACTGTTGGTCTTCCTATGGGGTCTCCCTCCTCCTCAGTTTCTTCCAGCCTTTCCTTAATTCAACCACAGGAGTCTCTAACTTGAGTCCAATGGTTGGGTGTGAGTGCCTTACCCCTCTCTGGCCATGTAGATGGAAGGTTTGGAGCAATCAACATTTATTGAACCAGAAGAAGAGACTCATGGATCTCTCACAAAAGAAAAAAAATACAAACAAATATGCATAAACACACATCCATACACACACACACACATACAAACACACACACACACACACACACATGCTCATACATACTCATACACCTTCATACATTCCTGTCATATACCTTCATACATTCATGTTGGGTCCAACCACTTGTCTTACCAACATACATACTTAGACACACATTTATACTTACATATGTATGTACTTTTGGTTGATGAAGCAAATGCCCTCACGAGCAAGCTCCATAGTGGCAGCACAGAAAGAACTCACTCATTCTGGATGAATAACCTTCGACTTTATTTTTAGAGAAAGAAAATGCTTCTGATTCATTGCTAAATGAATTTTAAAAATCTGTCCCATTGTAACAAACGCCTGCCTGCTGCTTTTTCCTTTTTCTGTAGCTCCTCTTCTTAGTTTCTCTTCATCTGCTCAGTTCTTCATCTCTCTAATGCTTCTAGCCTATTCCCTTTCTGCCTCTTGAATGCCATCTTTCCTAGTACTTTGTGCTTTTCCAGGGGAATAGATCCTATTGTATTCCAAAAGTTCCAATAAGTTCAAACATCAATTCAAATCATAAATTGAACAAGAAGTTACAATAGAGATGATTACATGTGTTTCCATTAAGACTGGTATTCTAACTAGACATTTATTTTCTGTCAATAGTGCCACAGGTTCATTGAGGGTTTAAACTATAATTCTTAGGTCTAAGTTAACACCGAGGTTTTGTATAGATAAACCCAGTCATTATTTTATCTTCTCTCTTTGTACTTACAATAAACTGTTCATTTCCATGCTGGCCTTTAGTTAATGGATTTATGTCCTAAAGATATGAATTCCTAAACTGTAAATCGTATCAATGTCTGCTTTCTATCTCATATCAAATAACTCGTGACACAGGAAGATTGGCAGAATCCTATTTTCAGTTTACATATCACAGAGGGCCTTAATCATAATCCATATTATAAGTGGATCAATAATTATTAGTATTAATTTAGGAATTCATACACAATCATCATTAGGAATTATCCATTTGTCTATATAGCATCATGACAAAAGAGTACATCTTGGTTCATCTCTAGAAAATCTGCCCACTAGGGTGGAATAATGCCCAGGAATTGTTATATTGATTTAATGATGACAGGAAAGGTATATCAATAGCAAGATCAATCCCAAGGCTTGCCCCTCAGACCTTACCGCATGAGGCTCATTCATCCCAGTTCCATGGCAAAACGTCTCTGGACAATCGCCTGCTATGCTTAGCCTTTCATAGATGGCTCCTAACTTCACGTCATCGCTCTTGATAGTATCCCCAAATGAAAAAGCAAATAATACTACCTTGTATAGTCAACTGTAAATTTCACTCCCACATGCTGCTATTTTGTGTAGTTTATTCTCAAGGAAACCTGTTTTCAGACCCTAAAACTTCTATAAACCTATTTTCATTCAACTGAAGATTCCAAACTTGAACTTACTTAAATGGTTTCTCATGGTATGCACCATATACAAATCTCCTTCCATTATAACACCTACCTCAATGTACCTCAGTGGCTCTCCTTATATCATTCTTAGAATAAGCTATGTTACTTGCAAGAATTATCCTTTACACCCCAGAGAAGTAGCTATTGACTATCCTAAATGGATCAAACTCTTCCTTTTTTTACACCCTTGGAGTTTTTTCAAGAGTCATTTTAGCACACACCAGGCTACCTTTTCACTTAATCATTTGAGTTTTGTTACTCTCCTGAATGCATGTTAAATAAGAACCTGTTACCTTGTTTTGATAATCTTGATACCCAATTTTTTTAGGTTATTAACAATTTATGTGATGAGTGAACGAAAAATACTCATGTGACCACTATAAACTGAATACAAGTAACACTGGTAAAGGTACCCACCACCAAGCCTGGTGACCCAAGTTTAAATCCCAAACCCCACAGAATGGAAGGAGAGAAATGTCATTCTAAAGCTGACCTCCACATATAGTCAATAGCATGCTTCCAAGATCCCCTTTCTCTACAAATAAATAAGCAAATACATACATACATACATACATACATACATACATACATACATACATACATACTAGGAAGACTAATCCTAGTTGGGAAAAACAAAAGAAAATGGCTTCTTTCTTAGAGATTCAGAAAGGATGCTAGTGGTGGGTAGCACTGATTTTGGGATTTCTAACAGTCATAAGTATTCTGGCAGAAAGCCAGTGTATTTGTGGAAATGCACAACAGCAATGGAGATCTAATGAGACAGCCATAGTTAGTTTTTTCCATTGAAGGTTTGGAAAACAGGAAAAATTAGTACCGACTCCCTTGAAAGACTCAAATATTTTACTGCTGCTGAGGCAAGAGCTGACTAAAGCAATTCTTGCAACCTTGAAAAAAAAATCAAAGAAATCCAGTTTTGTTTTGTTCTTAGCCAGTGTTTTAGGAGATTTTATTTTCAAAACAGTATTATACCAGGGGCAAGAGCTTACCACGGAGAGGAAAAGGTATGTCATAAATTACTGGTTTTGAAATTTATTTAATTTCAGCTGAATCAATTTTAAAAATCTCCCATTTATATTCTGTATCATGTAAGAGTATCAGAATAAAGACAAAAACAGCAGAAATTCAACAGTCCATGCAATTCTGATATATATACTTCACTGCAAAAGAGAAAATATGGAATCCTATCATTTAAACCGAATGCTTGTGGTAAATCAGAAGCAAGGCCAGCCTGATGTGGATGTTCACGTCTGTAATTTCAGTATTGAGGAGGTTAAAGCAGTAAGACCATGACATCCAAGCACAACAGAGTGAAGAGAAGAAATAATAAACAAAACAATAATAAGAATTTTTACATTTTTATATGTTTATTATTCTTTGTCATGCATACACTAAGCTAAAATATGTCCAATTATTTCTTTCCCACTCATGTATATGTATGTATGAATAAACTAACTCCTCAGAGTAATTTAAGAAAGAACTCTCAACTTGCCAGGTGTCAGTCTCATGGTAGTTAAATTAGGGAAAATGGTCAGAGGCTACTGTTTTGCCTTTTCAGTTGTGTGGTGTAAACTGACACTCTGTGATCTCACTAGATGGTGCCAAGAGAACTTATTCCTACCTAAGTGCATGAACACCCAGGTTTCATGAGGATGTCCATTCATTCATTTAGGCAAGATCTGCAGGGATCAGATTCTAAAGTGAGAAGATACCCATTTAAAATGTCATTGTGAAATGAGGAGATAGTTCTTCCTCCCTCACTGTGGTCACTCATTGGCCAAACACATCTATCACTTAAAGACTAAACCTGTGATCCTGACTTAAATGCTTCTTATAAGGGAATTTGCATTGGACATAAAAGGAATGGGCATCTATTCTTCTTTTATGTTGCTGCTCTCGCATCGCATCAATCATCATTTTGTAGTTGAGCTTCATTATGTCAAACCATTCATTTCAGTGATGGCTGCCATTGATGCTGGTAATTCCTTCTACTGTTCTTTGCAATTTCCCATTGTCTCATTAAGTTCAGTTCTGGTTAATTTCATCGGCAGACTGCAACTTGCCAGTCTTCCATTAACTTCATCATAGTGAACTACTTAAGGACTCCCTCACAGACTTATCAAACAGAAGAGGGGCATCCAGCTTATTTCAGATTTGGTCTGATGTTGAGTGTACTCTAGGCAGATGGTGAATTTTTAAACAACCTGGAATTGCTGTCAATCAGACTCAACATTATTCTGTAATTTCTATGTTTCCCACAACCAGGAAGCCTGAGTGAATTTAATGAGTTACTCCTTTGGTCTTTGAGAACTTAACAAGTGGAGCCTAGACAAAAGCCCAACAAGTATGAACATTAGAGTTAGATGTTTTTTACCAGTAAAGCTGAACTGAAGATTGTGATAGGATCTGATTCTTTTATTAATTTACTCGAATCAGTGTTTAACTCTAAGTTCACAAATAAACTTCATGAACTGCACATACCCAACTGTTAATGAGTTTATATGGAATTGGCCATTATCAACATTGGTAGGGTTATAGAGCTGGAAGAGACAGAAAACACATGGCACTCAAAGCTTATCTTCTTCTTTTTTTTCCCATTTTTTTTTTATTTTTTTTTTTACTTTTTTTATTACGTATTTTCCTCAATTACATTTCCAATGCTATCCCAAAAGTCCCCCATACCCCCCCCCACTTCCCTACCCACCCATTCCCATTCTTTTGGCCCTGGCATTCCCCTGTATTGGGGCATATAAAGTTTGCAAGTCCAATGGGCCTCTCTTTCCAGTGATGGCCAACTAGGCCATCTTTCGATACATGTGCAGCTAGAGACAAGATCTCCGGGGTACTGGTTAGTTCATCATGTTGTTCCCCCTATAGGGTTGCATATCCCTTTAACTCCTTGGGTACTTTCTCTAGCTTCTCCATTGGGAGCCCTGTGATCCATCCAATAGCTTACTGTGAGCATCTACTTCTGTGTTTGCTAGGCCCCGGCATAGTCTCACAAGAGACAGCTATATCTGGGTCCTTTCAGCAAAATCTTGCTAGTGTATGCAATGGTGTCAGCGTTTGGAAGCTGATTATGGGATGGATCCCTGGATATGGCAGTCTCTAGATGGTCCATCCTTTCATCACAGCTCCAAACTTTGTCTCTGTAACTCCTTCCATGGATGTTTTGTTCCCAATTCTAAGAAGGGGCATAGTGTCCACACTTTGGTCTTAATTCTTCTTGAGTTTCATGCGTTTAGCAAATTGTATCTTATATCTTGGGTATCCTAAGTTTCTGGGCTAATATCCACTTATCAGTGAATATATATTGTGTGAGTTCCTTTGTGATTGTGTTACCTCACTCAAGATGATGCCCTCCAGGTCCATCCATTTGGCTAGGAATTTCATAAATTCATTCTTTTTAATAGCTGAGTAGTACTCCATTGTGTAAATGTACCACATTTTCTGTATCCATTCCTCTGTTGAGGGACATCAGGGTTCTTTCCAGCTTCTGGCATTATAAATAAGGCTGCTATGAACAAGGTGGAGCATGTGTCCTTCTTACCAGTTGGAACATCTTCTGGATATATGCCCAGGAGAGGAATTGTGGGATCTTCCGGTATTACTATGTCCAATTTTCTGAGGAATTGCCAAACTGATTTCCAGAGTGGTTGTACAAGCTTGCAATCCCACCAACAATGGAGGAATGTTCCTCTTTCTCCACATCCTTGTCAGAATCTGCTGTCACCTGAATTTTTTATCTTAGCCATTCTGACTGGTGAGAGGTGGAATCTCAGGGTTGTTTTGAGGAAGAAAAAGATCTGTATGATAAGAACTTCAAGTCTCTGAAGAATGAAATCAAAGAACATCTCAGAAGATGGAAAGATCTCCCATGATCATAGATTGCCAGGACCAATATAGTAAAAATGGCTATCTTGCCAAAAGCAATCTACAGATTCAATGCAATCCCCATCAAAATTCTAACTCAATTATTCAACGAATTAGAAAGGGTAATTTACAAATTCATCTGGAATAACAAAAAACTTAGGATAGCAAAAATCTTCTCAATGATAAAAGAACCTCTGGTGGAATCACCATGCTTGACCTAAAGCTGTACTACAGAGCAATTGTGATTAAAAACTGGATGGTACTGGTATAGCGACAGACAGGTAGACCAATGGAATAGAATTGAACACCCAGAAATGAACCCACACACCTATGATCACTTGATCTTTGACAAGGGAGCTAAAACCATCCAGTGGAAAAAAGACAGCATTTTCAACAAATGGTGCTGGCACAACTGGTGGTTATCATGTAGAAGAATGTGAATTGATCCATTCTTATCTCCTTGTACTAAGGTCAAATCTAAGTGGATCAAGGAACTCCACCTAAAACCAGAGACACTAAAACTTATAGAGGAGAAAGTGGGGAAAAGCCTTGAAGACATAGGCACAGGGGAAAAATTCCTGTATAGAATAGCAATGGCTTATAAGATCTAGAATTGACAAATGGGACCTCATAAAATTGCAAAGCTTCTGTAAGGCAAAAGACACTGTCAATAAGACAAAAAGGCCACCAACATATTGGGAAAGAATCTTTACCAATCCTAAATCAGTTAGGGGACTAATATCCAATATATATATAAAGAACTCAAGAAGGTGGACTCCAGAAAATCAAATAACTCCATTAAAAAAATGGGGCCCAGAGCTAAACAAAGAATTCTCAACTAAGGAATACAGAATGGCTGAGAAGCAACTGAAAAAAAATGTTCAACTTCCTTAATCATCAGGGAAAAGCATATCTTCTTTTACTTGTGTATCATTAGAAAAAAGAAGTTTGAACCTTGTGCTAACATCTTTTCAGGTGCAGACATGGGACACCACAAAAGTTCAGAGCTTACACACCAAGAGGCAGTTTCAGCAATTCAAGGTTAGATGGAAGATCCAAACACTCTGGCTGACATAATGATAAAATTTTAAATGTACCTTTAATGTGGGTTTAAGAGACAGCCAAACCTTGGAGCTTGCTAGAATTACTGAGAACCTCCTGTGCTTGGATCCTCAAACCAGAAATGAATACTTGGGATATTGTCTGAAACTATTATTTCTTCACACAAGCCTTGAGCATACACACACACACACACACACACACACAGACACACACAGACACACACACACACCTTTTTTCAGTGATTTTTCTACTCCTATACTTCTTCTCATGTTATAATACTTATGGTAAGTGCTAATCCCTCCTTTATTAATGATGTAGTTAGCAGTTTTCTTCTTGCCTCAATAAACATATTATATTTTACAATATGAGCTATACATTATTTTCTTTTTTATTTTATTTTTATTTATTTTAATTTTAGCTTTGTTTTCTTCAATTCAATATTTATTTGACTGTACTCTCATATTAGTTCTAAATAACTATGAGAAATTTAAATACTTTTATCTAAATATTTTACCTTTGAGAGTATGATGATGTAGTACCTTACAAAGATGATTTAAGATAATCATCTAATCTGGCAATTTAGCCAGGATGGGGTGCTTGCCTTGCATGTACAAGCACCTGGCTAGGTCACCATCACATCCTTACCTACACAAGGATATTAATTTTAATTAAGTGCATGACAAATATCCTACAAAAATATAATAAAGCTTATTTTTTAGTTAGTGAAATTAAGATTCTCAATGTATCATCTTAGATTATGTAATCAAAATCATTGATTGTATTATTCATAGACATCATGTCCTTCCTTTTTGTATGGTTTGTTTACTATGTCAATCAATTCCAAAGTAAATGTATTGAAATCTACTTGAATTTAGAACATAAAACCAGTAGCATGACCCTATCCATGCATTTTCATAACTATTTTTAAACACGTGCTGTCTCTGGTTTTCAGGTACCAATACTACTTGTACTTTGTACAACATATCAACTTTTATTTCAACCAAATCAGAACTTCTGTTTCCTTAAGTCTTTTATTTCTTTGTATATTTTTCACATATGTGTGCACAAAGGTGCATGTGACCATATGAATTCACATATGTGTGGCTTTGGAGGTCACAGGTCAACACCGAGTATCTTACTCAGTAGCTGCCAACCTTATTTATTTAAACAAAAGTCTTTCACTGAACCCCAAGCTCACCAATTCAGCTAGAGTTGCTGACCAACAAGCCATGAGTATCCTCCTGTGTCGAATTCTCCAGAACTCAGACCACAGGTTCGGGTTGCCAAAACTAGCCTTTTTATGGGAGTTCAGGGGATCAAACTCATATATTCATCCCTGGCCTGCCAATAAGTTATTTATTGATCCATCTCCCTAAGCCCAACCCTTCCTATTTTGAAAGCTGATACCAACTACCTTTTCTGATTGTCTGTAAAACGTTTTAGCTATTTCTTGGTCATAAAAAGGTTTCTTTTGCATGAACATGTCTCACAAATATTACCTAGAAACACAGACAACGTTTCTGACCTGATCTGCTATGTATCACCATCCAACCTCATGCTAGATATATAATCTCTGTTTTAGAAATCAGATTTTCATGTCTAGGATGTGATTCCACAGTCGGACACTAGGTGTTGCTAAGATCTCATCAACTACTTGTAAAGTATTTGATGTGTTTAACAGTGTGCTTAACCAAATCAAACTCAAAAGGCAAGACTTTGTATTTGTTTGTTTGTTTTACATCGTTTTCTTGAGCCATTTATAAAGACTAAACCCCACAGAAGCTTTTAATCTCACCTGTAGGTTTCTTGTTGTAAAAATCTGTGTGCTGCTGAGGAACAGAGAGAGGTAGGAGAGATAAGTAACCAAGCTTTTATGCCCAAGCTGCTCAGATGTAACTGTGGGCATACCCCCAAGCCTCAGTGGAATATCAATTAAATTATGGTGGAACTCAAGCTCTGCTAAGTAGTCTCTCAATCTTACAGCTAGCATGACACAGAAACTGCTAAAGACAAGACTGTGCTCAGGATAGAACATCACTGGCTTCTTTCAGAACAAGTCCAAATTCCATCCCAGTGAACCAGCTAGGCAGTTTGCTCATTCATTATCTGTCAAGTATAATGCAAACCAAATGTTACAGTTTTTGAGGACATCTGGTTTAAGAATATTTTTATTTGTTAATTATTATATCTTATTTTAAATTATATCCTCTCATATATATATATATATATATATATATATATATATATATATATATCCTTATTAACCTGTAAGTCAATTGTTGACAATATTCTAGTGGAACATAGCATAGTACATGGTCATAGAAAAGGTGGTGAAGGTCCTTGGGCACCTAGGGTAGAACAAATGTCTTGGTCTATTTTGTCTTTAGAAAGGTAAAAATACTGGAAAATGAAAACCAAACCAAACCACCACCACCACCACAACAACAAAAATCTCTACACAACCTACCAATGAATTGTAAGAAGATTCCATAGCTAAGAAAGATAAATACAGGAAATAGCAGCATAAAAGAAAATGTGATATGTCAAACACAGGACAGGAAAGGAAAAATGAAACATGGACTTTATTATAAACAAAAGTTGTAAAGTAACTTGGAGAAGTATTTGTATTAATCAGCCCAAGAAACCATAACAGAATTAGAGGTGGCTTTACAAGAATTTATTTCTCTCAATTCAGCATCTACAAAGTCCCAGGCCAAACCATGTAGTGTCAATTTGATGCCCCTAATGAGCACTCTATCTGGACAGGAGAGGGCACTCTTTTTTCTGTGGTCTCACATGATGGAGATAAAGGAGAAAGATGGGGGCTTTTCTTGTAGACTGGCCAAAACCAATGTGACTGAACTAAAGGAGTAGCAATATCTACTAAAGAAGAGAAGGACAGAAAGTTCACTGGGAGGGGCATAAAAGCAGTGAAAGGGACAAACTACCTGCCATACTGCTTCGATGGCTGAGCAGTGTGTTGTACAATGCTCCTCAGAATCTCAGAAAGACCAACCAAGACAGCTAGGAATTGCTCTTGTTGGAGAGATGATGATTGAGCATTATAAAACTATCACGTGTGTGTGTGTGTGTGTGTGCATATGTGTGTGCATGTGTTTGCCTGTGTGTGCCTTTGAATGTGTGTGTATGTGTGTATTCTGTATGTATGTACATGTGTCTATATATGTGCATGAGTATATGTGTATGTACCTGTGTGTATGCATGTGTGTACATACTGCTGACTGTATTTTCAGAGGAATATTATCTTAAGAAATAACACTAACATGTCTGCCATTCTACATGATTGGATACACGCATTTCATAGAGATTCTAGGAAACATCTCTACATCAGTTATGATAAAACATTCTTTTTCTTCCCTTTAAAGCCTTTTAGTGATTAAGAGTGAGCCCATGCTCTTGTACTTGATTATAGATTATTGACTGTGATGGTTTTTCTGCAGCTTACTAAAAATACACATTCACAAAAACACATTGTATATTTTTCAAAAAATTAATATAAGGACATAGACCAAGCATGTTGACTCTGAGAAGAGGGAATTAAATGATGATCATGAAAGAAAAGTAAAACTAAAGATAAGAGGATGACATGCTTTTTAATTTAAAACTAAACCAAAAGGTGCTATGATGATTAGATAGGAGAAGGAGGCTGTGCGAACTTCTGCACAGTGGGATGAATATGGTGATTGAGATGGGACCCTGGCCAACACTGCCCTATGAGATACAATCAATCTCTAACACTGCCCTGGTGTCAAGAACCAGAGACTAGATAAGCCAGGGACCTAGGGGAAAACCGAATACTACTGTCCTGTCAAAGGAACATAGCAATCAAATGACTCCCAAGGAGAGTCTGCTACACTCACAGATCATTGTCTTGCTCAGCCATTATCAGAGAGTCTTCCTTCTGCGGCAGACTGGAACAAATGCAGACACCTACAAGTAGACAATTGAAAGAGAATGAGAAACCTCTGTACATTCAGTTCTGAATGGGATATCACTATCAATCTCTTTCATTAAAGCTCAGAGGACTCTGCAGAGGAGAAGGAAGAAAGAGAGTATAAGAGCCAAAGGAGATGGAGGACACCAAGGGAACAAGGTCTTTTAAACACAGCAGGATGGATGCATTCATGATCTCACAGACACTGGCAGCATGCACAGGATTTGCACAGGTCTGGCCCAGATGGGGTCCCAGTGCTGAGAGTGGAAAGGAACACAAGGCCACATCTGTAACCCATAACCATCTTCAATTAATAACCATTCATGAAAGAAACAGTCTTACTGGGGATACAAACAAAATTTAAGGTCAGGCCCCATGGCCTATTAGCAGAGTGCCAAGACAAAACCATCTAAACAGCAGTTTTGAGGTTCTTTGACTAATGATAATATGTCTTGACATTTTTCCCTTACACTACAGGGCTCTTGCTTACATATTATTTCTGATTTGCGTTTTTATGGGATTTTTGTATTTGTCAATGTTTGTGTCACAGAGTTGTGCACTTTTCTTTTTATTTGTTTTTTGGGGGGGATCTCTTTTTCTTCTGTTCATTTGGTTTGTCCTATTCAGGGTTGTTTGGTTTTACTGGTTTGTCCTATTCAGGATTGTTTGTTTTTATTTTTTATTTTTATTCATTCATTCATTCATTCATTCATTCAGAGACAGGGTTTCTCTGTATAGCCCTGGCTGTCCTGGAACTCACTTTGTAGACCAGGCTAGTCTTTTTTTTTTTTTTTTTTGCCAAGTTTTAAAATATATATTTTTTTAATATTTTTATTACATATTTTCCTCAATTACGTTTCCAATGCTATCCCAAAAGTCCCCCATAGCGCCCCCCCACTTACCTACCCACCCATTCCCATTCTTTTGGCCCTGGCATTCCCCTATATTGGGGCATATAAAGTTTGCAAGTCCAATGGGCCTCTCTTTCCATTGATGGCTGACTAGGCCATCTTTCGATACATATGCAGCTAGAGACAAGAGCTCCAGGGTTCTAGTTAGTACATCATGTTGTTCCAACAATAGGGTTGCAGATCCCTTTAGCTCCTTGGGTACTTACTCTAGCTTCTCCATTGGGAGCCCTGTGATACATCCAATAGCTGACTGTGAACATCCACTCCTGTGTTTGCTAGGCCCCAGCATCGTCTCACAAGAGACAGCTATATTTGGGTCCTTTCAGCAAAATCTTGCTAGTGTATGCAATGGTGTCAGCGTTTAGAAGTTGATTATGGGATGGATCCCTGGGTACGGCAGTCTCTAAATGGTCCATCCTTTCATCACAGCTACGAACTTTGTCTCTGTAACTCCTTCCCTGGGTGTTTTGTTCCCAATTCTGAGAAGGTGCACAGTGTCCACACTTTGGTCTTCATTCTTCTTGAGTTTCATGCGTTTAGCAAATTGTATCTTAAATCTTGGGTATCCTAAGTTTTGGGCTAATATCCACTTATCAGTGAATACATATTGTGTGAGTTCTTTTGTGATTGTGTTACTTCACTCAAGATGATGCCCTCCAGGTCCATCCATTTGGCTAGGAATTTCATAAATTCATTCTTTTTAATAGCTGAGTAGTACTCCATTGTGTAAATGTACCATAATTTCTGTATCCATTCCTCTGTTGAGGGACATCTGGGTTCTTTCCAGCTTCTGGCTATTATAAATAGGGCTGCTATGAACATAGTGGAACATGTGTCCTTTTTACCGGTTGGGACATCTTCTGGATATATGCCCAGGAGAGGTATTGCTGGATCCTCCGGTAGTACTATGTCCAATTTTCTGAGGAACCGCCAGACTGATTTCCAGAGTGGTTGTACAAGCTTGCAATCCCACCAACAATGGAGGAGTGTTCCTCTTTCTCCACATCCTCGCCAGCAACTGCTGTCACCTGAATTTTTGATCTTAGCCATTCTGACTGGTGTGAGGTGGAATCTCAGGGTTGTTTTGATTTGCATTTCCCTGATGATTAAGGATGTTGAACATTTTTTCAGGTGTTTCTCTGCCATTCGGTATTCCTCAGGCGAGAATTCTTTGTTCAGTTCTGAGCCCCATTTTTTAATGGGGTTATTTGACTTTCTGGAGTCCACCTTCTTGAGTTCTTTATATATATTGGATATTAGTCCCTTATCTGATTTAGGATAGGTGAAGAACCTTTCCCAATCTGTTGGTGGTCTTTTTGTCTTATTGATGGTGTCTTTAGCCTTGCAGAAGCTTTGTAGTTTCATGAGGTCCCACTTGTCAATTCTCGATCTTACAGCACAAGCCATTACTGTTCTATTCAGGAATTTTTCCCCTGTGCCCATATCTTCAAGGCTTTTCCCCACTTTCTCCTCTATAAGTTTCAGTGTCTCTGGTTTTATGTGAAGTTCCTTGATCCACTTAGACTTGACCTTAGTACAAGGAGATAGGAATGGATCGATTCGCATTCTTCTACATGTTAACAACCAGTTGTGCCAGCACCATTTGTTGAAAATGCTGTCTTTCTTCCACTGGATGTTTTTAGCTCCTTTGTCGAAGATCAAGTGACCGTAGGTGTGTGGGTTCATTTCTGGGTCTTCAATTCTATTCCATTGGTCTATTTGTCTGTCACTATACCAGTACCATGCAGTTTTTATCACAATTGCTCTGTAGTAGAGCTTTAGGTCCGGCATGGTGATTCCACCAGAGGTTCTTTTATCCTTGAGAAGAGTTTTTGCTATCCTAGGTTTTTTGTTATTCCAGATGAATTTGCAGATTGCACTTTCTAATTCGTTGAAGAATTCATTTGGAATTTTGATGGGGATTGCATTGAATCTGTAGATTGCTTTTGGCAAGATAGCCATTTTTACAATGTTGATCCTGCCAATCCATGAGCATGGGAGATCTTTCCATCTTCTGAGATCTTCTATAATTTCTTTCTTCAGAGACTTGAAGTTTTTATTATACAGATCTTTCACTTCCTTAGTTAGAGTCACGCCAAGATATTTTATATTATTTGTGACTATTGAGAAGGGTGTTGTTTTCCTAATTTCTTTCTCAGCCTGTTTATTCTTTGTGTAGAGAAAGGCCATTGATTTGTTTGAGTTAATTTTATATCCAGCTACTTCACCGACGCTGTTTATCAGGCTTAGGAGTTCTCTGGTGGAATTTTTAGGGTCACTTATATATACTATCATATCATCTGCAAAAAGTGATATTTTGACTTCATCTTTTCCAATTTGTATCCCTTTGATCTCCTTTTGTTGTCGAATTGCTCTGGCTAGGACTTCAAGTACAATGTTGAATAGGTATGGAGAAAGTGGACAGCCTTGTCTAGTCCCTGATTTTAGAGGGATTGCTTCAAGCTTCTCACCATTTACTTTGATGTTGGCTACTGGTTTGCTGTAGATTGCTTTTATCATGTTTAGGTATGGGCCTTGAATTCCTGATCTTTCCAAGACTTTTATCATGAATGGGTGTTGGATCTTGTCAAATGCTTTTTCCGCATCTAACGAGATGACCATGTGGTTTTTGTCTTTGAGTTTGTTTATATACTGGATTACGTTGATGGATTTCCGTATATTGAACCATCCCTGCATCCCTGGGATGAAACCTACTTGGTCAGGATGGATGATTGTTTTGATGTGTTCTTGGATTCGGTTAGCAAGAATTTTATTGAGGATTTTTGCATCAATATTCATAAGGGATATTGGTCTGAAGTTTTCTATCTTTGTTGGGTCTTTTTGTGGTTTAGGTATCAGAGTAATTGTGGCTTCATAGAATGAGTTGGGTAGAGTACCTTCTGTTTCTATTTTGTGGAATAGTTTGTGAAGAACTGGGATTAGATCTTCTTTGAAGGTCTGATAGAACTCTGCACTAAACCTATCTGGTCCTGGGCTTTTTTTGGTTGGGAGACTATTAATGACTGCTTCTATTTCTTTGGGGGATATAGGGCTGTTTAGATCATTAACCTGATCTTGATTCAACTTTGGTACCTGGTATCTGTCTAGGAACTTCTCCATTTCATCCAGGTTCTCCAGTTTTGTTGAGTATAGCCTTTGGTAGAAGGATCTGATGGTGTTTTGGATGTCTTCAGGATCTGTTGTTATGTCTCCTTTTTCATTTCTGATTTTGTTAATTAGGATGCTTTCCCTGTGCCCTCTAGTGAGTCTGGCTAAGGGTTTATCTATCTTGTTGATTTTCTCAAAGAACCAGCTCCTTGATTGGTTGATTCTTTGAATAGTTTTTCTTGTTTCCACTTGGTTGATTTCACCCCTGAGTTTGATTATTTCCTGCTGTCTACTCCTCTTGGGTGAATTTGCTTCCTTTTGTTCTAGTGCTTTTAGGTGTGTTGCCAAGCTGCTAATGTGTGCTCTTTCTAGTTTCCTTTTGGAGGCACTCAGAGCTATGAGTTTTCCTCTTAGAAATGCTTTCATTGCGTCCCATAAGTTTGGGTATGTTGTGGCTTCATTTTCATTGAACTCTAAAAAGTCCTTAATTTCTTTCTTTATTCCTTCCTTGACCAAGGTATCATTGAGAAGAGTGTTGTTCTGTTTCCACGTGAAGGTTGGCTTTCTATTATTTATTTTGTCATTGAAGATCAGCCTTAGTCCATGGTGATCTGATAGGATGCATGGGACAATTTCAATGTTTTTGTATCTGTTGAGTCCTGTTTTGTGCCCAATTACGTGGTCAATTTTGGAGAAGGTACCATGAGGTGCTGAGAAGAAGGTGTATCCTTTTGTTTTAGGGTAAAATGTTCTGTAGATATCTGCCAGATCCATTTGATCCATAACTTCTGTTAGTTTCACTGTGTCCCTGTTTAGTTTCTGTTTCCATGATCTGTCCATTGGTGAAAGTGGTGTGTTGAAGTCTCCCACTATTATTGTATGAGGTGCAATGTGTGCTTTGAGATTTACTAAAGTTTCTTTAATGAATGAGGCTGCCTTTGTATTTGGAGCATAGATATTCAGGATTGATAGTTCCTCTTGGAGGATTTTACCTTTGATGAGTATGAAGTGCCCCTCCCTGTCTTTTTTGATGACTTTGGGTTGGAAGTCAATCTTATCTGATATTAGAATGGCTACTCCAGCTTGTTTCTTCAGACCATTTGCTTGGAAAATTGTTTTCCAGCCTTTCATTCTGAGGTAGTGTCTATCTTTTTCTCTGAGATGAGTTTCTTGTAAGCAGCAAAATGTTGGGTCCTGTTTGTGTAGCCAGTTTCTTAGTCTATGTCTTTTTATCGGGGAGTTGAGTCCATTGATATTAAGAGATATTAAGGAAAAGTAATTGTTGTTTCCTGTTATTTTTGTTGTTAAAGTTGGCATTCTGTTCTTGTGGCTGTCTTCTTTTAGGTTTGTTGAGGGATTACCTTCTTGTTGTTTCTAGGGCGTGGTTCCTGTCCTTGTATTGGTTTTTTTCTGTTATTATCCTTTGAAGGGCTGGATTCGTGGAGAGATAATGTGTGAATTTGGCTTTGTCGTGGAATACTTTGGTTTCTCCATCTATGTTAATTGAGAGTTTGGCTGGGTATAGTAGCTTGGGCTGGAATTTGTGTTCTTTTAGTGTCTGTATAACATCTGTCCAGGATCTTCTAGCTTTCATAGTCTCTGGTGAAAAATCTGGTGTAATTCTGATAGGCTTGCCTTTATATGTTACTTGGCCTTTTTCTCTTACTGCTTTTAGTATTCTATCTTTATTTAGTGCATTTGTTGTTCTGATTATTATGTGTCGGGAGGTATTTCTTTTCTGGTCCAGCCTATTTGGAGTTCTGTAGGCTTCTTGTATGTTCATGGGCATCTCTTTCTTTAGATTTGGGAAGTTTTCTTCTATAATTTTGTTGAAGATGTTTGCTGGTCCTTTGAGTTGAAAATCTTCATTCTCATCCACTCCTATTATCCGTAGGTTTGGTCTTCTCATTGTGTCCTGTATTTCCTGGATGTTTTGAGTTAGGATCTTTTTGCATTTTCCATTTTCCTTGATTGTTGTGCCCATGTTCTCTATGGAATCTTCTGCACCTGAGATTCTCTCTTCCATCTCTTGTATTCTGTTGCTGATGCTTGCATCTATGGTTCCAGATTTCTTTCCTAGGGTTTCTATCTCCAGTGTTGCCTCATTTTGGGTTTTCTTTATTGTGTCTACTTCCCTTTTTAGGTCTAGTATGGTTTTGTTCATTTCCATCATCTGATTGGATGTGTTTTCCTGTTTCTCTTTAAGGACTTCTACCAGTTTGGTTGTGTTTTCCTGTTTTTCTTTAAGGACTTGTAACTCTTTAGCCATGTTCTCCTGTAGTTCTTTAAAGTCCTTCTTGATGTCCTCTACCATCATCATGAGATATGCTTTTAAGTCCAGGTCTAGTTTTTCAGGTGTGTTGGGGTGCCCTGGACTGGGCGAAGTGGGAGTGCTGGGTCCTGATGATGGTGAGTGGTCTTGGTTTCTGTTAGTAAGATTCTTACCTTTACCTCTCGCCATCTGGTAATCTCTGGAGTTGTTATAGTTGTCTCTGTTCAGAGGTTGTTCTTCTGGGGATTCTGAGTATCCTCTGTCAGCAGACCTGTACAGACTAAGTTCGGCGGAGTCCCGGAGCCAAGATGGCGCTCCCTGCAGGGCAGGTCACTGTTCTCCGGCTGGGAGGGTGTCGGATATCTGCGGCCCCAAAAGGGTGCTGCCTCAGCGGTTCTGTGGCTCCCACCTGTCCCCGAAGCTGTCTGCCTCTGTGGTCCTCACTCTGACCTGTACAGACTAAGTTCGTCGGAGTCCCGGAGCCAAGATGGCGCTCCCTGCAGGGCAGGTCACTGTCCTCCGACTGGGAGGGTGCCGGATGTCTGCGGCCCCTAAAGGGTGCTGCCTCAGCAGCTCTGTGGCTCCCGCCTGTCCCAGAAGCCGTCTGCCCCCGTGGTCCCCACTCTGACCTGTAGAGACTAAGCTCGGCGGAGTCCCGGAGCCAAGATGGCGTTCCCTGCAGGGCAGGTCACTGTCCTCCGACTGGGAGGGTGCCGGATGTCTGCGGCCCCAAAAGGGTGCTGCCTCAGCGGCTCTGTGGCTCCCGCCTGTCCCAGAAGCTGTCTGCCTCTGTGGTCCTCACTCTAACCTGTAGACTAAGTTCGTCGGAGTCCCGGAGCCAAGATGGCACTCTCTGCAGGGCAGGTCTCTGTCCTCCGGCTGGGAGGGTGCCGGAAGTCTGCGGCCCCAAAAGGGTGCTGCCTCAGCGGCTCTGTGGCTCCTGCCTGTCCCAGAAGCCGTCTGCCCCCGTGGTCCCCACTCTGACCTGTAGAGACTAAGCTCGGTGGAGTCCCGGAGCCAAGATGGCGCTCTCTGCAGGGCAGGTCTCTGTGCAGGCTAGTCTTGAACTCAGAAATCCTCCTGTCTCTGTCTCCCAAGTGCTGGGATTAAAGGCCTGCACCACCACTTCTCTGCTATGTTTTTATTTTTATCTTCTTTTATTATTACATTTAAAATTTTTATTGTTTTAGATGCCTGTTTGTATTCTAATCAGAGTGTAGGTTTCAGTGAGTAGAAAGGTGGGGATAATCTGGGAGAAGATGGGGGAGGGTAAAACAGGATATATTGTGTGAAAAAAATATCAATTTTCAAGAGAGCACGAGGAATTGGGAGCAAAGAAATTTAAAATGAAGCAATGGTGAATGACTCCTTTTCAGATGTCATTATCTGCATGTATGATATTGTCAAGCAATGCAACATAGTTTAAAAATACTGACATGGATTAGAGAGCAGATTTTAAGGGCCACCCTAAACTGAGGAAGCGCCAACAGTTGACAACCATAGGGAGAATGAGAATCATTTTTCTTAAGAGATGTGGCCACTGGAAGGTTCCACTTGCCCCAGACCACATGCCCATGTGCATATGTGCATCATTAGTGGTCCTCAGTAAGAAAAATAAATGAATAAATAAGACATGGAGTGCAGATGTCTGGGGTTTTGGGGGGCAGTTAGAGAAGAAGAAATGTTATGGAGAAGAAGAATAAAGTTATATTGTAAACATGAATGAAATCTTTAAAGAATGTGCACAACTAAAAATCATGAAAAGGATGAAATTGAATCTTCATCTGTTTCAATAAAAGAGAATAAAATTAATTTGCTATGAGGCTTAAGGGAGATTTAGCATCATTTAAAAATAAATTGTTTTCTCAAACAATCCTTGAATACATAACTATATTACAGTCTTCAAGCAGTAGTTCAAAATTACTCTTTTAGCCTCATGTGGATTATTTTTAATCTGCTAGATACCAGACAAGAATTTTAAAGTTCAAAATGGAGTAATTTTAGAAGAATTGAGTCATTTTATGAAGTATTATTGCAAACAGTATTTCTTCATAGACAAACTTTAAACAGTCAACCTTTTTTAAAAGGATCTATTTTGTATACTCTGCACTAAATATGTGTAGTTGGGCTTTTTGTTTGTGTGTTTGTTTGTGTGTTTTCCAAACAGAGATTCTCTGTGTAACCCTGACTGTCCTGGAACTCAGTTGGTAGACCAGACTGCCTCTGCTTCCCAAGTGCTGGGATTAAAGATATATACTACCATACTTGGCATGTGTGTGTTTTATGTCATTAATTAAAGGGATTCTCTTTAAGTTCAAGTTCAGCTTTATGCTGGCTGATGGAGAGAGATATAATTTTGAAATGAATTAGAAAAAAACAGAGCTCATGTCTCTAGCTGCATATGTATCAGAAGATGGCCTGGTCGGCCATCAGTGGAAAGAGAGACTCATTGGTCATGCAGACTTTATATGCCTCAGTACATGGGAACGCCAGGGCCAAGAGGTGGGAATGGGTCGGTGGGGGAGTGGGTGTGGGATGGTGTGGGGAACTTTTGGGATAGCATTGGAAATGTAAATGAAATAAATACCCAATAATAATTAAAAAAGAAAAAATAACATTTATAATTTTATGTATTTGATAGTTTGATATTAATAAGAAAAATTTACTCAGATTTGTAATAAACATTTTCAGTGTAGATTTTATGAAACAAATATAAAAATATAAAACTAGTCATTTCTGTAGATCATCCATTTTAGATATTCATAACAAAGGTACCCATACTTTTATGCCTAGGAAATACTATATATATATATATATTCCTAATAAGATATAATAGAATATCATTATAAATAATAATGTTGAACAAAATTTTTAAAAATTCAAATACTTTCTCCTTTCTATAACACATAATTAAAATGAATTGCATTTGAGAATAGTTAGCTATCTTTTACTCTTTGAAAACTAGCTAAATCTGATTTTATCTATCATTCAATTTCATAATTGTTCACTCGATAATGTAAGCAACTTTGTAGTTATATATTCACTATGGAATTTTTATAGTACTTATTTTTAAATTTATCTTTATACTAGAATAAATATCTAGCCATACGTTGATTCTGTGAAAAACAAACCTCAATCTTCTAAAAGTTTCATTTTAAAAGAGCAAGGTTTCTAATGCTGCTAGGTGTGAAAGGTAACCACCCACGCAGCTACAAACCCTGAGATCTAAAAGGTGACTCACTTGCATGAATGCTGGACAGAAAGGCCTGAATATGTGTTTTGGCTATACCAGCCTACTGTCTCGATAACATTAAAGAAGCCACTTCAATCCCAGTTTCTTCATCTGTAAGGTAAATAAGTCCCATGTTTGACTAAAGATGAAATGAGATAATGTGACCATTTCACACTTATCATGTGTGAAGGATGCTCTGTGTGATGACCCTATGAGATATGAAAGCTCCACACAAGTCCTTTGATTCCTGGAACCAGAGCATCTAAGGTAGAGCACAGTCTTTTAACATGCACACTTTGCTCTTGTTCCTTTCTCACAGCTGAGCATCGGTGATGTTGTGCTGCACAGCAGAGCATAAAATAAATGAAGGGCATGCCTGGTCACATGTTCAGAAGCAGAATATCAAGCCCTGGACCCATGTCTTCCTTTCTCTGTCTTCTCAGACAATCAGTTCTGTAAGTGCAAAGATGAAAGTCAACATTTTCTTGGAACTTTATTTATTTTTTCTACTATCCCAACATACCTGGTAGAATATTAATGTCCTGTTTGCAGAAATAAATCATTACTGACCAGAAAACAAATAGTCACCTACTTTAATCAATAATCATTTTGAATTATTTATGTGACAATATTTAGTCTTAATTGCTAAAAGTATAAACATAATCCTTAACTCTACATGGGTTGGGAAGAACATTTATAATAAAAAGTTTCCCTAGTTTCATGTGAAATGGAAATAGAACCTTGTCATAAGAAGATGAAATAGCTATTATTCCTCTTCTTGTTCTCTGACCAATCCACATTTTCTCGTTTCCACTTGTACCTGTGGCTTAGCCTTTTTGTCCTCCCATGTTCAACATATATTTTTGCTTAAGTAGTTCATGCCAGTAAAGTGCCTTGATATTAGAAAATGTATCTTTTAATCTCCCTGGGTAACTACTCTATTTGCCTTAGAGGAAAATTCCAGCTGCCCCAGTTTGGGTGTAATATCTTTCCATTTCAATCAAGGTCATAGATCAGGTGCTCACACAGAAATTATGACAAGATCTGAGGACCAAATGATGTTATATGTGTAGGTCATGAGGATTTTTACTATTGAGCATTCTTCAAAATAGAAAAAAAATGATTCATAGAAAGAAAATACTAGCAAAGACTGAAATAAAATACATCAAGTCATATCTAACTTTATTTAAAATTTCCCATACCAGACATCTTATTCCAGTACCACAGGAAAAAAAAAAAAAAAAAAAACCAACAAACCAACCAAACCAAAACAACAGCAGCAACAACAAAGACAAAAACAAAAAACCAAAACTATCCTATGCAAAGGCATGAATTTCCTAGCAAAGGCTATTAGAATCCTGAATATATATACATATATGAGAGAGAGAGCAAGAGTGAGAGAGAGAGAGAGAGAGAGAGAGAGAGAGAGAGAGAGAGAGAGAGAGAGAGAGAGAGCACTCCTCTGAGAACTTTACCACCACATTCATTTGCTTATCTGCTTTACTAATTCTGTTTAGATGATCAAGGAATCTCTATCCTAATAAAAGCTATAAACAATCTTCAGTTTTCCACTAAGTAGGTTCTCATGACTTTTATGATCATGTCAAAATCTCCACATGTGTATCTTGATGTTTGTACAAAGGACCTAGGTTTGCAAGCTAAATATCACATAAAAGTATAATCCAATACTGATGCTGAACAAAGTGCAGCACACTCTATTGTACAAAGAATCAATGGCTTATCTAGAATTTATGTAGAGATTAGAAAAGTAAGAGGTGACATTCAAACACAAGGAGCAACTCAGAGTATTAAATGTAGTTTGGACTCATAACAACAGCTAATTCTCTGGTGAGGATGCTAAAGTTTGCAGTGTAGTAGCCAGTAGTGTCAACCATTTTGGTTGAAGTTCATTTTTGAATTTTTAGTGAGAAAAGATTTTTTCATACATTATAATGTTATTATGCTTTCTTCTGTACTAACTCCTTCCAGATCCTCTCTACATGCCCACCTACTGATATCTATAACTTTTTCCTTTTCTCATTATTATATAAATAGGCATTGAATACTAATTAATAATAATAAATATAAAATAAAATTTAATAAGTCACAATTAGGACAAAACAAACAAGTGAACAGAAGAAAACAAGCCTAAGAGAATCACAAAAAATACATGCAGAGGTATACACATTTGCACACACAGAAATTTAATAAAAACACAAAACCAGAAACTATAATATACAGGTAAAAGACCTGTAAAGAAAAAATGCCTAGACAAAGTATTATGAGACAAAGATCCTCCAAAAAGGCCATTGAGTTTGTTTTGTGTTGGCCATCTACTGCTAGTCATGAAGCCAGGCAGTAAAAGCAGTTTTATCCCAATGAGACTAATTTTTCTTTTGTGAGTGATTGTTAATTGGAGATAAGTTGTGGGTTAGGAATGTTGAGATTTGTTCACTTTCATTCTCAGGGCTGAGATCCCATCTGTCATAAACATAGGCTGGCCCTACACATGATGGCATGGTCTCGGTGGGTTCATGTTTTCATCAGTCCTGTTTAATTTAGAAGGTCTTATTTTCTCGGTTTCTTTTATCACCTTCTGGACTTATAGTCTTTGGATTTTGTTTACTACAGTGTTCCCCAACTCTAACAGAAGGCATTTGATGGTGGCATACCATGAAGGACAGAATATTCAGAAGTCTTTCACTCTCTGCACATTCTCCAGCTATGAGTTTCTGTATTTATTCCCACCCGATGGAGGGAGAATCTTCTCTGATGATGGCTGAGCAAGGAACTGATCTGTGCGTAGAGCAGAGTGTCCTTGGGTATCATGTTTCTGTTTTGTCCCTTTAGCATAGTAGTAGTAGTTTGTTTTCCCCTAAGTCCCTTGCCTGTCCAGTCTCAGGTTCTTTGGCACTGAAGATGGATTCCCTAGCATAAAGTGGATCTTAAATCCATTTTTATATGTATAGTTCACAGGGTGTGTGGTGACATAAAAATTAATAACATGCCATTTTTTATGGTTGAAACCTATTGCTTTTATGAGACTAAAATATTTAACTAGTTAATCATCACACCCAGTTCTTCCTGAATCCACAATATATACAAGATTTACACTAGATTTTAGGTTAAAGACCTAAAAAAAAGTAATTACTGTGAACTTTTATTGACTTGAATTGTACAGTTGATAAGATAAAAATATGCCAAAGCAGTAATTTAGTACTAGTTACTGAATGTTACTAGTAATAGCACATGTAGGTGGTACACACATAAGTAAACAAAGTTGTCTTAGCACCACAATGTATTAGCAGATCTCCTCTAACCCTTAGGAATTGACCATCATTGTTAGCATCACCTTACTAATGTGAACTTGACAGAATATTTGTTTGGTATGGGCATCAAGGTTTCCTGCCAAATGGCCGATAACAAATATTAAGTTAACAACTAGCCAATGGATTAAAAGACATTTGTTCTCATCCTTACAACATGTCCCAATCCCTATTATCTCAGGAGATGTGATAATTTAAACATGAACTCTCACAAATAGGCTTAGGTTTAAAGAACACTTGTTCTCAGTTTTCTGAGAAACTGCCAAATTGATTTCCAAAAAGGTTGTACAAGTTTGCACTCCCAACAGCAATGCAGGGTTATTCTTCTTTTCCCAATCCTTGCCAGCATGTGCTATCACTTGAGTTTTTGATCATGGACATCCAGATTGGTATAACATAAAATCTCAGGGTCATTTTGATTTACATTTCCCTGATGACTAAGGACATTGTACATTTCTTTAAGTGCTTCTTGGCCATTCTAGACTCCAATGTTGATAATTCTGTTTAGCTCTGCATCCCATTTTTAATTGGGTTATTTGAGTCATTGGTATCTAATTTCTTGAGTTCTTTATATATTTTTGGATATTAGCCCTTTGTCAGATGTGGGAATGGTAAAGATCCTTTCCCAGTTTTTAGGCTATTGTATTTTCCTATTGGCAGCATCTTTTGTCTTCTGTAAGCTATTCAGTTTCATGAGGGACAATTTATCAATTGTTGATCTTTGAGCTGAGCCATTGATGTTATGTTCAGTAAGCTGTTTCCTGTACAATGAGTTCAAGGGTATTCTCCACTTTCTGTTCTTTTATATTTAGTGTATCTTCTTTCATGTTGAGGTCTTTGAATCCACATGGCCTTGAGTTTTGTGCAGAGTGATACACATGGATCTATTTGCAGTCTTCTCTATGCAGACATCCAGTTAAACCAGCACCATTTGTTGAAGATGCTTTATTTTCCAATTTTCAATTTTTCATTGGCTTCTTTGTCAAAAATCAAGGGTCTGTGGGTGTGTGGATTTATTTCAGGTTTTTGACTCAATTCCATTGATCATCCTGTCTATTTCTATATTAATACCATTCAGATTTTGTCACTATGCATCAAGGATGATAATAGCTCCAGAAGTTCTCTTATTGTTCATGATGGTTTCAGCTACCCTGTTTGTTCATTTGTTTGTTTGTTTTTTCATATGAAGTGGAGAATCACTATTTTAAGGCCTGTAAGAATTCTGTTGGAATTTTAATGCTATACCACTCCTGTGTCTACACTCAAAAGATGCCCCACTATACCAAAGGGGCAGTTGCTTAGCTATGTTCATAGCAGCTTTATTCATAATAGAAAGATCCTGAAAACAACTGAGATATCCCTCAACAGAAAAATGGATAAAGAGAATATGTTACCTCTACATACAATGGAATACTATCCCAGCTGTTAAAAACAAAGACATCATGCATTTTGCAGGCAACTGGATGGAACTTAATATTATCATCCTGAGTGAGTTAACCCAGACCCTAAAGGACATGCATGGAGCCTAGCATAACTGTCCTCTGAGAGGTCCCAGGATTAGCTGACTGAAACAGACACACATTGGATGGACCTCAGGGACTTTTATGGAAAAATTGGGAGATGAATTGAGGGACATGAAGGGGCTAGGAATGTTGGAGGCTCACAGGTTCTGAACAACCAACCAAAGAGTATACATGGGATTGTGCCTCCCCCCCCAGCACTTATATAACACATGTGCAGCCTGGTCTTCATATGGATCCCCAACAAGTAGAGTAGGAGCTATCCCTAAAGCTGTTGCCTATCTGTGGAATATGGTCCCAGTTACTCTAACTAGGCTGCCTAGTCTGGCATCAGTGGGAAAGGATGCCTCTAGACCTGCAGAGACTTGATTTGAAGAGGTGCAGGGATATGCCACCTTCTCAGAGTAGAAGAGTATGGGGAATGTGGGGAGGGACTATGTGAAAGGGGATGGGGGCAGCAATTGAGATGTAAAGTAAATATAAAAGAAAAAAAAGAAAAAGAAAAACAGTTGAGAGGAACAAAAAGTACCCTTGTCCTTCAGTTAGTGGCTCTTCTTTGAGGAAACTAGTGATCTTTAAGAGGTTTGTCTTGCCAGAGGAAGTAAGTCACTGGGGGGCAGCTTTGAGAGTTTATGTCCTTGCCACATTTGAGTTCATTCTCTGTGATCCATGTTTGTGCTTGGAAATATGTTCTCTCCGTCTCTTTAACTGGTTGCCTGCTGCCATGCCTCTCCCAACATTGAACACTCTCTCTTTTGAACCATAAGTCACATAAATTCTTACATGAGCAGCCACTTTTGGCCACAGTGCTTTATCATAGCAACAGGAAACAAATGAGGACCGTAGAAAATTCATACTATGGGCTTGTTAGTTGGGATATCACCATGACCTTGATTGGAAAACCTTTACCAGTGATCCTAATGTAATAGTCGATTGTCCAAAGTGCATTTTAAATTCCGTGCTTTTAAATTAAGCCCCATTCAAATTCTGAAAACATGGACAAAATGTAAATAAATTATTGTCTCAGATTGAATAATGTATAATAGAGATTTTGCTTACATTACAGAAGCTTTCTTACAGACTTCAGGTATATTAGATGATAGCTTACTGAAACTAAAGTATTCAAATCTAAAATACCACTAAGTTGTAGGTACTGTGTTGATTAAAAGTAGAAATTGGCTAAAACACACAGAATATCGTAAACACATTTAGGGGTGGTATGCTACTTGTAGTTGAATATCACTTTTAACATGAGATATTAGTAATTAAAACACAGTACAAAAGTACAGAACTGGTATTCTTGTGTATCAGTGAGTTTGTTAGCACCATCAGTTTTTTTTTTTATTTCCTATTCCATCCTTTCTTACAGATTTTTTCAAATATATAGTTACCCATGCTTTTAAAATCTCAAATATAAACCCAAATTATCATTTATGTATCATTTGAAACTGTGTTTACATCATACTTATAAAGGCTTTTAAAATTCTTAATGAAATAAAATGCACAGAATTGAGTAAATTTAGCATCATTTCTCCAGCCTTATCTAAAATGTGAGATATATTATACAAGTAAATTTTGTATTTAAATGAATTTGATTTATTCCTTGCCATTGGAGAAGATAGCAACACTACTTGAAACCTAGAGAGTTGTCCTGCTTCTAGGTATAAAATTATATCATTATTACAACTTTTAATATTATCAAGGGAAGGTAGCTGTTCTTCCCCAAATGTTTTATCGACATCTAGAAGGTGAGAGAGAATGGTAATGCATTGGCTATAGATAATTTTCAATATCATTGTCGTAGATTTATTGGTATTGGCCTTTAGGGCTGAAGAGAATACATGTATATGTGTTAATAATACTGGACTATGAATGTTTGTCCATTTAGTTCTTGCATATCTTATGCACATAATACCATAACAGTTTTCAATTAAAGTATGAAAGCATACAGAGAACTTAGTTTAGTTTATCTTTGTGTTATATTATTTGCAAAATGAGACAAAGGAGAGATACCCAAGAAATTTATTATTTTGAAAATTGGATGAGATGGAAAGTTGTGATGTTAAAATATTGCATCTCAAAAAATAAAAGAAATAATTTAAAAAAGAATCTAAAGTAATTGATTAATAAACAATAACTCTGTTAATAAATATAATATTATCTTTCCTCATATTCCTTTAAAATTATACCTTCTTGAGATCAGTATCTGAAAATTAAAATGTATCAAAAGCTTTATTCTATTTTTTCCATGAATATAAATTGAATTACTAATATTTAAAAGAACCTATCATTTAACAGGGACAAGCTATTTTATTTTATTCAGGAATAAAAGTTCAGCAATCTATGTTACAAAATTGTTATCAGAGCCACAAGCCAAATCAGTCAAGGGGAGAAAACAAATAACCCTTTAATTAAACAAATACTATCTTATCAAATAAAATCAAATATTGAAGCAGACTAATGCATCATAAACAAATAAGCTTAAGCTATATTAGACAAGGATTTTTCTAGTCTGTAAAAAATGATAAATACTGAGAGAAAAAAGATAGCATCATTCTTTATTTTAATTTTTTGAGAATTTTATAAATATAAGTTGCATTTACAGCATTTCAGCACTTCCTTTCTTCCTCCTACTCTCCAACATCTCTTGTGTACTCCCTACTATGTATATGTATATTTGGATCCATTTGGTGTTACTTCTATGTATGTTTGTTTAGAGTTGAAAGTGTTGGATCAGGTAAATTATCATGATTTATCATGGGATTCATCTCTGGAGAGGACTCTCCCTTTTGCAACAGTCATTAATTGTCTTTAGCCTGTAACTCTTGCCCCTTGTGAGGTTTTGGACATCCATGATGGCATGTCAACAGATGTTATCATTATATAAGTCTTGCATTGCCTATTTATTAGTCATTCCTTTTCCCGGCTATTGTAAATGGAATAACAATGAGCACAGTGGCTGTAAAAGGATCTTTGACATAGGGTGTACAGCTCTTTGGGCATATGCCATTAGGTGTCTTGGCTGGATCATGTGGTCCATCTAGTTCCATCCTTTTGAAAATTCTCCAATATAGGAATTCAAATGGGTCAGGAATGTAGAAATCGGAGCTGATGTTGAAGCCATGGAGAGGTTCTGCCTGCTGGCTTGCTTTTATTGGCTTGCACAGCCTGTTTACTTGTAGAACTCAGGAATGCCAACCCAAGAATAGCCCCACCCACAATGAGTAGAGCCCTCTCCCCTCAATCACTTACTAAGAAATGTACTACAGATTTACCTACAGCCTCATCTTAGATGCATGCTTATTTAAAATTGAGGATCTCTTCTCTTAGATTACTTTAGTTTGTTTCAAGTTGGAATAAAACTGTCTAATGTACATAGCATATTCAGCAAATGATGCTGGGGAAACTTGATGTCCCATGTAGAAGAATAGAATTAAAAACATATCTATCACACTACAGAAAAATCAACTCTAGTTTGCTTAACTTGAATTAAGAAAAAAAAAAACTCAACATAAACCCTGAAATATTGACAGTATTTTGATTTAAATGAATTAAACTGAGATTCTACAATCTGAGAATGAACTTCCAGTCTATGCATATTTCAATATTCAACATTATTTCTCATTGTATAGAAAATGTATTTGACGATGAAGGTTGCATGAAAGTGTTTATGCCACATTCAGAAACACAGGTATAATCTATAGTTTAAAAACATACCAAAAGGGAGAGCAAAAGCAAGTTAACTGTACTTATTTTCAAGTTAGATTAACTTAATTCTCCAGCCTTCCAGCCCTCCAAATTCTGTGGTTATGAATGGTCATGGCAGGCAAGAATAATACCCCTCCAATTATTTTTAACTCACTGACTCATAGTTAAAGAGTGTTTATTCAGTGGTTACATAGTATCATATTGAAAGTTTGTATAAAACAGCAGACTTTGTACAAAGTCCCAGGCTTCCTTATATCTCAGTGTTTGGATTCCAACTATATAAACAAGCATTCTCTCTCTTTCTCTCTCTCTCTCTCTCTCTCTCTCTCTCTCTCTCTCTCTCTCTCTCTCTCTCTCTCTCTCTCTGTGTGTGTATGTGTGGGCACATGTGTTAGGGAGAGTAACTTTTAAAGTAATTGAAATGATACTAAAATTAAAGTGATTCAGCCTTCCAGAAAGGATGGCATGGAGTAACACAAGGTCCATGTCTATACAAACAACAAGGGGATGTGGCATGGAGGAGAGGCCAGGAAAATGCTGGTGAATATGGAGCTGAGAGCTAGAGATGTCCTGGTGCCAAGGTGTCAAGGAACAGTGCCAGAAAGCAGTCAATACACAAAGTGCTCTCAATATGTACAGAAGGCCTTAGAATACCCCATCTGGCAAAATCTACACAAGGCCAGGAAGACCCTACAGAACTTTGTAGATGGAATAGCTAAAGGATCTTGTACAGGGCCTGGAAAAATTTCTGGTTTCAAGGCATATCAACTATTGTCTCAGTTGGTAGACAATCCCCTCAATATACAAAACTTGCTTGATTTTGAAAAGCTAAGTAAAATGCAAGATTTGAAAGATTGGCACTTTCAAAAGTCTCCCAGAATGATCTCAACAATATAGAATACTGTTAATTCATGAAAAATAAAAAATTAAGGTACTTGAAATTTACAATGTCTAGTATTCTATAAAAAATTTATCCAGAATGTCAATGACAGAAATAAATGAAGAGCAATTTAAAAAAATATAA
>NW_028227257.1:113576599-113821599 GCF_978045245.1 Mus caroli | reverse complement strand
TAATAACAAAAAATGCAGCAAACAACAAAATTACCAAGAAAATGTTCTTCACCCCAGAAGGAACTGATTTCAAATATATACAGTAGACATTTAGTCAACTATCCCTAACATACAAATGAGGAAGCTAACAGTTTAGTCTTTTAATCATATAAAAAATCAGGTGATTAAAAGGTCATGGTGACTTCTTGTTTTAAGAATTTTCTCTATTGGAACTCTTTTAAGTACTATGAGAATCTTGGGGCTTGAACCCACAGTCTTTCCAAATGAGGAAATAATTAAAGCTTGAATTAAGCAGTAACTATCTTTTATAACATGTTTTGATGTCTATTACCTGTTCTACTTTCTTCTAAAATATTTGAGCCACACCCTTCCTTTTCATACTAGTATTTGGCCTCTTAATTCTCTCCAGACTATTTGTAAGCACCAGAATGTGATACTTAAAGCACATCAGAGTGCTTTAAGTTTTCTCATGTGTAAATTCCACTAATAAATTTGGTAGGTTTCCTTACCTTCTGAAATCGTATTCTGCAATGTTAGACACATATATCTCCAGTGGCCTTACTGCTCCCTAGAATTAAACCTGATATATACTTAACTCATCACCTTCCTAATAATAAGGCCACAGTGTGCAGTGCCATACTGGACAAAGAATGTTCCAAACTTTTTAAGGCGCCATTTTTTCCTTAAATTATAACAATGACCAATCTTAACTCTAACACATGCAGCTTTTCCTTTCTGTCTCCGAATGTGGAAAAATTAGCACTCATATAGGACAACCTGTAAAATAAATCCTGAATTCTTCCTTACTTCATTAACAAAAGACATGATTTTTAAATCAATAAAGCCATGAATTAAAATGACTTGTCTTCTTAAATAGATATAAGTTTTTATTAGTTTGTTTACTATGCTCTATTCAGCCTTTGAACTAGAGTTTCCTACAGAAGCAGAACATAAAAAAAAAAACTCTTGATTTAACTAATGTCTGAGAATGAGATATAATTAGCATATCAATTATTCATATATAAATGTTTTCAGGCTACAAAGAATATGTATATAATTTGTCACATAAGCAGGGCAATTTCTCCATAAGATAAATATGCTTAGGAAATTATTTTCTCATAAAGCAAAGGTAAAATTAAGCCAAACTCTTGCTGAAATATAAAAATATGCGAATTAGGAAGGCCCAAATTAGTTTTTCCCGTAGGCCTCAAAACAGTATGTAATAGTTTCTAAATCATGTGATGTTTAATATCCATGTATTTGCATATAAATTACTCTTTAAGATACCTTTAATATTTATATGCAAAGATTGCTGAAAGATGTAGTGAATGTTAAAAGCAGCAATAAAATACCTCTAAGGTTTGAAAAATTGTTTCTCCTATGACTACACCAATGAAGTCTGTATTAAATTTTCTTGGTTTATGCTCTCCAATGGCATTTTCGCCTAATCCTCTCATGTCACAAGCACAGCAGGCCAACCGCAAATCAAACTGTTTTATTTTTGCTTCTAGTCACTAACATCAAAGCAAAACTTCTGGAGTAGGGATTTGTTTGACAGTTTTATAGATGATAGACTTGACCATATCTGTTCAACTTCCAGTAACTATTTGGCTTGAAGATGACAGCAAAGCCACATGTTCATGCACGCAAAGTATAAATATGTGAATGGACAACTGGGTCATAACATGAAAGTCCCATATTGTGAGAAGCCTAAATTTCATACCTCCCAACACTTTAGTCTAGAGTCCCTTAGCATTTAAGAGAAATTGGAAGATTGGGACTCACAGGATGATGGATTGACTATGTGTACTGAAATGACAGGGTCCAGTTGTGATTCCTGGCAGCTGTGAATGTGGCCTAATTTGGTATAGTGTCATAAAATGAATAATCAACTTAAAGTAAAGTCACCATAATTTTAGAAGGCTGTAAACTTTCATGCAATATTCTTGCAGAAAGAGATAGAGATAGAAATAGAGATGGAGAGAGAGAGAAGAAACGCAATATTTACATAGGAAAACCATGTAGAAATGTTAACAGAGATTGAAAAGATTAATATATAAGCTATACATTGAAAAGGGATGCTGCTCACCATACTATTAGTACTTAAAAGACCATGCTATCATGAGTCTTCTAAATGTACAAGTGTTGAAATTGTTGTTATTAGTATTATTATTATTAGTTTATAGTAACTGGTTACATCAGTCTTTAATAATCTAATACTCCTGGATTTCAATGATGCAATGTTTTTGTCATTTAACACATTCATCAGAATAAGCATGTTATATGTAAGCATACTAATTTAATGTTGAGACATCATTCTTTCCTGTTATCACTAGATGATGCTTTAACTTTGCTTTAGTGTTGAAATGCATCCCAGGCCCACTTGCCCCACGATCCTCTCATATTGGTCCTCTGCCTCTGCAACCATCCTCCAAAAGAAAATGAAAATCAGAACCCCTCAAAATAAAATAAACAAAACAAACCAAGGCACAGAAAACTTTTCGAAGAGGCTGGAATGTGTCACAGTGTGTCCCACAGTACAGCCCTCTGTCCACCACAGTATACCCCTCTCTCCACTCATCTTCACTTGCAAATGATCATTATGTGACATTACACCCTTCTGTCCACACCCATTCACTTGCAAATGATGATTGCATTGACTCATTGATCTGGTTCAAGGCCGCTGTCCTTTGTCCTCTACCACACTAATACTGGATCCTCACCTGGGACTCCTCTTGGTTATGTTGTTGTCATCCTGTATCACAGAGACCCTGAAGCTTTCATTCAGCAGAACCATTTCCTTTACATGCTCCAACATTTTACAGATGATGAAGATTTGCAGGTGGGTCAACTTAAAGCTGGGCCTGGAGGATAGCTGAACTGGTCAACATCTGCCCCAACAGGGTGAGTTCTCCAGCCCTGTCTTAGGTAGCCCACACAATGCCATCTCTAGGAAGAGGCAGGGACAGCTCTCTCACTTTCATGTCTGTGGGGTCTGCTCACCTACACCCCTTCACCAGAACCAGCTTTACTGTGCTACCCAGAGAAGGTGCAGAGCCAACTGTCCCGAGTGCTGTAGCTGGTAAGGAAGATAATTTTATACTATTTTCTGGTTTCCTTCTACCCCCTAAACTCCCCTTCTGCTCCCCCTCGCCCTGCTTCTACCCTCATAGGGTATTTCCCCACCCACCCACTTCTGCCTCCCCACCCTCACATACTCCTACACTGGGGCATCGAGCCTTCACAGGACCAAGGGCCTCTCCTCCCATTGATGTCCGACAAAGCCATCCTCTACTACATATGCAGCTGCAGCCATGGGTTGCTCCTTAAAACATACATTTCTGAAGAGGTAAAACAAAATCAGATACATCTTTGTTGATGGTTAGAAAGGCATTCCATAAAAATTCCAATCAATATTAGAAGAACATTCTTCACAGACATAAAAAAATGTAAAAAGGAAAAAGAAAAAAAAGTATAGAGCTATATTAGTTCACACGAGGTAAGACATGCAAATTCCCAGCACAAATAGAATAGATAATCTCTGGTTCTGAGATAGAAACGTTCTTTCTTAAAGATATGGACCATGGTAGCTTTCCCATACTCTAATAGATGAACTCACAACTATTCAGTTATGGATAGCTCTCATTGGATTTAATTGTTTATAATAGAAAGACAAACGGTATTGTGAGCTATGACAGGAATTGGAAGGTGAAAATGTGGGGTAGATATGATGATATTACATTATATATGTCTACAGAACTATCAAAATTTAAGAGAAGTTTGAATATATTTGAATTAAATGGAAAATGCGATCTTTAAGCATCATATTTCTTAATATTATTATTAGTAGAGTAAAATATAAAGAAGAGAATACTAGCAGAAGTAATATTCAATAAATTAAAATGTTACTGAATATTTCATAGAGTTATAATATTGATATAAATGAATTAGTTATGAAAAATATTCAGATGTTAAAAATTGTCTTTTAAAGGTTATAATGATTTAGAATAATTTAACTAATCCTTCAATAAAGCTTTCTTGAGTGATTCGGAAAATTATAAGTATTTAGAAAAAAAATTATTAAATCTAGATGCCTGAAGGAAGAGCCACATTGAAAATGAAATTTTTACACTTTTAATAAAACATAACCAATGGTTGTAATTTTCATTTGTATTGTGATATAAAGTTTATCATATTTAATTTTCTTGATACCGGATTTTTATCTTGTTATGAAGATATGTGCAACCCAGAAAAGTTATTAGGTTATTATTAAATGAAAGCCCATTTCCATTAGAAATAAATGTTGGACTATTGGGTGAATTAATCACATTATAAAAATGTAAATAGTGTACTTAACAAGTTTAAAATATTTTCTAGCTCTTGTAGGTTTTAGGTTTTATCCCTTTACATAAACCCTTAGTATTCACTATGCTAAAATATCTGGATAAACCAGTAGTAATATATACACAGATTAGTAGGGGAATTTTGAACAAACAGAAATATAATAAAATTGAGAAATTTCTTGTATCATCAATTCAACTGTCAAATATTCATTCCAAAATTTGGTACAGACAAAGGAAGTCATGGATATTAAAGTATATTGCTTTTCAGAACTGACATCTTATTAAACAATATTCACTCCAGTGGTGCTTCCATGGCAAGTCACATTGACACCAAAGCTGGAGTCAGACAGAGAAGAGCCTGCTATTTAAAACATTGAATGAGTCAACAATTCAGAGCAACAGCTTGTAGTTATTCAGCAAGTAAAATGTGAGCAAGTATATATTCCCCTACCCCAACACCTAGAAAGATAAAGCGTATGCATACCACTTAGATCAGCAACTGCAAACTTTTTCTGAATGCATAAAACATAGTTGTAGAAAGATGTATCCATACTGACAGAAAGGTCCTCTATGGTAGTCGATGTGAAAACATCACCAATATATTGGAATGAGTGAACAAATTTATAACAAAATTAAAATTTAACAATAACAGGAAAATTCATCAGTATGTGAAACTAATTGAATTAACTTCAAAAGGTTTAGGGGAAGGGGAAGAAATCAGACAATAAGACACATAGTTCATTATTTTTTTGGATATAACTCAAGAAGTTGTAAATCAAATTATAATATTATTTTTTATTTTATTTGTTTTTATTAAAAATAGATTCTTCTGTCACACAACACATTCCTACAGTTTCCCCTTTTCCCACATTTCCTATCTACCCTAACCCCTCTCCATCAGATCTACTCCTCCTCTGTTTTCTCTGTATAAAAGAGCTGGCCTCCAAGAGAAAATAGCCAAATGGGATGAAACAAGGTATAACAGGGCAAAGCGGAAGCCCTCATATTGAGTCTAGATGATAAAATATTAAGATTTACTGTGTATTTTCCTGTGAATGACAGAGACTGGCTTGAAAGGACAAATTATAGATAAAGATAATGATGGAAATAAAAAAATAAAAATTTTCAATCATAATAATACTTACTTGACTTTGAATAGTAGTCACAACTTATCAAATTATGTAGTTAAATAGGTAGTTTTGTGTACACTAATTTTATATCAATACAACTGAGAAAAATTCAATAGGCCAAAATTTAGCAAGGCTAATTGAAGCTTTTTACTCCACCTAAATTCAGGGTTGACGTATGGAAAAACCTATTTGGACAACATGAGAAAATGGGTCTTCTCTGTCCTTATTGTACAGGTTTTACTTTACTACAGTAAACATATGTAGCATAATAATGAGCATACATACCATTTTATGCTGTTGGGAAAGAACTAAAAGCAAATAATACCAATTATTAATGCTCATTATTATTGTGGCATAAGTTATGTTAATGCATATTTGAAAAAGACTTTTTATTTCATGTTGTTGATATTGACTCATTACAAAAATCATGACAATATTTAACATAAGTTGAGGATTATACATCATTGTGAATTGACTTGAAGTTAGACTTATGTAATAATGAGTAAATTATAACAATACTAATGGTAATTTTCTACATATTTGTAAAAGATTGGAAAAACTCCATGAAAGTAGGTAAATGGTTATTTATATAGCAATTTAATGAATTATACATGTAATAAAATATTATAAGACACAAAATATGGTATTTGTATATAGCAATTTAATGAATTATACATGTAATAAAATATTATAAGACACAAAATAAGGTATTTTTTAGAAGATGCTCAAGTCTTACCCATTTTAAGTTTGTTAACTAACACCACTGAACAGTATATAGAGAGAAATGTGGTTTTTTAAATTTGTAATTATGAAACTGAGATTTGGTACACATTTACATAAATAATAAAGTGAAAAATAACGTGAGGACCATTGATCTCTAAGCCTTACTACAACAAGGCAGTTTATCTTATATACTTGTTCCCTCTTGGTAAGAGGATAATTTATTATAAGTTAATATAATAAATATATTAATTAATATAATACATATTAATTTATAATAGTATTATAAATCAGTATGCACAAGGAGCCAGGCATATAATTTATGAAATACTATAGATGATCCTACAATCTTATTTTTAATGTGTGTATGTAAGATGGGAGATGAGATAGAAGGCTCTGACCTATGCAGCCTATAAATTGTTAATACTATCTGTTGCTTTGGCTGGCCTTTGGCAAGCATTGGAAGCATATATTTCATTGAAAAACTTTCAGAAAGCATAAATTATTTGTAATTTAAATTATAATAAAATTAATTAATAGAGTGTGGAACTCACCTTATTTGTGTGAAAATACCACACATTAAAACACATATGATGCCATCTCATTTTGAAAAAAAAAGCACACAAACATACATATCAAAAAGTTTAGATGTTTTCTGTGACACATTTATGAATCTCTATGAGTACCAATTATTGCTTTTGGTGACTCTGTGAAAGATGACTTTAATATCAAAAACTCAGCGTGTATGTGAGCCAATGTTGGGCATGTTCTTATCATAGAAGATCAATGTAGAAACACAAAAACTGGTAGCTGCACTTTAAGTATCTGTTCAGAATTGTTATAAACCTATTCTACCTAAAGATTACCTTGGCAAACATAGTCAATGACTGGACATGACCACAGAGCAAGAAAATTCCCTTTTCTGTTGTTTTAGACACTATAAATAGTGTGGCAAAAGAAGAAATGCAATCATTCCACTTAAAAGAATATACCACATGCTTGAAACAATATTGTAATGTGCACCAATTAAAATATTAACCCAGGTAATCCATACCTAGATGATGAAAAATAATGCAATCAGGTTTCATTTTGTTTGTCCTAATTAGTTAAAATTTTCTATAATTATTGTGTATTAATGTCATAAATTTTCAGTTTTCCAGAATGTTTCACTTCAAACAATAGCTTTCCATTACAGCTCCCCAACCCCTTGATCTAGCTGCATTTTTCTTCATAGAATGTGTGCCTTCAAACTGCCTGTTTGTTGTTTAGCTGTTTGTTTGTTTGCTTATTCCCATATCTTTGAAGCTAGAATTTTAGCTGCCTGATCATGGAACATTTCTGTATTTTGTTCATTGCTCTACTGAGAACAGTTTCTGTCATATAATGGCCATAAAACAAATATTTCTGAATTAAAAAAAAAACAATGAATGGCATTTAAATGGATATAATCACTTGGGAGGCAAATTCTGCCATGCTAAATTGATTGCAGGCAGGGAATGATTGTGAAATAAATACTATATTTTTCTCATCCATTTCATATCTCAAAGCATAGAGGCAGCTTCCTCAATACAATGAGCCTTTTCTTTCTTTAGATTTTCAGGTGAACCAAAGGGCTGCTTTTCTCATACAGTTTGTAGTTCACTGACCTCTATCTAAAGCACTTTGTCTCTTTTATCTTTCCTCTTCATACCTGCTTTCCATTTTCCCAATATGAACCAGGAAACATTACATAGTACTGCCATTTTCCTTTAGGATAGACATAAGCAGATCCACTGCTCTAGCTCTTCACTACTCTCTGTGAACATGGATTCTTGAGTACACTCAGACAAGGATTTGAGAAGAAATTTTTACAACATCAGTACTAAAGAACAAGCCTGTAACTTTTATAGTACCAGAATGTGCTTATGTAGTCAGCTGACAGAAAAGAATCATCAGTAATCTGATGCTACATCCACTCCAGTAGTGACTTCCTTGACAGGTTTAGAAACCTGGAAGCAGTCCCGAGGCGAAGAGCTTCACAGAAAATTAGTCTCCTGGAACAGTGACATCCCATATAATGAACGCTCCAAACTTGTCCTTGGGAATGGATCTCTTTGCTTTCTTTCAGTATTGTTTTATTATAGGTGCCTCCAAGCAAATGACTTGCCAAATACTTAAGTAAAATTGAACTTTGATTCCTGGCCTTCAACAATGCCCTAGATAGTCCTTGAGCCAACCCTGGGCTTGGAATTCAGTAAGAATGTTGCCTATTCAGTGACATTCAGAATTACCTCTTGTATTGTAAGAGAGATAGTGAAAGAAATCAGGCATTACTCTCTACTACATAGAGTTAGAAATCTCAGGGCAAGCTTAGCAAAGTAAGTTTAGAATTCTTATTATAGTTATGTATGGCGGACTACATTACTTATTAGTAGAAAGTCCCCCCACACTATCACTTAGAATAAAAGCCAAGTCGCTCCCATATACAGGAATTTACAATGATTTAGGAAGTAGATTGGGCTGTGGTTTTAGAGTATTGCATTATTCATGAGATGGCAAGCTAGAGAGGAACTCCCTAATTAAAACCATGACTTGGCCATGAAAGCCCAGGGAGTGTAAAGACCTCATACCTGGCTTCTAAGAATATAGCTGACCATAGATAGAGCTGACTTTGTCTCAGTTGTTTTATTGCCCAGTTCCTGCCAGTCTTTGTGTTTGCATTCCTCTATTTTGTGTGAGAGTTATTAAGGATCCAGTAACCTTATTGTACCTTGCTGATGTGTCACCTAACTTCCCTATTTTCTTCTGTATTAAAACTCTGATGCTAAATTTGACAAATTACATTCAGATACAGCACACTCCCTTGTGTCCATATTTGTTTGTCATTTCTCACTGATTCTTTGCCCACCTGTCTGGAACCCTGAGTTCTCCCGCGGATTGAGGGGGCCTGACTGAGGCTTGTCTGCGGCAATCTGACCCAGATATGAAACCTGTGAACTACAATAAAACCAGCATGTCAAGATAAGCTCATGGGTGCAATAGTGGCACACATGTTATGGTAGAAACAAAAATACACGACTTGTTTTAAGACCTACCTCATAGGCTTCACAAGAAGAAACACATGTCTGCACTCTAAATCTGAACAGGAACCTATGGTTCAGGAGCTGAAAGGCCCACGGGTAAATTTCCAATTATCATTCTGTTAAACGGACATAGTATTAAACTTCTCTTAATTTGTATCTCTTGTTCCATACATTAGTTCATCTCACAGATCCTGTAAGGCAGTGGATGATCATTAATGAAGAAACTTGCAACTGGTTAAAGGGCAGGGATAAAGGTCAATGGAATGCTCATTCATACACAGGACCACTATGCCAACTATCACACCTTTCCCTTATGCAAGACTAATGATCATATGGGAAAGAAATGCAGGTAAATTGTAAAAGCAGAAGTCAGGGAGGGCAGGAGCGAAAGTATGTCTTTGAAAATGTTCAGATAGCTATACTTATGAACTCACAGCTACTATGTTTACCTGCAAAAGACATACACATTATCAAGTCAATCAATACCTTAGCATGAAGAAGTGTTCCATGAGCATCCACTTGTTCCTAGCTAAACAGCTATGAATAGCTGATGACTTCTGAGGGAAGGAGAGTCAGTTTTCTTCTTTTAGGTTGACCAAAATATAGTGAATGGCCCTACAACTGAGTGTATGAGTAGCACCAATTTAATTTAATGGATTATAAAAATAGTATATTTTAAAAAGACATTCTGAAGTTGGGGGATAGGAACAAGGAGAGAGTGGCTATAGAAGAGATAGTCAAAGGAGTCCAGATTAATGCGATCAAAATGCATTGTGTGAAATTCTCAAAGAATTAATAAGAATGACTCTCCATCACAGGTCTATCCCAGCTTAGTGTAAGTTCTCACAGGAACACCAGTGGTTTTTAGCTGCATTCAAAAAAGCTCAGAGATTCTTCAGAACAGTAAACACATGACGTGAGCCTAACTAGTCTTCTTGTTTGTTTATACCTTCAGTACTACTCTCTACTTCAGCATTCAAAGAAATCCTTCCTCCATGCCTGTGAGACCCCACTTCCTTCATCAGAATACATCTCCAGGTTTTGTTTACTGCTAGTAAAGTAGAATGGCCTTAATATGCTTATTAAATATTAACTAAATGTGCTGCCAGACCGGACTCACAGTTTCCTTTCTGAATCTCTCTTGTTACTTTCCCTTATTGCTTTGTCTGTTTCAGAGTCTTACCTGCCTTCTTTAATCTCACATCCACATCTCTCCTTAAGTTTTGATATTGTCCTTTTTTGGGGGGGGGACTTTTATTTAGACATCTTTATAACTTGCTTATTCAATAATTTTTAATACTTTTTTTTTTGCCTGAGAAGCTATCTCCAATGAACCAACACGAGTGATTTCTGTATCTACTTTGTTTCTATTATCAAATAATGATAGGTATAAATAAATTTACCAACTGTCCTAGTCTACAACTAGTGAAATCCTATCAAGTTATAAACTGACCACTATGACTTTATTTCCTGGGTTGTAGTATGGTTCACACTTATGGTTCATTTAGGGACCTATAAAACATACAGATTAAAAACATCTAATTTAAAATATTAAGGTTTTATGTTTCCATAAGTTACTTTAAGTCAAATGTTTACTTCATAATTATTGACTTGTCTGTAGGTCTAATTCATGCTATAGCCCTGCCACAGAAAATTACCTGATCAATTTTTGTGTGAGTTTCTAATTTCATTTACCTTTGTGCATCCAACCATGACCATGAATCTGTAATTAAAAGAAGATTATACAAATAGTGAACATTTACAAGATAATTAATGAAATTTGGATATGTATGAAAAGGAAAAGGCTCCTCTGTTAGATGGCTTTGGCTGGGTTTTTTCTCTATGAATAATGAAATGAGTAACAGCACATACACAGCTGCTACCTTAATACAGATTGTAGTATTATGAAAACAAAACCAAGCATATATTTATGATTTTCTTTTTAATAATAATCACATGCCAATTAATAACTTTTTAAAAATACAACATTAAAAAAAAGACTCAAAACTCCCTATAATTGAAAAAATTCTTGGCTAGAACCAAGGCTCCATAAACCAAAGTTTAACAACAGAAATCTTATTTGATTGTTTCCTCAAGATGAGGTCCAACAATTGAAGTTGAGTTGAAGTTAATATAGTAGAACATTTAAAGTAGTTCTGCTCTGTAATTACTGTCAAATATATTTAAAGGACAAAATGTTTTCCTTTGCCAGTGATTTACCATTATGCAGATGATTCTACATTAATTTCCATAGTTAATGTTAAGAATTAGAGGTATTTAATTGTCAAACCAGCAGGATGTTTTACCCATGAGCACGCAGTCAGAGGCTCATAATTACCCCACTGCTATAGCACCATACTAAATGTGTGGCCCTGGCTTTGATTCCAGCCATGTCCAAAATGTCCAATGTGAGTGATAGTTATGTTTCTTATTCAAATAATAAACAACTTACTCCATCTTAAAGCTAGGCAAAAATCAAAGTAAATATGAACAAATTAAAAGAAAACAGCATAGGATACAAATACAGCTTGTCTCTTGTCATTATTGCATGTTCACACTTGCTCTTCTCCTCACTCATCACCATCTCCTTTGTAAGGTTATTGCCTTGTCCACCACTGTTCATAATTCCTTATGTGACTCTTTCATCAGTGCATCAAAGGCTTGTGTTTCCTTTAATACTCCTATAAGCAATTTCTTTTTTATTTTAAAATCCTCAGATTGGCTTCTGTGGCAAATGAATCTGATATATGATGGCACTAGAAAGTCGTGACTCACAATGAGCAATATATCGACAACATCATGACAGCTAGATAGATTAACTCAAATTAATACCAAAATAGATCATGATAAATGGGTTTTCCAATAGCTCTTTATCTTCTTATAAATAGGAATTCTGTTCTTCTGAACATGGTGAACTCTGAAAGAGGAATAACTGCTCCATATGAAATCACTGGAAACACACAAAAGGAAAAAATAATACACCGCATCATATTACCTTTGTGTGTGACAAAATGGCTCATGTAGGAGACATCAGTGTAAGTACCAAGAAGTTATAAAAATTGTTTTTTCAACTGAAGTGATAAAAGTTTCTATTTTCAAGTTCTGAGATATAAAAGTCTAAAGTTCAGTAGCCAAGAGAAATTAATTTTTCACTTGCTGGCATCAAGAATGCACACAGGCTTGATAGTTCTCTGTGATTAGAGGGAGAGCCACAAACAAAGGCAAGTTTCAGAATAATTTCACTGATCTACTTTAATCTCCTAAGCACTTGGGAGCATAAGAAGAAAAAAATAGAACGATACAGAAACACCTGTCATAGTAAGAAAAATTGCTTTTACCCTATCAGTTTTGTGCCTTTAGAAATAATATGAAGCTGGATGTAACCCTTAATATTCATTGTAAACCAAAAGAAATATGAGTTATTCAGTTGTTCTCTCTCTCTCTCTGTCTCTCTCTCTCTGTGTCTCTGTCTCACTCTTGCAGAAAGATCTTCAGGTTGTTGTTACCCCCATGTTTGCTTTATCTTGAGAATGTTAATTAAGTCTAGAGAACTACCTTACACTTCACATCAAATCACTATCATCACAGAAATTGGACAGTAGGTCACCCCGGGAGTAATTTTTAGAAGATAATAGACTAATTGTGCTATTGATTTTTCAGAGAACACATCCTTGTGTTTCTCAGCTTGAAAAATGGGGCACATTTCTTAAATCAATCACTGACAAGAGGGGCGCTGAGATGACTCAGAGTTGAACCTGCTCCATCTAGCATGTGGCACTGAGGTTGCTTCTCAGAATCAAGAATAGTTACCCAAACAAAATCAAACTAGCTGAAAGGAGCCTTTCTTGTAGGTGACATTAAAGGGTGCTAGACAACAACAACGCATATCAGATATATGTATATAGTTACTACAAACCTCCAGCAAATATATACTTTCTTATTTTTTATGTCTGTCTTTATGTGTGTTTTTATTTGTATGCATGAGCATTGTGTATAAGGAAAGTAAGTGCATGTGGATTTCAGCAGTGGACATCAGACATTTTCTTCAGTTGCTCCTTACTTTGTTGCTTGAGAAAGTCTTTCACTGAAGCTCACCAGTGTGGCTTGGCTGGGCATTGGCTAGTACTGTGATGTATGAAGAAAACACTGTCTCGTGACATATTTGCCTGGATGACAGTACACAATCTCATATCATAAAGAAAAGACCGTGAATGTTCTTATTTTAAGATTATATTTCTGTTAATCTTTTTAAAGTCCTGATACTATTGCAATTCTAACTATAGTTGATACCAGATTTCTGTTTCTCATGTCATTGGTTGTACATTTCTAGTCAACATGCTCCAACTACCTGTAGAGTGAGGGAAGTAGCCATTTGGGGTGTTATGGTTTGTATATGCTCTTCCCAGGCAATGGCACTATTAGAAAGTGTGGCCCTGTTTTGGAGTAGGTGTATCACGATGGTTGTGAAATTTAAGACCCTCATCCTACCTGCCTGGAAGTCAGTATTCTGATAGCAGCCTTCAGATGAGGAGGTAGAACTCTCAGCTGCTCCTACACTGTGCCTATGGATGCTGCCATGTTCCAACCTTGATGATAATGAACTGAACCTCAGAACATGTAAGCCAGCCCTAATTAAATGCTGTCCTTAGAAGAGTTGTCTTGGTCATGGTGTCTGTTCACAGCAGTAAAACCATAAGACATGGGGTATTCAAAAATTGCCTCATAGTTTTAAGGCAAAATCCAGTATTTTGTTCCCTATTCTAAGGAGGAATGAAGTATCCACCCATTGGTCTTCCCTCTTCTTGATTTTCTTGTGTTTTGCAAATTGTATCTTGGGCGTTCTATGTTTCTGGGCTAATATCCACTTATCAGTGAGTGCATATCTAATGACTTATTTTGTGATTTGGTTACCTCACTAAGGATGATATCTTCCAGATACATCCATTTGTCCAAGAATTTCAGAAATTCATTGTTTTTAATAGCTGAGTAGTACTCCATTCTTTAAATGTGCCACATTTTCTGTATCCATTCTTCTGTTGAGGGACATCTGGGTTCTGTGTCACAGATGAAAGGGTGGACTACCCAGAGACTACCCCACCTGGGGATCCATCCCATAATCAGCCACCAAACCCAGACAGTATTGCATATGCCATCAAGATTTTGCTGAAGGGACCCTGGTAGAGCTGTCTAGTATGAGGCTATGCCAGTGCCTGACAAATGCAGAAGTGTATGCTCACATTCATCAATAAGATCACAGGGCCCCCAATGGAGAAGCTAGAGAAAGCACCCAAGGAGCTGAAGGGGTCTGCAACCCTATAGGTGGAACAACAATATGAACTAACCAGTACTCCCAGAGCTTGTGTCTCTAGCTGCATATGTAGCAGAAGATGGCCTAGTCGGCCATCACTGGGAAGAGAGGCCCCTTGGTATTGCAAACTTTATATGCCCCAGTACAGGGGAATGCCAGGGCCAAGAAGTAGGGAGCAGGGCGGGGAGAGGGTATAGGGAACTTTAGCATTTGAAATGTATATAAAGAAAATATCTAATAAAAAAAAGTATTAGAAAAACCTAAGCCAGTTAGTGTATACTCAGCAATAACAAGCTTAAAACACCTAGGAGAAAAAACATAGTAGGAGAACTAAAAGGTGTATTATTTACAATGTATTTACATAGTACAGTATTAAATTTAATTATTAGAATGTTGGAGATACTTAACTAGGGGATATTATTATTAAGTGAACATCAAATGGCTTAGAGTAAGACACAGTAGATCCTGCCTTATTTGTATCATATATGTTTCTGAGGTCTTTCATTTTGTTGTGGCTTGAATATGACATGTTCCCCCAGGCTCATGTCTTTGAATGCTTGGTGCCCATCTGGTGATCAAGTGTGTCCATTTAGTGGAATCTTTGTGGATAAAAACATGACTTAGTGGAGTTGGGTTTGGTGGCTCTAACCCAGATCTCTTCAAGTTGAGCACTGTGGTTCCTGATCCATGAAATAGTTAGTAACTGTCATTTCATGTTCTTGATGCTATGTGTACTGCTATATGTACTATATGTATTATATGTACTGTAGAACAGTAGAGATGTTCCAGATGCCACTATGAACTATGTCTTATGAAGCTGTCAGGCAAAAACCCCTCTTAATTTGCTTCTGCTGCATTTGTTAGAATAACAAGTCTGAGAAGGAGAGAAGGCACCACACCTGAGAGTTGCAGAGAACAGAGCATAGATGTCATGTAGATGCTGAGGACCATGGCCCAAGAGGGTTGTAAGTCTGGGTCTATGGCAGCAAAGATGGAATATAGGTTTTAGTAAGTAATAATTCAGGGATATCAGAGGGGACTGGATTAACCATATGGAGGTTAGGAAGTGGCTCAGTCATTGAGCTGTTTAAGGCATATTAAAACATAAACATAAAGCATAAAGTCTGTGGTGTGTGTGTGTGTGTGTGTGTGTGTGTGTGTGTGTTTTATTCAGGAACCCAGAATATTGGGGTGGTTAGCAAGGAGTGGCACTGCTGTTGGGGTCAATTTGAGTAGCATTACTTCAGTAAAACAACATATGGGATGTGTACTGGCTAGTTTTGTGTCGACTTGACACAGCTGGAATTATCACAGAGAAAGGAGCTTCAGTTGAGGAAAGGCCTCCATGAAATCCAACTGTAAGGCATTTTCTCAATTAGTGATCAAGGTGGAAAGGCCCCTTGTGGGTGGAACCATCTCTGGGCTGGTAGTCTTGGTTCTATAAGAGAGCATGCTGAGCAAGCCAGGGGAAGCAAGCCAGTAAAGAACATCCCTCCATGGCCTCTGCATCAGCTCCTGCTCCCTGACCTGCTTGAGTTCCAGTCCTGACTTCTTTCACTGATGAACAGCAATGTGGAAGTGTAAGCCGAATAAACCCTTTCCTCCCCAACTTGCTTCTTGGTCATGATGTTTTGTCCAGGAATAGAAACCCTGACTAAGACAGGATGGATTACTAAATTTATTCTTAAACAAAACATTTTATAGCCATAATCTTACACTGGTCAAAACTTTATATCTGATGCAAATTTGAAGTTATAATTTCTTACATTGATTATAGTTAATATATTGATACAGGTTTATGTTTTACATTGGTATAAATCTTTGTATACTGATACAAAATTTAAAATTAATTTTGTTACTTTTAGATAGGCATTTAAGATTACAAGGCTTAGACTCAGTCCTTCTAATAGCTGATATTGTAAACTGTTTGTGATGATTATGTAATTCAAGTTAATGGTCAGATAATAAATTTATGGTTATATTAGATTCTAATGTAATTATAATAACATGCTTTCAATATTATTCAAATAGAAATAACTAAAGAGTAGCCAATGATTAACAGTTCAGATATACCACGTAGAGATAGTCTTTACAAACATAAAAAACCTCAATATGATATTTAAAATTATTTCATTATTAATATATCTTTTGACTAGGAGACATGTCTGCTCCTGACAGTACCAGCTTCACACTGCAAAGAACATATTGAGCATCATAGCCTCCATATAAAGTTGTTCCAATTGTGACAAGGTAGCCACTGGGTAAGAATTGCCATAATTCATCTACAGACAACAACAACAACAACAACAACAAAATACTGTCCAGGAAAAGACATGTGATGTGATAGTTAACAACTTAGCTCTGCCAATACAGAGTAACTAGTCCTTCATAATTACTGCTTCACTTATGGTCTGCCATATGATTCTGGGCCAGTAGGCTAAAGACAGGTGCTCCAACATTATGAGAAATATAGGAGACTGTCCAGGCAGTCAACTGTCTCTACAAATTGCTTAAGCTTTAGATGTTATGTTTTTGTGCATCCTATATATTCAGGTAATAATTAATTCATTCTTAGGTCTCTGATGATGTTGAAGACTAGTTATAGTCTCATAATCAAACTAAAGTTGTTTACCATTAAGGAAGATTATCTAGATTTTAAAAGATAGTTTTCAGATGGTAATAAAAATTAAAATCAAAACACTACTCAGGTATAGAATCAGAAACTCTTTAAGTTAAGATAGAATTAATGTACCTAAATTGACAAAATTGATAAACTGGACATTATTGGTGTATATTATACCTTGTTGTTTGCATAACTGTTATAACTATGTTCAGTGAATATTGGAGAGAGACTTGCATCACAGCCACAGAGCTCACTTTCTGGATTAGTTGCATTAGAGCTCCAGATCCAGCTCTGGCCCTTGTCCTTGCTCTCCATGGAGAAGACTGAGCTGATCCAGAAGGCCAAGCTGGCCCAGAGCTACAAGGACACAGCCACCTGCATGAAAGCCATGATGGAGCAGGGCATGGAAGAGCTGTCCAACGAGGAGTGTAACCTGCTGTTGGTGACCTACAAGAACATGGTCGGGGGGCCTCAGGTCCTCCTGGAGGGTCATCTGGAGCATTGAGCAGAAGACAGACACCTCCAACAAGAAGTTGCAGCTAATCAAGGACTATCAGGAGAAAGTGGAGTTGGAGCTGAGTTCCATCAGCATCATGGTCCTGGAACTGTTAGTTAAATATTTAATAGCCAATGCAACTAATCCAGAAAGTGAGGTCTTCTATCTGAAAATGAAGGGAGATTATTTCTGGTATCTTGCTGAAGTAGCTTGTGGCAATGATCGAAAACAAACAATAGAAAATTCCCAAGGAGCCTGCAAATAGGCATTTGATATAAGCAAGAAAGAGATGCAACCTATTCATCCAATTCGCCTGGGGCTGGCTCTTAACTTTTCTGTATTTTACTATGAGATCCTTAATAATTCAGAGCTTGCTTGTACACTGACTAAAGGAGCTTTTTACCCCTTTATTCTTATTAGATATTTTCTTCATTTACATTTCAAATGCTATCCCAAAAGTCCCCTATACCCTCCCCCTGCACTGATCGCAAACCCACTCACTACCGCTTCCTGGCCCTGGCATTCCCCTGTACTGGGGTATATGATCTTCACAAGACCAAGGGGCTCTTCTCCCATTGATGGCTGACTAGGCCATTTTCTGCTACATATGCAACTAGAGATACCACTCTGGGGGGTACTGGTTAGTTCATATTGTTGTTCCTTCTATAGGGTTGCAGACCCCTTTAGCTCCTTGGGTTCTTTCTCTAGCCTCTTCATTAGGGGCCCTTTGTTCCATCCAATAGATGACTGTGAGCATCCACTTCCGTATTTGCCAGGCACTGGCATAGCCTCACAAGAGAGAGCTATATCAGGGTCCTGTCAGCAAAAATTTCTGGCATATGCAATAGTGTCTGAGTTTGGTGGTTCTATATGGGATGGATCCCTGGGTGGGGCAGTCTCTGAATGGTCCTTCCTTCCATCTCAGCTCCAAACTTTGTCTCTGTAACTCCTTCCATGGATATTTTCCCCCCATTCTAAGAAAGAACGAAGTATCCACACTTTGGTTTTCCTTCTTATTGAGTTTCATGTGTTTTGCAAATTGTACCTAGGGTATTCTAAGTTTCTGGGGTAATATCCGTTTATCAGTGAGTGCATATCATATGTATTCTTTTGTGATTGGGTTACCTCACTCAGGATGATATCCTAAACCATCACAGAGCTTGATACATTGAACAAAGACTCCTGCAAAGACAGAACCATCATTATGCAGTTGCTTAGAGACAGCTTAACATTATGGACATCAGACAGTGCTGGAGAAGAATGTGATACAGCACAGAGGGCTGAGAACTAAAGGCATCCAGGACACCAACCTTCTTGGCCTCAAGAAATCCTTTTTACATCTCCATTCCTTAATCCACTTGTATTTCCTCTAGCAAGGAAGCCCATGCATGTGTATGGGATCAACTGTTTATAGTCTTTTGACACTGCAGCTTTGGGAAAACTCCATCCCTTGGTTTGTTTTGTTCCCACCTTCCCAGGTACAGTTACTGCTGCCACAGACACTGAAACTTATTGAGGAGAAAGTAGGGAAAACCCTCGAAGATATGGGTACAGGGGAAAAATTCCTGAATAGAACAGCAATGGCTTGTGCTGTAAGATCAAGAATCTACAAATGGGACCTAATAAAATTGCAAAGCTTCTGCAAGGCAAAAGACACCATCAATAAGACAAAAAGGCCACCAACAGATCGGGAAAGGATCTTTACCTATCCTAAATCAGATAGGGGACTAATATCCAATATATATATATAAAGAACTCAAGAAGGTGGATCCAGAAAATCAAATAACCCCATTAAAATTGGGGCGCAGAGCTAAACAAAGAATTCTCACCTGAGGAATACCGAATGGCTGAGAAACACCTGAAAAATGTTCAACATCCTTAGTCATCAGGGAAATGCAAATCAAAACAATCCTGAGATTCCACCTCACACCAGTCAGAATGGCTAAGATGAAAAATTCAGGTGACAGCAGATACTGTCAAGGATGTGGAGAAAGAGGAACACTCCTCCATATTGGTGAGATTGCAAGCTTGTACAACCACTCTGGAAATCAGTCTGGCGGTTCCTCAGAAAACTGCATATAGTACTACCGGAGGATCCTGCAATACCTCTCCTGGGCATATATCCAGAAGATGTTCCAACCAGTAAGAAGGACACATGCTCCACTATGTTCATAGCAGCCTTATTTATAATAGCCAGAAGCTGGAAAGAACCCAGATGCCCCTCAACAGAGGAATGGATACAGAAAATGTGGTACATTTACACGATGGAGTACTACTCAGCTATTAAAAAGAATGAATTTATGAAATTCCTAGGCAAATGGATGGACCTGGAGGGTATCATCCTGAGTGAGGTAACCCAATCACAAAGGAACTCAGACAATATGTACTCACTGATAAGTGGATATTAGTCCAGAAACTTAGGATACCCAAGATATAAGATACAATTTGCTAAATGCATGAAACTCAAGAAGAACGAAGACCAAAGTGTGGACACTGTGCACCTTCTTAGAATTGGGAACAAAACACCCATGGAAGGAGTTACAGAGACAAAGTTTGGAGCTGTGTCAAAAGGATGGACCATCTAGAGCCTGCCATATCCAGGGATCCATCCCATAATCAGCTTGCAAACGCTGACACCATTGCATATACTAGCAAGATTTTGCTGAAAGGACCCAGATATAGCTGTCTCTTGTGAGACTATGCCAGGGCCTAGCAAACACAGAAGTGAATGCTCACAGTCAGCTATTGGATGGATCACAGGGCTCCCAATGGAGGAGCTAGAGAAAGTACCCAAGGAACTAAAGGGAACTGCAACCCTATAGGTGCAACAACATTATGAACTAACCAGCACCCCGGAGCTCTTGACTTTAGCTGCATATGTATCAAAAGATGGCCTAGTCGACCATCACTGGAAAGAGAGTCCCATTGGACTTGCAAACTTTATATGCCCCAGTACAGGGGAACCCCAGGCCCAAAAGGTGGGAGTGGGTGGGTAGGGGAGTGGGTGGAGGGTATGGGGGACTTTTGGGATAGCATTGGAAATGTAAATGTGGAAAATACCTAATAAAAAGTATAAAAAAAGGGAAGAAAAGTGTCAAATGCTTCATTTCATATAAACAGGAGTAACTTCCAGACGCTTGCATAGAGGGCTGACAGCACATTTGGTATTAAAGTAATCTGAACCAGTCCTTCAAGTGACTGTGTTTTGTATTACTGGGAAGATATGGAAATTGTAGTGCATTATAATTTAAAGTAATTGTAATAATAACTTCTTGATTTCTACATTCCTTTTCTGAACCTTCTTGGGTGTTTCCTTTCAGAAGCAACTTTTCCATGCTCTTATTACAAATTCCCTTTTAGTAGGAATCCAGAAGTGTTAGATTGATTGGGAAAGCGCTTAATGCATCCAGGCTTGGGGTCACAGATTGAAATGTCTCCTGTGTCACATATTCTGGAGGTTACATCTGTCTGTGACAACAGGGAGTTTCCTTATGCATTCTTCATTTGCTGCTTTTTAAGTTGACAGCTTCCTTCCCAATAAATTTTATTTACACCTCCTGTCTTAGTAGCTCTGCTATTCACTTTACCTTGTGATAGAAGTAGCATGTTGCTGCCAGAATATAAGCACTGCTTTGGGCAAACTAAAATGCATGTCCTTTCTTAATACACTAGAAAGGAGAAATTAAGTCCACAAATCCAAGTCTACACTTCAGTACTTTTCCATGCAGATTTGTGCACACGTGAGAGGGTGTCTGGTTTGTCCACTGATTGTTCTTTAGAGAGTTGCACCACTATATTGTGTGTTTGCTAATCATTGACTGTAGTCCCCCAAAAGCCTTGTGAATGTTATACCCTATGTAACAGCAGAGTAACATTTTATAAAAACAACAAACAAACCAAGAATATCTGACAGAAAGATCTTTTGAATGCTGATTGGGTTTCCCAAAAACCTGTTTGTAATATCACCATGTAAGACTGAGGGACCATGTGTCCAGTTTTTTTTGATTGATAAATAAAGTTGTTTACAGTGATGATTGGGCAGAGAAACAGAGGGGGGACTTATAGGATTCCCAGACAAGGGCTTGAGGAGGGATAGGAAGAGGGAAAGACACTATGCCAGGGAAGGAAAGGTGACATCATGCCTGAATGGTTCAGAGGACAGAGAACATAGATTTCATTTAGATGCTAGAGATCATGGCCCAAAAGAGCTACATGTCTAGGTATAGGACAACACATGTGAAATATAGATTTTTTTTTAGTGAGTAATAAAACGTGGATATTGGAGGGGTTAGATCAACCACGTGGAAGTTAGAAAGTGGACCAGTCATTGAACTGTTTAAAACATAGTAAAATATAGGGAACACCTGTGTTTATCTTTCATTCAAGAACTCAGAACATTGGGATGGGTAGCAAAGAGTGCTGTTGCCCCTGCAGTTAATTTAAATACTATTACTTGGATACAAAAACATAAAATCTGTTGAATGTGCTCTAATTTATTATAAGCTATGTGTGTATGCCAATTGTATAAAACAGACTTTCTTATTCAGATAGGTCCTGGAAATCAAATATATTAATTAATATCAGAAATGGCAAAAAAAAACCACCAATTTCTTTCAGGGAAATGCTTATTTTTTTACCTTATCCTTTTGAGGTCAGAGTTTAAATTCTAGAATACATGTATTATAGTTAAAGTATTTAAAACATTTTTAATGCATTCACAGTGTACTTAACTGTAAGAACCGGGTCTTTTTTATTTTCTACATTGATGTTTAAAAATAAACACAAACTTATTAACATATTAAGTTCAGATAAAAGCTTTTATATTATTTTCCTTTTGGTATCTCTACTAGAGTTTTATTTTTTTATCTTGTTCATTTATTTTTATTTAGATAAACCCTAAAACGTAGTAGTTTTTCATTCTATTTCGTTTACTTTTGCACTTTAGGTGTTTGTACTTTCTGTAGTGTTATGCTATACTCCCAGTATTTCATACATACACTGCATGCACTCTCTTACTTAGCTACATACTCAGTACTCAAGTATTAATTTTTTTATTTATGTAGTTGGCAGACAGCTTTGAATGTTAAAAATTGGCAACTTCTATTTAGTTAAATTTTAATTCAGCAATTATTGTGGATAATTTCTCTTTCATCTGGCAAAAGTTCATAATAATAATATTTCTGATTGTTTTTAGCCTAAATGTGACATTAACAGCATCTATGTAAATACTCTGGGAAGAAAACATTCCAGGTGAAATGGGGACTTGTGAGACAGCCTAAGCCTAGAACAGTGTGTTCTAGGAAAGGAGACAATAACTCATTGATACAAGAAAGCTCTCAACACAGCAGCTGTGTCCTTAACGATAGAGTTCATCTTGCTTGACCTTCGATAAAAAGAGGAGGGGCCAATACTGATCTTGAAAAATAATTTATACCATCTCATAAGTAAAGATTTGGAGCTTCAATTACTCAGATACTCCAGTTTCCACTGCAGATTAAAGAAGAGAAGGATCCTGAAGCTGTCCTTTTCACCTGATAGCTCACTGTCTTTTAAAAGGGCAAGTCCTTCTAGTCATGCTGTCAGGGCTAACTGGCCAGGGAACCTTTGAACAAGGTTTAAATAATTGATGTAAAAAATATGAGGACCAATGTTTATAATGGCTAGCCAACACTGTATGTTTAACTAACATTATACTCAAAATCTGGCAAGAGCAAGAGGAGAGGTTGCCTTAGAAAAACTATTATAGTGAGTGAAGCCTACAGCTATGTGGACAAAAGGGGAGGGTAACATGAGGGAAATTTGGCTTAAAGTAACAGTGGGAAAGATAGAAGATAAATGATTACCTGGAACTTTTGGCCAAAGGAAGTAGATCCTCGAGTCTTACAGAAACACATGATGAAGCAAACCTTAGATCTTAAAAACTATATATACTCTGGGGGATTGAGACACCTCCCTGTTGGTTATCTCTTCACTCTAACTTGTCCTTTTTCCTCCCAATCAATATGAGTTTTACCAATATGATTTCCAAAGTAGGCACCATAGAGATACTGAAGGAAGCTTGTATGCCTGAGATGTGTTGTACTTTCTTGGCAGATTTCAAGATACTCTGCAGCATGCATGACCTCCCTGCTACTCAGCTTTTGTAGGGTATGGTAACATGAACTTACCTGAGTGCCTTCTTGGGCAATTTGTAGCACGGTGGTCAGAATATCATACCTCTCCTTCAACAACTTTGTTGTCCATTCCAGAGACTGGATTTCCAAAATATTCACTCTGTAGCAGCCTTCAGAATATTCAGCTATTCAAGGAGATCTAACCACAGCTTTTTCAGTAAGGGTACAGATGTAAGCAAGGAGTTGTGCTATTAAAAATATTGTTAAGTACACTGAATCATTTCCAGTACTTTAATGTCTTTATTTACTAGGCGGCTTTACCATCCTACATAACTTCCTGGATTTATCCAGGATAAATTTCTAGAAGCTAAGCCCTTGAACAATTTTTGCAATGTAAGTGTTTTCTGGCCAAAGGCTGCTAAAATAATTTTAACAAGATTTATTGTGTTTCTTCTAAGTTTCTTGATAAGAACATTTTAGGGCAAGAAGAATTTAGAACAGACAATTCTAAGCCTTCAGGAGGTGGCTGATCCAATTTAAGACCAATTAGACTCATATTTCAAAAAGACATGGGAAGAACTTTTCCAAGGTTGAAGTCACAGGGTGATTCTTTTTTGTAAAACCCTCAGATTCTGCTGTCACAGAGCTTTGGGGGGCAGGGTGCACAGATAGCTTTTCAACATAAGATTTCAAACGAGGCTTCAATTCCTCATATTGAAACTGAAATGTCTGGGAAAGTAAATCACATAGGTTTTTTGTTCTTGCTGTTGTTGTTGTTTCTCTTCATCTATACAATGGTGAAAAACAGGAATCCACACAGTAGGTTAATAAATTATTTATTTTGGTGTGAAATATCTATGCAATGCTCAGCATATACTAAATACTTTTATATACCAAGCCTATAGTTATAAATATCTATAATATTTTACAATAATGAAAAACATTCTTTCTCTTGTTATTCCACTATTCTACATATTCATATACATGGTGTTAAACACTTTGTGGTAATAGCTCATCACTGTTTGAGTGTAGATGTTATGAGTTCCCAGGAACTATACTATGAGCAGGGCTGAATGTACCTTAGACATCATGACGATCTTCCCTTGAAAGAGTACATTATAAATAGCGTCTGAAACAACATCAAAGAGCAAATGGAAAGATGTTCAGATATGTAAAGGGGGTTTTAGTGATCAAAGAATAATATAATAATGAGCCAGTATTGGTACATAATTTCCAAGCAATGGTCACAGTTTAGTCTATAAAGGTGCCCTAAATTAAATTTCAATAAATGCGTGTTCTTACATCCACCATTGAAGTATCATGAAAGATTGTGTCATCGCCTTACAATCCCCTTGAAGCTCACTGTTGCAGGCTCTTATTTCCCTTCTCCAAGTTTTCCAGGACAGGGACAGTTTATTGCCTCTTCAATTTTACCTTTTAACAAAGTCACAATTCATATAACATGTCCACACTTGTAAGATTGTTTATTTTCCCTTGATAATACTTTCTAATTCTCCCCGATTTCTATATACACTTTGATAGCACACTTATATTTATAAATGAGCAATATTAAATTGCATGGAAGTTCTGTAATTTTCTTGTCTATTTGCCTATGGGAAGACATCTTAGTTATTTCTAGGACTTGGATTTATCGGTATAATTTCTCTAAACATTGCAGGGCAGAAATTTATATACTCATAAGCTTTTAATTCATGTGGGCAAATACCTTTGGCCACAATTTCAGGAACTTTTTCTTTTTTTTTTTCTGAGACAGGGTTTCTCTGTGTAGCAGTGGCTATCCTGGAACTCACTCTGTAGACCAGGCTGGCCTTAAATTCAGAAATATTCCTACCTGGGGTTAAAGGCATGCGCCACCACTGCCCAGCTCAATTTCAGGTCATTTATATTTTTTAATATTTTTATTACATCTTTTCCTCAATTACATTTCCAATGCTATCCCAAAAGTCCCCCATGCCCTCCCCCCCACTTCCCTACCCACCCATTCCCAGTTTTTTTTTTTTTTTTTTTTTTTTTGGCCCTGGCATTCCCCTGTACTGGGGCATATAAAGTTTGCATGTCCAATGGGCCTCTCTTTCCAGTGATGGCCGACTAGGCCATCTTTCGATACATATGCAGCTAGAGTCAAGAGCTCCGGGGTACTGGTTAGTTCATAATGTTGTTCCACCCATAGGGTTGCGGATCCCTTCAGCTCCTTGGGTACTTTCTCCAGCTCCTCCATTGGGGGCCCTGTGATCCATCCACTAGCTGACAGTGAATATCCACTTCTGTGTTTGCCAGGCCCGGGCATAGTCTCACAAGAGACAGCTATATCTGGGTCCTTTCAGCAAAATCTTGCTAGTGTATGCAATGGTGTCAGCGTTTGGAAGCTGATTATGGGGTGGATCCCTGGATATGGCAGTCTCTAGATGGTCCATTCTTTCGTCACAGCTCCAAACTTTGTCTCTGTAACTCCTTCCATGGGAGTTCTGTTCCCAATTCTTAGGAGGGGCATAGTGACCACTCTTCAGTCTTCATTCTTCTTGAGTTTCATGTGTTTAGCAAACTGTATCTTATATCTTGGGTATCCTAAGTTTTGGGCTAATATCCACATATCAGTGAGTATATATTGTGTGAGTTCCTTTGTGATTGTGTTACCTCACTCAGGATGATGCCCTCCAAGTCGATCCATTTGGCTAGGAATTTCATAAAGTCATTCTTTTTAATAGCTGAGTAGTACTCCATTGTGTAAATGTACCACATTTTCTGTATCCATTCCTCTGTTGAGGGGCATTTGGGTTCTTTTCAACTTCTGGCAATTATAAATAAGGCTGCTATGAACATAGTGGAGCATGTGTCCTTCTTACCGGTTGGGACATGTTCTGGATATATGCCCAGGAGAGGTATTGCTGGATCCTCCTGTAGTACTATGTCCAATTTTTTAAGGAACCGCCAGACTGATTTCCAGAGTGGTTGTACAAGCTTGCAATCCCACCAACAATAGAGGAGTGTTCCTCTTTCTCCACATCCTCGCCAGCATCTGCTGTCACCTGAATTTTTGATCCTAGCCATTCTGACTGGTGTGAGGTGGAATCTCAGGGTTGTTTTGATTTGCATTTCCCTGATGATTAAGGATGTTGAACATTTTTTCAGGTGCTTCTCTTCCATTTGGTATTCCTCATGTGAGAATTCTTTGTTCAGTTCTGAGCCCCATTTTTTTAATGAGGTTATTTGATATTCTGGAGTCCACCTTCTTGAGTTCTTTATATATATATATATATATATATATTGGATATTAGTCCCCTATCTGATTTAGAATAGGTAAAGATACTTTCCCAATCTTTTGGTGGCCTTTTTGTCTTATTGATGGTGTCTTTTGCCTTGCAGAAGCTTTGCAGTTTCATGAGGTCCCATTTGTCAATTCTCAATCTTACAGCACAAGCCATTGGGGTTCTATTCAGGAATCTTTCCCCTGTGCCCATATCTTCAGGGCTTTTTCCCACTTTCTCCTCTATAAGTTTCAGTGTCTCTGGTTTTATGGGAAGTTCCTTGATCCACTTAGATTTGACCTTAGTACAAGGAGATAGGAATGGATCAATTCGCATTCTTCTACATGATAACAACCAGTTGTGCCAGCACCATTTGTTGAAAATGCTGTCTTTCTTCCACTGGAAGGTTTTAGCTCCCTTGTCGAAGATCAAGTGACTGTAGCTGTGTGGGTTCATTTCTGGGTCTTCAATTCTATTCCATTGGTCTACTTGTCTGTCACTATACCAGTACCATGCAGTTTTTATCACAATTGCTCTGTAGTAAAGCTTTATAGGTCAGGCATGGTGATTCAACCAGAGGTTCTTTTATCTTTGAGAAGAGTTTTTGCTATCCTGGTTTTTTTGTTATTCCAGATGAATTTGCAGATTGCTCTTTCTAATTCATTGAAGAATTGAGTTGGAATTTTGATGGGGATTGCATTGAATCTGTAGATTGCTTTTGGCAAAATAGCCATTTTTACAATGTTGATCCTGCCAATCCATGAGCATGGGAGATCTTTCCATCTTCTGAGATCTTCTTTAATTTCTTCTTCAGAGACATGAATTTCTTGTCATATAGATCTTTCACTTCCTTAGTTAGAGTCACGCCAAGATATTTTATATTATTTGTGACTATTGAGAAGGGTGTTGTTTCCCTAATTTCTTTCTTAGGCTGTTTATTCTTCGTGTAGAGAAAGGCCATTGACTTGTTTGAGTTAATTTTATATCCAGCTACTTCACCGAAGCTGTTTATCAGGTTTAGGAGTTCTCTGGTGGAATTTTTAGGGTCACTTATATATACTATCATATCATCTTCAAAAAGTGATATTTTGACTTCATCTTTTCCAATTTGTATCACCTTGATCTCCTTTTGTTGTCTAATTGCTCTGGCTAGGACTTCAAGTAAAATGTTGAATAGGTATGGGGAGAGTGGACAGCCTTGTCTAGTCCCTGATTTTAGTGGGATTGCTTCAAGCTCCTCACCATTTATTTCGATGTTGGCTACTGGTTTGCTGTAGATTGCTTTTATCATGTTTAGGTATGGGCCTTGAATTCCTGATCTTTCCAATAATTTTATCATGAATGGGTGTTGGATCTTGTCGAATGCTTTTTCAGCATCTATCGAGATGATCATGTGGTTTTTGTCTTTGAGTTTGTTTATATAATGTAGTACGTTGATGGATTTCCGTATATTAAACCCTGCATCCCTGGAATAAAACCTACTTGGTCAGGATGGATGATTGCTTTAATGTGTTCTTGGATTTGGTTAGCAAGATTTTTATTGAGTATTTTTGCATCAATATTCATAAGGGAAATTGGTCTGAAGTTCTCTATGTTTGTTGGATCTTTCTGTGGTTTAGGTATCAGAGTAATTGTGGCTTCATAGAATGAGTTGGGTAGAGTTCCTTCTACTTCTATTTTGTGGAATAGTTTGTGCAGAACTGGAATTAGATCTTCTTTGAGGGTCTGTAGAACTCTGCACTAAACCCATCTTGTCCTGGGCTTTTTTTGGCTGGGAGACTATTAATGACTGCTTCTATTTCTTTAGGGGATATGGAACCATTTAGCTCGTTAAATGATCCTGATTTAACTTTGTTACCTGGTATCTGTCCAGAAATTTGTCCATTTCGTCCAGGTTTTCAAGTTTTGTTGAGTATAGCCTTTTGTAGAAGGATCTGATGGTGTTTTGGATTTCTTCAGGATCTGTTGTTATGTCTCCCTTTTCATTTCTGATTTTGTTAATTAGGATGTTGTCCCTGTGCCCTCTAGTGAGTCTGGCTAAGGGTTTATCTATCTTGTTGATTTTCTCAATGAACCAACTCCTCATTTCATTATTTCTTTGAATAGTTCTTGTTTCCACTTGGTTGATTTCACCCCTGAGTTTGATTATTTCCTGCTGTCTACTCCTCTTGGGTGAATTTTTTTCCTTTTTTTTCTAGAGCTTTTATACGTGTTGTCAAGCTGCTAGTGTGTGCTCTCTCTAGTTTCTTTTTGGAGGCACTCAGAGCTATGAGTTTCCCTCTTAGAAATGCTTTCATTGTGTCCCAAAGGTTTGGGTATGTTGTGGCTTCATTTTCATTAAACTGTAAAAAGTCTTTAATTTCTTTCTTTATTCCATCCTTGACGAAGGTATCATTGAGAAGAGTGTTATTCAGTTTCCACGTGAATGTTGGCTTTCCATTATTTATTTTGTTATTGAAGATCAGCCTTAGTCCATGGTGGTCTGATAGGATGCATGAGACAATTTCAATATTTTTGTATTTGTTGAGGCCTGTTTTGTGACCAATTATATGGTCAATTTTGGAGAAGGTCCCATGAGGTTCTGAGAAGGAGATATATGCTTTTGTTGTAGGATAAAATGTTCTGTAGATATCTGTTAAGTCCATTTGTTTCATAACTTCTGTTAGTTTCACTGTGTCCCTGTTTAGTTTCTGTTTCCACGATCTGTCCATTGATGAATGTGGTGTGTTGAAATCTCCCACTATCATTGTGTGAGGTGCAATGTGTGCTTTGAGCTTTACTAAAGTGTCTTTAATGAATGTGGCTGCCCATGCATTTGGGGCATTGATATTCAGAATTGAGAGTTCCTCTTGGAGGATTTTACCTTTGATGAGTATGAGGTGTCTCTCCTTGTCTTTTTTGATAACTTTGGGTTGGAAGTCGATAACTTTGGGTTGGAAGTCGATTTTATTCAATATCAGAATGGCTACTCCAGCTTGTTTCTTCAGACCATTTGCTTGGAAAATTGTTTTCCAGCCTTTCATTCTGAGGTAGTGTCTGTCTTTTTCCCTGAGATGGGTTTCCTGTAAGCAGCAGAATGTTGGGTCCTGTTTGTGTAGCCAGTCTGTTAGTCTATGTCTTTTTATTGGGGAATTGAGTCCATTGATATTAAGAGATATTAAGGAATAGTAATTGTTGCTTCCTTTTATTTTTGTTGTTAGAGTTGGCATTCTGTTCTTGTGGCTGTCTTCCTTTAGGTTTGTTGAGGGATTACTTTCTTGCTTTTCTAGGGCGTGATTTCCATCCTTGTATTGTTTTTTTTTTTTTTTTTTCTGTTATTATCCTCTGAAGAGCTGGATTCGTGGAAAGATAATGTGTGAATTTGGTTTTGTCGTGGAATACTTTGGATTCTCCATCTATGGTAATTGAGAGTTTGGCCGGGTATAGTAACCTGGGCTGGCATTTGGGTTCTCTTAGAGTCTGTATAACATCTGTCCAGGCTCTTCTGGCTTTCATAGTCTCTGGTGAAAAGTCTGGTGTAATTCTGATAGGCCTGCCTTTATATGTTACTTGACCTTTGTCCCTTACTGCTTTTAATATTCTATCTTTATTTAGTGCATTTGTTGTTCTGATTATTATGTGTCGGAAGGAATTTCTTTTCTGGTCCAGTCTATTTGGAGTTCTGTAGGCTTCTTGTATGATCATGGGTATGACTTTCTTTAGGATTGGGAAATTTTCTTCTATTATTTTGTTGAAGATATTTGCTGGCCCTTTAAGTTGAAAATCTTCATTCTCATCAACTCCTATTATCCGTAGGTTTGGTCTTCTCATTGTGTCCTGTATTTCCTGGATGTTTTGAGTTAGGATCCTTTTGCATTTTGTATTTTCTTTGATTGTTGTGCCGATGTTCTCTATGGAATCTTCTGCACCTGTGATTCTCTCTTCCATCTCTTGTATTCTGTTGCTGATGGTCACATCTATGGTTCCAGATTTCTTTCCTAGGGTTTCTATCTCCAGCATTGCCTCACTTTGGGTTTTCTTTATTATGTCCACTTCCCTTTTTAGGTCTAGTATGGTTTTGTTCATTTCCATCACCTGTTGGATGTGTTTTCCTGTTTTTCTTTAAGGACCTGTAACTCTTTAGCAGTGCTCTCCTGTATTTCTTTAAGTGAGTTATGAAAGTCCTTCTTGATGTCCTCTACCATCATCATGAGATATGCTTTTAAATCTGTGTCTAGATTTTCGGGTGTGTTGGGGTGCCCAGGACTAGGTGGGGTGGGAGTGCTGCATTCTGATGATGGTGAGTAGTCTTGATTTCTGTTAGTAGGATTCTTATGTTTGCCTTTCGCCATCTGGTAATCTCTGAAGCTAGCTGTTATAGTTGTCTCTGGTTAGAGCTTGTTCCTCAGGTGACTCTGTTAGCCTCTATCAGCAGACCTGGGAGGCTGGCTCTCTCCTTAGTTTCAGTGGTCAGAATATTCTCTGCAGGCAAGCTCTATTCTTGCAGGAAGGGTGCCCAGATATCTGGTGTTCGAACTTGCCTCCTGGCAGAAGTTGTGTTCCACTCACCAGAAGTCTTAGGATCCCGTGGGGAATCCTGTGTGGGTCCTTGTGGGTGTCCGGAGACTCCACTGGAAAGGCACCCCGGGGTGCTCGAGTGGACCGGAAGGGACTTGTGCCCTAGCTCAGGCCGGGTTGCCTGCTTCCCTAGATAATGCAGTTTTAGGTCCCGCACAATTGGATTGGAGCAGACGCTGTGTTCCACTCACCAGAGGTCTTAGGATCCTGTGGGGAATCCTGTGCGGGTCCTTGCAGGTGTCCGGAGACTCCTCTCAATTTCAGGTATTTTAAGACCGTGTTTATCTTTGTAAGAGTGTTTTCCAAAATAGGCACATCATTTGTTATTTGTGCGAACAAAATGTGAAAATGTGATTGTACACATACTGTATTTTCCCCTTCCAGTTGTGTTTAGATGAAAGCCATGTTCTGGTTGTGTGGTATAATCTCATTGTTTTAACTGTAGGTTTCCTAGCAGCAAATCTGTGATATTTGCCAATAATTGCTGTTCTTTATATATTTTCTGTGGTGAGATATCTGTTTAGATTTGTTAAAAACCTTTAGTTTTTTCATCTTCTTTCTCCCTTCTTTTTTTTTGAAACAGAATTCTACTGTGCCGCCCATGCTAGCCTCAATCTCATGGGTATAATTGGTTTGCTCACCCCTGTTTCTTTATTAGCTGATTTCTTTATGTATATGCATATTTATTATAAAACCATTTGACTCAAAATAAAACCATTCTACCAACAATGAAAAACAATGACAGGTACTGCTGTGAGTTCTGTCATTTCTGACTCTGGCCAGAGTCTGATCTTTATCAAATGGATAGCAGGACAAGGAGCCTGAGAATAAAATAAACATACAGAACTGCTTTGCAATAGTGAGCATTGAGCCTACAGAGAGATAGTGACAAGGCCTCGTTCAGGGCCAAACCAGCAGTCCAAATTTGGTTCTCCTTCCACAACACGTGGGACCTCTAAAGTTCACAATACAGGGTTCCTGACATCTTAGGTTTACTAACAGTATTACTAGAATAGTTTTGCTATAAGCTCTTCCCTTCCTCCACTTCCTTCAGTCTGATGGATTTGCCACCTACTCATATGTTGTCAATCTTCCTGAGAATTTCTTTCTTTTGAGTTCATCCAATGAAAATATCCTTCTACCAGTTGAGTCACACTACATGGAGGAATCCTATCAATTGTTTTCAGAGAAGATAAATGCCAGTGGACCCGTGCTTTTTGAGGTATTTCCAGGTTTTGGAAAAAAAATCATTATCATCATCATCAACAACAACAAACACTTGACAGGAAGGGAAGCTCCAGAATGTCTGAAACACAACAGCATACCTTAGGTTTGGTGGCTTATTCTTACCAAGTGGATTTACTCACTTTTAAATTTGGACTCCAACAACACTGAACACTAAATTTAGCTAAAGCTAAAGTGGGCATCACCCCTGTAGAAGTAAGGAAGGCTTAACTCATCAGCTACAAATACTTGGTTTTCATTGCTGGGGTGTACGGACGTATAACCTGAAGTGAAGAAGAAAGTTTAGCAATTCATCTTTCCTTATTATCCAAGGTTCCAGTTAGAAGCTTGATTCCTAGACTGAAGCCCTGAATGGAGAGCAAGAAACAGCTCACCAATTGAACTGTTCCACCTGGTTGGTGCCACACTCAAACAATTAGATTTGTAGAGTTCAAGTGAAATTCAGGACTTAAAGAGAACAATTTCCCCTGCATTTTATAGGCAGCATGGCCACACTGTATCGTCTTACTGAGGTCCTCTAAGCTACCTTTACCTTGCTTTAGGAATCACTAGGGTTTACTTGGCCAGGAAATGTGTATTTCTCTGTTTGTATTTACCTTACAAAGAGTTTTCAGTATGTCAACCCAAAACTTCTGCAACCTAGAGTACAGGTAACCTTGTTTGGTTACCCTAGCATCAGAGCACTGTATCCCATAGAAGACCCCACTTCAGGTCTTTCCTAACCTGTGCCTTTAAACTGCAGCTTCATCAGCAGTCTTCACATTTGCCCTTTGGGAGAAAGGGGCAGATGCATTCTGATTTGTAGAGAAAACTAATAGAAAAATCTGTGAGTGAACCAATATACCTCTACAGGAACGGTGAACATTGGGGATATTTATATTGGGGATATTTATATTTTAAAAGTTTCTTTCTTTACTCTTTTTTTCTCATTTACTTCGATACTAGTTTTGTTTCTAGTACAGAACTGTGTTATAGGCAGTTCAAATCAGGATGCCAGCTAAGAGCACTGAAATGCCACAGCAGTCTTTTGTTCACAGGAGAAAATATTCAGCCTTTGTGCCCAGCATAGACAGTGCAGAAATGGGAAAAATACTATCAGATAAATTCTATTTTTCATGAAAGATAATTCTGTCTCACAACTGTGAAGAAGAAAATGTTCCTGAATCTGCCATAGTATGGTTACAATGATGGTGATGTGGCTAGAGAATAAGTGAAATAAAGAGGAAGGGTTGAGAAGAAACTTGAAGAGTAACTAGCAATATTGCAGATCTAGACATATAGTTATAATGCCTGCTAATTTTAATTGTATGCCAAGATCTAGAATCACCTTGGATATACATCTCTGTGAGTATCGGGGCTGCACGACTGTAGACTGATTTAAATGAAGTGGAAAGATTTGTCTGTGAATGTGGGCAACACTCTAGTATGAGCTGAGGTCCTGAACTGAACAGAGCAGGCAAAGTACCTGTCTCCCTCGTGGCTTAAGAACAACCTCCTAAACAGGCTGTTATCTTTCCCCACCATGTTAGACTCTACTCATAAATCCTGAACCAAAAGAAACACTTCTTTTCTGAAGTTGCTTTTAGCACATATCTTATGAGTGTAATGAGGAAAATAATGAACACACACTGGGGTTTTCACTTGTGGCAAAAAAACACATGGAGAAAGAGGAAACAAAAGCAAAATGCTTTCATGGGTCAGAATTTTCTGGTGAGCTCCTTGATAAGACATTTTGCCACAATATCCCCCAGTGCTCTAAACACTATGTCTGTAGAGAGACCTACGAATTCCTATAAAGCACCCCTATCATGCTCATCCTGTTAGTCCAACAAGCACATTTTGAAAATAATACCTCAGAGGGATGGCAAAATAAAATAATAAAACAAAATCGATTCATTTGTTTTGTGTACAAAATGACACCTGTAAAACATCATGTTCCAGGCCATAATCCAGCCATTCACCTCTTAATTTCAGGACATCCTCTTTCCTTTCCCCCTTCTTCTGCAGCTGCTTCTCATCTCCGTTATTCCCAGCCCAGTTCTCCAACTAAGTTTTCATCCTTCAGAATAAATGTTTGTTAAAAGTACAAGAGGAAATAGAATTAAAATGAAAAAAATGCAAAATATAAGAACAATAGAATTAAAAATCATTGAGTTTTGCTTGTAATGGTTTTGTACTTTTATGTTGCATTTGTTTTTGTACTGGAGAGACCATGCTGATTTTAGATGCTGAGGGATGCTGACATTATTCTAGCTCTGAGAAAATGATGTGAGAAAAAAACAGAGAAAAAAAAATCAAAGAACTTGGGAGTAGGTGAAGAACCCAGCCTGTCATGGAAGGCGAACATGAAAAGGGTAAAAATGAAAGCAGGAACACAAAAGGAATTTTTAACTAAAATAATTTATCATTTGTCTAGAATGTGTGAATGAGGATAAGGTTAAGGCATTTGTGCTGCCGATTCTTGGGGTGCTTTCTTTACTTTTATATAGAACTTTTGTCTGATCTGCAAATCACATGTCCAAAATAAAATCTCTTCTATAAGAAGGAGAAAGGGTTTGAGATAACAGCTAATGTTCAGTTGATGGGACAGAGCCACTATTTATCATTAATTAATACTGAAAAGCGAAGCAGTGTTTTTCCTCTCAATAAACAGTTTCATGTAAGTCTGAGTCTGTACTGTGAGTGGAGAGGTTCAAGGTTCTTATGTTATTGTACTGTCATAAAGTATTTACTGTTATATGTCTAAATATCATTGTTATATTTTAACAAAGAAATAAAAGCATGGTTATCTTTATACCACTTATTCTATCCCTGTGTTGGATAGTTTTATGTCAAACTGACATGGACTGGTGTAATCTAAGAGGAGGAAACCTTTTTTTTTTTTTTTTTACTTTTTTTTTTATTTTTTGTTTAGTTTTTCCTTTTTTTTATTATTAGGTAATTTCCTCAATTACATTTCCAATGCTATCCAAAAAGTCCCCAATACACTCCCCCCCCAGTCCCCCACCCACCCACCCCCACCCCTTGGCCCTGGCATTCCCCTGTACTGGGGCATATAATGTTGGCAAGTCCAATGGGCCTCTCTTTCCAGTAATGGCCTACTAGGCCATCTTTTGATATAAATGCAGCTAGAGACAAGAGCTCTGGGGTACTGGTTAGTTCATAATAATGATCCACCTATGGGGTTGCAGTTCCCTTTAGCTCCTTGGGTACTTTCTCTAGCTCCTCCATTGGGGGCCCTGTGATCCATCCAATAGCTGACTGTGAGCATCCACTTCTGTGTTTGCTAGGCCCCAGCATTGTCTCACAAGAGACAGCTATATCTGGATCCCTGGATATGGCAGTCTTTAGATGGAAAGGAAAGGTAGGAGGAAACCTTAATTAGGAAAAATGTCTCCGTAAGCTTAGGCATTGTCGGCAATACTGTAAGGTATTCTCTTAATTGGAGATTGATGAGAAAGGACCCATTATGGGTTGTGCCACCCCTAGTGGTGGTGGTCCTCAGTTGTATAAGAAAGCAATGTGATCAAGCCAAGCCAGTAAGCAACATCCTTCCATGGCCTCTGCATCATCTCCTCCTTCCAGGTTCCTGCCATGCTTAAGGTCACATCCTAACTTCCTCCAATGATGGACTGCAGTGTGGAAATTTAATCCAAATAAACCATTTTCTCACCAAGTTGCTTTGGTCATAGTATTTCATTGCAGCAATAAAAACCCTAAGACAATTTCCAAAACTTCCATTAAAATAAATTAAAAGTGTTTCTTTCTTATTTCCTTTGCACATCCATCATTGGCAATAGTTTGCATGTGGTCCTACCTGCAGTGTCTTTTTCAGCCTTTTCCTTTTCTAAACCTCACAGCTTGAGTATATATAATATATCTACCAACAGCTTATTAACAATAAAAATAACTGATTTAGTATAGTAGATGAATGTAATATTTCTTAAGGATTTTTGTGATCTACATTGAGGCTCTGAGGCTCCCAGAGCACAGCTAGCCTTGTGGACTCACAATGCCAGCTTCTGGCTTTAATTCTTGAATGATGTGAAAAGGCAGTCAGTTACTTTATAAAGAGGCTATACTTTCCCTTTATAACGCAGAGTCATCAGCAGAGGACTCTTCTCGATTCATTGTTATTCAAGGAGGAGGATCAAGCTGAAAAGTCCAGCTCATGATCAAGCTGGAACAACTGTGAATCAAAAGGCTCTATTAGGGGTATTTTTTTAAAAGATGAAGAAATTAGTTTCAAAATTTAATGAAATGTGGCTTTTTAACATTTATTTCAAGATGCTTACATTGGACCACATGTTAAGATAATTTTCATATTGACATCTTCTTTCATAGTTCCTAATGCTTTTCTACAAAGAAATATGAGAGCAATATGCTCCTATTGCTGATGATTTGGAACTTCTAAGGCACAATGATGTCGACCATTGCATTTATCATTGAACCAGATTGTGTAGCAATGTTAACACCCCATATTATCTGGATGTTGAATGCATCCAGTCCTATTGTGATAAAGAACAGATGTTGAGGATTTTGTGAAATGAAACAAGTTTCACAAATGTTATATGTTGAATTAAAATTGTGGCTATAGTTGGCCCATTTTCCGTGCTTCTCAATTCTATTTTAAAGTGGTTTTAGTTGACCTGAATTTTTGTGAAGAGAGATATTTTAGAGTAAAACTTCTTCCTACACAGATACTGAGCAGACACACCAAATAGGCAATGAGTCTTTTGTGCTTTAATTTTTTTTAGAACCTAAATTTAGATAAAGTTCATCTTCAAAATGTGACATAAAATATGGCCTATAGATACTTTGACCTTGTGAGGGAATTTAAGTAACACTGACTTTTGACAAAAATTCTTGCTGAAAATATTATCATTAATGTTATGCATGCATCAAAGAATAAAAATTGTGAGAAAATTAAAATATATTTCAAGTAGAAACAGCTTTAGTGTTTTAGATGAGAAAAATTTTGAATTTGAAGAAAAAAAGCAATGCAAGATGTACATTCGTATATCTGTTACCACAGACATCAAGATAAAGGTGAAAACTAGCATTTTAACATGTTAACTTGACATTCAATTTTATAACCTCAAGTCACATTTGAAAGAGAAAGCAGACAAACCATGACATTGTCTTCTCTTTTTCTTCATTGATTTATTTATTTTATATACGTGAGTGATTTGTCTGCATATATACATATACATATCATACACACATTCATGAATTCCATGCACACCTGTTGCCCTTGAATGTTTGAAGACTGTGTTAAATCCTATGGACTTGGAATTACAGATGGTTGTTAGTTACCGTGTAGGTGCTTGGAATCAAACCTGGGTATCAAATCTGGGTCCTCTACAAGAGCAACAAGTGTTCTTATAACTAATGGGCTGTCTCTCCAACCTTAGGAATGACATTTTTTAATTCTATATTTTATTTACTTACATTTCAAATGTCATCCCCTTTCCAATTTTCCCTCCTGAAACTCCTATCCCATGCCCCATCCTCCTGCTTCTATGAGAGTGTACCACCACCCATCTACCCACTCCTGTCTGACATGGTCATCCTCTGTTACATGTATAGCTGGAGACATAGGTCCTTCCATGTGTATGCCTTGGTTGGTGGTTTATACCCTGGGAGCTCTGGTTGGTTGATATTGGTTTTCCTATGGTATTGCAAACCCCTTAAGCTCCTTCAGTCCTTTCTCTAACTCCTCCATTGGGGACCCATGAACAGTTCAATGGTTGCCTGTGAGAATCCACCTCTGTATATGTCAGGGTCTGTCTGGCAGAGCCTCTCAGAAAACAGCTATATTATGTCAGCATGCACTTCTTGGCATTCACAATAGTGTCTGCATTTGGTGACTGTATACATTGTGGATCCCCAGGAAAGAAATGTTCAATATCCTTAGTCATAAAGGAAATGCAATTCAAAACAACCCTGAGATTCTACCTCAGACCAGTCAGAATGGCTAAGATCAAAAGCTCAGGTGAAAGCAGATGTTGGCAAGAATGTGGAGAAAGAGGAACACTCCTCCATTGTTGGTGGGATTGCAAGCTTGTACAACCACTCTGGGAATGATTCCGGCGGTTCCTCAGAAAATTGAACATAATATTATCTGAGGACTCAGCTATACTACTGCTAGGCATATACCCAAAAGATGCTCCAACATAACACAAGGACACATGCTCCACTATGTTCCTAGCAGCCTTATTTATAATAGCTAGAAGCTGGAAAGAACCCAGATGTCCCTCAACAGAAGAGTGGGTACAGAAAATGTGGTACATTTACACAATGGAGTACTCCTCAGCTATTAAAAACAATGACTTCATGAAATTCATAGGCAAATAGTTGGAACTAGAAAATATCATCCTGAGTGAGGTAACCCAATCACAAAAGAACACATATGGTATGCACTCACTGATAAGTGGATATTAGCCCCAAAGCTCGGAATATCCAAGATACAATTCACAGACTACATGAAGTTCAAGAAGAAGGAAGACCAAAGTGTGGGTTCTTTGGTCCTTCTTAGAAGGGGTAACACAATTCTCATGGGAACAAATACGGAGACAAAATGTGGAGCAGATACTGAAGGAACGGCCATCCAGAGACTGGCTGATATATTTTATAGCCTGAAATACTGATGTTTCAAGATGAAAAAAGGTATTTTGGGTTTAATGTCATAAATTCTAATTTATTGAGAAATTAAAAGAAAATCAAAGTATTTTCCATTATTCTGAATGAAAACAGAAACTGGACAATTAGCACAGAGTCTAGGTTTAGTTATCCCCTCTAAATAACTTTTAGGTATTTCTATTTTTACATCAGCGTCTCCATAAGTAATTACACCAGATTCTTAGAGTTTGATTGTTATAGACTGTGTATATAAGCTGATGTTATAAACACAGTGCCTACTTTATCTCAAAATCTGAACATTAGGTGACATCCATGGCATTTGTTACCTTCATTTTACATAGTAGACAAGACATTTAATTATGAATGCATATTATATTATCTTACAATTATAATTAACCACATTTGTTGAACATTAATTATGTTTCAACTGCTTTACATTCTTTCTTATGACTTTTGTTCAAAGGAAGAAAATGAAAAGAAATAAGGAAAATTTGTAATCTGTCAATTTTCACAAAGCTGCCTCTGCTTTGAATAATTCTGTTTCTGGGCCCAAGTGGTTCAGTTCAGCTTTGCTTTTCTCAGTCTGCATCAGTGCTTCCCATGATGGATTCCTTCAACTAGAAACTGAAATGCTACTGGATACTCCCCATACCAACACAGAAGAATGTCCTGAAAGTATCTGAAACAGTACACGAGAGACAGGCAGACAGGTTTACTTTGTTTCTGATTTCTATGCTCTGTGTTCAACTGCTCCACAATTTCCCTAAAGTTTGCACCTGGGTCTCTGGAGTCTCCAGCCTCAGGCTCTTAAAATAATGATGCCACCAGATGCACTTCTTCAGCATAACTCCTAGCCCTTCCTCTGCATCCTTCCAAAAGCCCATTCCTTTGTTCAGTTTTATGTTTTCTATAATGAGAGACTATAAGTCTGAGCTGGAATTTCTAAACTGACAGTTGACAAATTAAAGTTCATACAATAGCTCAAATCTCATTCGTATTGAGGAATACATCCACAGGTACTGGCATTCTAACAGGGGAGAAAATAGTTAATATACAATTGGGGCAAATGAGTAATGAGGGGGTCTTTTGGATCACAACATGAAGTTAAGAAGATTTTCATATAGAATTCATACTTTTTGTTTTGTTTTGTTTTTGTTTCTTTTTTTTTATTTTTAATATTTTTATTACATATTTTCCTCAATTACATTTCCAATGCTATCCCAAAAGTCCCCCATAGCGCCCCCCACTTCCCTACCCACCCATTCCCATTCTTTTGGCCCTGGCATTCCCCTATATTGGGGCATATAAAGTTTGCAAGTCCAATGGGCCTCTCTTTCCAATGATGGCCGACTAGGCCATCTTTCGATACATATGCAGCTAGAGACAAGAGCTCCGGGGTTCTGGTTAGTACATCATGTTGTTCCAACAATAGGGTTGCAGATCCCTTTAGCTCCTTGGGTACTTTCTCTAGCTTCTCCATTGGGAGCCCTGTGATACATCCAATAGCTGACTGTGAACATCCACTCCTGTGTTTCCTAGGCCCCGGCATCGTCTCACAAGAGACAGCTATATTTGGGTCCTTTCAGCAAAATCTTGCTAGTGTATTGAATGGTGTCAGCGTTTAGAAGCTGATTATGGGACGGATCCCTGGATACAGCAGTCTCTAAATGGTCCATCCTTTCATCACAGCTACGAACTTTGTCTCTGTAACTCCTTCCCTGGGTGTTTTGTTCCCAATTCTAAGAAGGTGCACAGTGTCCACACTTTGGTCTTCATTCTTCTTGAGTTTCATGCGTTTATCAAATTGTATCTTATATCTTGGGTATCCTAAGTTTTGGGCTAATATCCACTTATCAATGAATACATATTGTATGAGTTCTTTTGTGATTGTGTTACTTCACTCAAGATGATGCCCTCCAGGTCCATCCATTTGGCTAGGAATTTCATAAATTCATTCTTTTTAATAGCTGAGTAGTACTCCATTGTGTAAATGTACCATAATTTCTGTATCCATTCCTCTGTTGAGGGACATCTGGGTTCTTTCCAGCTTCTGGCTATTATAAATAGGGCTGCTATGAACATAGTGGAGCATGTGTCCTTTTTACCGGTTGGGACATCTTCTGGATATATGCCCAGGAGAGGTATTGCTGGATCCTCCGGTAGTACTATGTCCAATTTTCTGAGGAACCGCCAGACTGATTTCCAGAGTGGTTGTACAAGCTTGCAATCCCACCAACAATGGAGGAGTGTTCCTCTTTCTCCACATCCTCGCCAGCATCTGCTGTCACCTGAATTTTTGATCTTAGCCATTCTGACTGGTGTGAGGTGGAATCTCAGGGTTGTTTTGATTTGCATTTCCCTGATGATTAAGGATGTTGAACATTTTTTCAGGTGTTTCTCTGCCATTCGGTATTCCTCAGGTGAGAATTCTTTGTTCAGTTCTGAGCCCCATTTTTTAATGGGGTTATTTGACTTTCTGGAGTCCACCTTCTTGAGTTCTTTATATATATTGGATATTAGTCCCTTATCTGATTTAGGATAGGTGAAGATCCTTTCCCAATCTGTTGGTGGTTTTTTTGTCTTATTGATGGTGTCTTTAGCCTTGCAGAAGCTTTGTAGTTTCATGAGGTCCCACTTGTCAATTCTCGATCTTACAGCACAAGCCATTACTGTTCTATTCAGGAATTTTTCCCCTGTGCCCATATCTTCAAGGCTTTTCCCCACTTTCTCCTCTATAAGTTTCAGTGTCTCTGGTTTTATGTGAAGTTCCTTGATCCACTTAGACTTGACCTTAGTACAAGGAGATAGGAATGGATCGATTCGCATTCTTCTACATGTTAACAACCAGTTGTGCCAGCACCATTTGTTGAAAATGCTGTCTTTCTTCCACTGGATATTTTAGCTCCCTTGTCGAATCAAGTAACCATAGGTGTGTGGGTCCATTTCTGGGTCTTCAATTCTATTCCATTGGTCTATTTGTCTGTCACTATACCAGTACCATGCAGTTTTTATCACAATTGCTCTGTAGTAGAGCTTTAGGTCCGGCATGGTGATTCCACCAGAGGTTCTTTTATCCTTGAGAAGAGTTTTTGCTATCCTAGGTTTTTTGTTATTCCAGATGAATTTGCAGATTGCACTTTCTAATTCGTTGAAGAATTGATTTGGAATTTTGATGGGGATTGCATTGAATCTGTAGATTGCTTTTGGTAAGATAGCCATTTTTACAATGTTGATCCTGCCAATCCATGAGCATGGGAGATCTTTCCATCTTCTGAGATCTTCTATAATTTCTTTCTTCAGGGACTTGAAGTTTTTATTATACAGATCTTTCACTTCCTTAGTTAGAGTCACGCCAAGATATTTTATATTATTTGTGACTATTGAGAAGGGTGTTGTTTCCCTAATTTCTTTCTCAGCCTGTTTATTCTTTGTGTAGAGAAAGGCCATTGATTTGTTTGAGTTAATTTTATATCCAGCTACTTCACCGAAGCTGTTTATCAGGCTTAGGAGTTCTCTGGTGGAATTTTTAGGGTCACTTATATATACTATCATATCATCTGCAAAAAGTGATATTTTGACTTCATCTTTTCCAATTTGTATCCCTTTGATCTCCTTTTGTTGTCGAATTGCTCTGGCTAGGACTTCAAGTACAATGTTGAATAGGTATGGAGAAAGTGGACAGCCTTGTCTAGTCCCTGATTTTAGAGGGATTGCTTCAAGCTTCTGACCATTTACTTTGATGTTGGCTACTGGTTTGCTGTAGATTGCTTTTATCATGTTTAGGTATGGGCCTTGAATTCCTGATCTTTCCAAGACTTTTATCATGAATGGGTGTTGGATCTTGTCAAATGCTTTTTCCGCATCTAACGAGATGACCATGTGGTTTTTGTCTTTGAGTTTGTTTATATACTGGATTACGTTGATGGATTTCCGTATATTGAACCATCCCTGCATCCCTGGGATGAAACCTACTTGGTCAGGATGGATGATTGTTTTGATGTGTTCTTGGATTCGGTTAGCAAGAACTTTATTGAGGATTTTTGCATCAATATTCATAAGGGATATTGGTCTGAAGTTTTCTATCTTTGTTGGGTCTTTTTGTGGTTTAGGTATCAGAGTAATTGTGGCTTCATAGAATGAGTTGGGTAGAGTACCTTCTGTTTCTATTTTGTGGAATAGTTTGTGAAGAACTGGGATTAGATCTTCTTTGAAGGTCTGATAGAACTCTGCACTAAACCCATCTGGTCCTGGGCTTTTTTTAGTTGGGAGACTATTAATGACTGCTTCTATTTCTTTGGGGGATATAGGGCTGTTTAGATCATTAACCTGATCTTGATTCAACTTTGGTACCTGGTATCTGTCTAGGAACTTCTCCATTTCATCCAGGTTCTCCAGTTTTGTTGAGTATAGCCTTTGGTAGAAGGATCTGATGGTGTTTTGGATGTCTTCAGGATCTGTTGTTATGTCTCCTTTTTCATTTCTGATTTTGTTAATTAGGATGCTTTCCCTGTGCCCTCTAGTGAGTCTGGCTAAGGGTTTATCTATCTTGTTGATTTTCTCAAAGAACCAGCTCTTTGATTGGTTGATTCTTTGAATAGTTTTTCTTGTTTCCACTTGGTTGATTTCACCCCTGAGTTTGATTATTTCCTGCCGTCTACTCCTCTTGGGTGAATTTGCTTCCTTTTGTTCTAGTGCTTTTAGGTGTGTTGTCAAGCTGCTAATGTGTGCTCTCTCTAGTTTCCTTTTGGAGCCACTCAGAGCTATGAGTTTTCCTCTTAGAAATGCTTTCATTGCGTCCCATAAGTTTGGGTATGTTGTGGCTTCATTTTCATTGAACTCTAAGAAGTCCTTAATTTCTTTCTTTATTCCTTCCTTGACCAAGGTATCATTGAGAAGAGTGTTGTTCAGTTTCCACGTGAAGGTTGGCTTTCTATTATTTATTTTGTTATTGAAGATCAGCCTTAGTCCATGGTGATCTGATAGGATGCATGGGACAATTTCAATATTTTTATATCTGTTGAGGCCTGCTTTGTGACCAATTATGTGGTCAATTTTGGAGAAGGTACCATGAGGTGCTGAGAAGAAGGTATATCCTTTTGTTTTAGGATAGAATGTTCTGTAGATATCTGCCAGATCCATTTGATTCATAATTTCTCTTAGTTTCACTGTGTCCCTCTTTAGTTTCTGTTTCCATGATCTGTCCATTGGTGAAAGTGGTATGTTGAAGTCTCCCACTATTATTGTATGAGGTGCAATGTGTGCTTTGAGATTTACTAAAGTTTCTTTAATGAATGTGGCTGCCTTTGTATTTGGAGCATAGATATTCAGGATTGATAGTTCCTCTTGGAGGATTTTACCTTTGATGAGTATGAAGTGTCCCTCCCTGTCTTTTTTAATGACTTTGGGTTGGAAGTCAATCTTATCAGATATTAGAATGGCTACTCCAGCTTGTTTCTTCATGCCATTTGCTTGGAAAATTGTTTTCCAGCCTTTCATTCTGAGATAGTGTCTATCCTTTTCTCTGAGATGAGTCTCCTGTAAGCAGCAAAATGTTGGGTCTTGTTTGTGTAGCCAGTTTGTTAGTCTATGTCTTTTTATCGGGGAGTTGAGTCCATTGATATTAAGAGATATTAAGGAAAAGTAATTGTTGTTTCCTGTTATTTTTGTTGTTAAAGTTGGCATTTTGTTCTTGTGGCTGTCTTCTTTTAGGTTTGTTGAGGGATTACCTTCTTGTTGTTTCTAGGGCGTGGTTCCTGTCCTTGTATTGTTTTTTTTCTGTTATTATCCTTTGAAGGGCTGGATTCGTGGAGAGATAATGTGTGAATTTGGTTTTGTTGTGGAATACTTTGGTTTCTCCATCTATGTTAATTGAGAGTTTGGCTGGGTATAGTAGCCTGGGCTGGAATTTGTGTTCTTTTAGTGTCTGTATAACATCTGTCCAGGATCTTCTGGCTTTCATAGTCTCTGGTGAAAAATCTGGTGTAATTCTGATAGGCTTGCCTTTATATGTTACTTGGCCTTTTTCTCTTACTGCTTTTAGTATTCTATCTTTATTTAGAGCATTTGTTGTTCTGATTATAATGTGTCGGGAGGTATTTCTTTTCTGGTCCAGTCTATTTGGAGTTCTGTAGGCTTCTTGTATGTTCATGGGCATCTCTTTCTTTAGATTTGGGAAGTTTTCTTCTATAATTTTGTTGAAGATGTTTGCTGGTCCTTTGAGTTGAAAATCTTCATTCTCATCCACTCCTATTATCCGTAGGTTTGGTCTTCTCATTGTGTCCTGTATTTCTTGGATGTTTTGAGTTAGGATCTTTTTGCATTTTACATTTTCCTTGATTGTTGTGCCGATGTTCTCTATGGAATCTTCTGCACCTGAGATTCTCTCTTCCATCTCTTGTATTCTGTTGCTGATGCTCGTATCTATGGTTCCAGATTTCTTTCCTAGGGTTTCTATCTCCAGTGTTGCCTCATTTTGGGTTTTCTTTATTGTGTCTACTTCCCTTTTTAGGTCTAGTATGGTTTTATTCATTTCCATCATCTGTTTGGATGTGTTTTCCTGTTTTTCTGTAAGGACTTCTACCTGTTTGATTATGTTATCCTGTTTTTCTTTAAGGATTTGTAACTCTTTAGCATTGTTCTCCTGCCATTCTTTAAGGGATTTTTGTGCTTCCTCTTTATTGTCTTCTGCCTGTTTAGCAGTGTTCTCCTGTATTTCTTTAAGTGTGTTATTAAAGTCCTTCTTGAAGTCCTCTATCATCATCAGGAGATATGCTTTTAAATCCGTGTCTAGATTTTCCGGTGTGTTGGGGTGCCCTGGACTGGGCGAAGTGGGGGTGCTGGGTTCTGATGATGGTGAGTGGTCTTGGTTTCTGTTAGTAAGATTATTACGTTTACCTTTCGCCATCTGGTAATCTCTGGGGTTAGTTGTTATTGTTGTCACTGTTTAAAGATTGGAGCAGAAGCTGTGTTCCACTCACCAGCAGTCTCTAAATCCTGCGGCGGGGGTCGTGGGTAGCTGACGGTACCCCGGTGCTGGTCCAGCCGGAAGAGGCCTGTGGTCCTACTCAGGCCGGTTTTCTGCTTCCCTAACTAATGCAGTCTCTGGTCCTGCGTGCAATTGGATTGGAGCAGAAGCTGTGTTCCACTCTCCAGAAGTCTTAAGATCCTGTGGCGGGTGTTGTGGGTAGCTGGAGAGTGTCAGCCGACCCTGTGCCCCAGCTGCCCCGGTGCTTTTCTGACCAGAAGAGGGTTGTGGCCCTATGTAGGCCGGATTTCTCTCTCCCCAACCAGAGCAGTCTCAGGTCCCGCGTGATTGGACTGGAGCAGAAGCTGTGTTCCACTCACCAGCAGTCCCAAAATCCTGCGGCGGGGGTCGTGGTTAGCTGGCGGGTGTCAGGCAACCCTGCGCTCCCGCTACCCTGGCGCTGATCCGGCCGGATGAGGCCTGTGGTCCTACTCAGGCCGGTTTCTGCTTCCCTAACTAATGCAGTCTCAGGTCCCGCGCAATTGGATTGGAGCAGAAGCTGTGCTCCACTCACCAGAAGTCTTAAGATCCTGTGGCGGGTGTTGTGGGTAGCTGGAGAGTGTCAGCCGACCCTGCGCCCCAGCTGCCCCGGTGCTTTTCTGACCGGAAGAGGGTTGTGGCCCTATGTAGGCCGGATTTCTCTCTCCCCAACCAGAGCAGTCTCAGGTCCCGCGTGATTGGACTGGAGCAGAAGCTGTGTTCCACTCACCAGCAGTCCCAAAATCCTGCGGCGGGGGTCGTGGTTAGCTGGCGGGTGTCAGGCAACCCTGCGCTCCCGCTACCCCGGCGCTGATCCGGCTGGATGAGGCCTGTCGAATTCATACTTTTTAACTACCTCGAATTTCTCTGCATTTGCAAGAATGCTGTCCCATTCATAATGACACATTGTTATCACATATAACTATATACCACATATTTTTAGGCAGACTACACTTCAAATGTATAGCCACCTCCCTAAGAGATACCTCAAGACCAAATTTGAATAACTTTCTCGCCACACTTGAATGAATATGAGCTACAATTGAAATAACAGTATATTGAAAAATATAATACATATGAATATTTACTTGTACGTGTGTGTGATCCATGAAGCAAAAGTAGAAAAGTAAAGAACTTCACTTTATTATCATCAGGGAAAACAGGCAAAATGTGATTGGAAGGAAATCTAATCTTATTTTAATTTTAAGAAAGTAATTTTAGGAAATTATAAGAATGAAAATCTCTTCTTTGTTTCTATACTTAATATTTCAATTTTTATTATATTTTGCTTATTGGTGTATGTTATTATATTTTGTTCACATGTGACTATATGTGCATGCGTGTTGTGCCCTCAGGTGCACCCCTGTGCATGTCCCTGTGTCCCTGTACATGGGCTTATGCCTGAGCTCATGCATATGCAATGGCACACTTCTGAAAGTAAAGAGGACGACTTGAGAGAGTCAGTTCTCTTTTTACCATGTAGGTACTGGGGGTAACAACACAGGGTCCCATATTCTCTATCAGCCATGACTCCTTCAGCACTCTCTGAGTCAGAAAGTAAAGAAGAGTCATGTGCTATGACTTGATGGCTCTTAGTTCACAGTACCAGTCTCCTCAATATTCTTTGAGTCACTCTCAAGTCACCTTTGATATGCTGTACTAAATCACATGATGTGAAATTTCCTGTCATCTTGAGAAAGCGTTGCACCAAGACAAACCCTTCACTGATTGTAAAGATGAGTCATTCATTAATTTGGGTCAGAGATAAAAGCTATTTACAGAAAAACCTCTCGCCTCCAGACTCCCCACCACCCCCACTATAATCTTCATATCATCTCTCTCTGTCCCTGTCTCTGCATCTCTGTCTATCTCCCTCTGTGTGTGTGAGAGAGACAAAGAGACAGAGAGAAAGAGACATATATATATATATATATATATATATATAATGTAGATATAATTATAGAAAGATAGATATGTAGATAGATAGATAGATAGATAGATAGATAGATAGATAGATGATAGGTAGATAGATAGATAGACAGACAGATAGACAAATAGATATATAAATATAGGTATAGATGGCTGGGGACACAATTAGAAATCCAAGGATAAAAGTACTTGCATTATAAACCAAGTAATGTGAGCTATTCTGCAAACATTCATAACCACCTCAAAAAATAAATACAAATTTCAGATTCATGTGCAAATGTTCTATCCATGAAAAATACCCCAGCCTCTTTTGTCATAAACTTTGACACTGCTATGTTTTAAAGCTTTCATGTTGCTTATCATGTCAATATTTACTAAGTGATTTAGTATATTTAGATGGTAGGGTATGTAGAAGTGATTTAAGACTAGCAATTAGAACTTAATTTTTTATATATATTTACTTGACACCATTATAAATCACTATTCACTCATTGATGTGTAAGAGGACTTATGTGAAACTCAGGCAATGCTAGCTGGGTTCTTTTCACCAACAAAACAGGAGTTGAGTCATCTAAGATCATGGGTCACCTTTTTCACATTGTTTTTGAGCAACCAGGAAGTCCTACTTTAACAGATGTCATAAGAATGCTTCCAATTCAGAATTAGCCCCTGAATGTTGAATGCCTATCTGCATTTGCACAAATGAGAGATCAGATCCTATGAGAATTTGTTGCACTCTTGACAGAGACTGAGGTAACTATACTACATAGTAGTGTGTCATGATTCAGTTCATTATGAAGGACAAAATGGGTTCTGGTGTCTCCAAAACTCCTGGTGTCAATCCTCCAAGAAGAAATTTTAACAATGTATATAGGGAGAAGATCATTCTTTATTTGTATATATATTCTTTATTTGTAAATAAAATTGAATGTGACAGAATTGTACTACCACACATGATTCTGAAATGGATGAATGTACTCTGTGCAAATTTTCTTCATATATGTAGGAATTTTTTCTATGAGCATTTGAAATGATGTATTTCTTCTGCTCAATCTAACTTTTCAATTCTTTTCATCGATGGATATATGCTGCTGTCATGTCCTCACCATTCATCATTATTGTCCCCCATTGAAATAGCCACCACCCTTATTTTGTTTATTTTCAAAGTAAAAAGCATTTGTTTAGAAATAATTAAACTTGAGGCTGAAATTCGTGTGCTATAAGCTCGATATCACATTTCATTAGTATATGCAAGATGTTCTGTGTGCTTAGGTAAGAAGAGAAAGATTCAGTTACTGGTCATTTTACAGAGATGTTGGTATCTGTGGATAAGATAGCCTTGCTAATAAATGCCTTACTATGTTTTATTTTCATAACCACACACAGCATTTTCACATATAATGGTGAAGATGGTACATAATAAACATTTATCAAGAAATACAATAATGATTTTCACATGAAAGTACATGAAATCTATCAAGGAATGATCACTCAGAGACTACCCTATCTGCCCTATGGGATCAACCCATAACCAACCCCCAAACCAGACACTATTGCAGATGCCAACAAGTGCTTGCTGACAGGAGTCTGATATAGCTGTCTCCTGTGAGGCTCTGCCAGTGCCTGGCAAATACAGAAGTGGGTGCTCACAGTCATCCATTAGACAGAGCACAGGGTCCCCAATGAAGGAGCTAGAGAAAGTACCCAAGGAGCCAAAGGGGTCTGAAGCCCTATAGGAGGAACAACAATATGAACTAACCAGTACCCCCCAGAGCTCCCTGGGACTAAATCACCAATCACAAAAAAAAAAAAAAACACATGTTGCGACTCATGGCTCTAGCTACATATATAGCAGAGGATGGCCAAGTCGGACATCAATGGGAGGAGAGGCCCTTGGTCTTGTGAAGATTCTATGCCCCAGTATAGGGGAAATCCAAGGTCAGAAAGCAGGAGTGGGTAGGTTGGGGAGCAGGGTGCGGTTTGGGTAGGGGATAGGGGATTTTCAGAGAGGGATCTAGAAAAGGCGATAGCATTTGAATTGTAAATAAAGAAAATATCTAATTAAAAGAATGAAAAGAAAGATAAATGGATGAATAAATACCAAAAAATGTATAATTTCCTATACTTCATTTAATATGAATATATACAAACCTAAGGATTTCCTCCTAGTCTCTGAGGCCTTCAATTCGGACAAAGGTATAATCAATTGTATATCTGGGTGTCTGGGTCCTGAAAGTGTGAAATGGTCATTAGCCCTGGGGTTCTTGAAACACTGTGGGTAATGTTCACACATATTCTGAGATGAAGAACAGCAGCAACAAAAAGCCTTGTACGTGGAAAACATTTGCTGGTTCGCAGCCACTATAAAGCATGGTTTCATGTTTCAGTTTGGGTGCAATGTGGATATCCCAGCTTATATAGACACCTCATTTGACAGTGTGACTCACCTGTCATTTAGTTCCTCCAGGCAGGGTTTGTTTGCCACTTACAGAGGCAGAAAGTAGCAAGGAGAAAGAAATTGCTTCAGGAGATTCAGTGGCAAGTTGTTCCTAGAATCATTTAGCTTTGTGCCCTAAACAAAATGATTATCAGAAAAAAAACAGCATTATTTGTTATTCATACGCTTTCATTTGCCCTTTGAAAGTGGCAAAACAGTTCAATTATATTAGGGAGAAAAATCCATTTGGTGCAGGGGGGGGAAAAGAGGCAAGGATAATAATCAACATAGAGTGCTGATTTTGAAGAATTGCAACGATTCAGCTTAACGATTCTTAAAATGCTAACATTTGAAAATGATGATTATTATAATGTGTCTTCCTTATTTGAAGAAGAAACAATGCTTCATAAAATTGTACCTTAATGAGCAGTTGAAACACAGGCTTACACTTATTTGTTATGGCTTCTTCTTTCATAATTTTTTCCATGGAGTTTTATTTTGAAGTGTTTAGAGGTCTTTAAAAAGTTTTTAATATCTCCACAAAGCTATTCAAAAATAATCAAATCAAATTCAAATTTCCTTCCTCGACTCCACCACAAAAAGCCCCTAGCCTTTACCAGCCAGCCACTCTTCATGTCTATACTGTAGCAAGCTGTTTTATTTGAATACTCATATACGTAGTTTTTCTTTATGTATCTGTGGTACTTAGAGGCAGGGTCTTGTTATATAATTCAGTCCACCCTTGGACCTACTAGGTCTGACATTGAACTTGTGCTCCTAATCTTCCTGAATCCAGAGTGAAAGGATTACAGGCACGTGTTCACATGCAGGGCTCTAGAACCATCTAGTATGTAATCATTTATGACTGCCCTTTTTTTCCCTAAGTATAATATCTTCAAGACTTACTAGGTTGCAGTAATGGATGGTGCTTTATATGTGTTAATTGATAAATAACATTTTCTTGCTAGTGGTTAGTTTATGAGCCATTGTGTTATTTACACTTTCTGGCTATTGTGAATAATGCTATGAATATTGATATATTGACTTCTCAGTGTATATGCTTTCATGTTTCTCAGAATATATTTGGAAATATTTGGAATTTGACTTCTGGATTATTGATGACTATTCTGAAGTTATTTAGGAAGTATGAAATTCTTTTCCAACTCATCTTCCTTGTTTTATAAAATCACTAGTACTGTACTAGGAATTGAATTTTTTCATATCCTTCAAATACGAATTATCATTTGTTCACTGTTACTATTAGGGCTCAATGATTCCCTTCTGTCTTTGATATGCTTTCTAAAGCTAGTGGTGCAAAGAATTGTGCCATCTATATATCTTTGGATATGTTTCAATAGTAGTGTTTCGTAGTTTCAGAGCAAATAATTCATTCTTTAAAAATTTTTGTGATTATTTTGTTAGTGGCGCCATCATAAGTTGATGCTTTTTAAGTATTATTCTCAGGTTGTTCATTGGTAGCACACAAATATAAATGGTTTATGAATATTGATTGTGTGATATGCAACATTTTTGACTCAAACAATTTATTAGTTTTAACAGTACTTTAAATGAATTCCTTACAAATGTTTATACACAACAATTGCAAAGAGAATTAATTTTATTTCATCCAATAATGGTTATTTTATTTTGTAGCCTAATCATCATGGTTGTACTATATGTGTTATAATTGAACACTGTGACAGAATATGATATCTTTGCATTTTCCTGACCTTGGGAGAAAAGAATATTATACTATAAAGTATGATTTCAGCTATTGCTTATTTTTAACCACATCTGTAGACATGCTTTATAAGTTTAGATAAGTTCCTTTTTCTACTGCTGACAAGGTAGATATTTACATGATGAAGGCCTTAGGACTTTGTTAAATATAGTTTTTGCTTTTATAAAGAAGCCTTAGTGCTTCCTTTTGTTGACATAATGCATTGTTTTAACTAGATTTTGAGTGATTACTAATGAAAGATCCTGAGAGAGAGTGAAAAAATTATTTAAGTCCCTAGACCTGTGTCCAAAATAGACCTCACTAATGGCAGGGAGTAGAACTTGCCTCATTGTTCCAGGAAGTGTTTGTACAGAATAATCTAACCGTTCCTTAAACCTGTTATGCAAACTTGCTAGCTTGCCAAATGCTATAGTCCAATGCCAGGTGTTTGCAGTTTTTGTCTTTATATACCCTTACCCCTTGAACTCATGGTCAACTCTTCTACCCCTGCATGGGATACAAGTTGTCCCCGGTGCAATGGCCTTTCCTGAATAAACCTCTTTTTTTTCTCTGTGTGTATTATCTTTTTTTTCATTTTTTATTAGGTATTTAGCTCATTTACATTTCCAATGCTATATAGCAAAAGTCCCCCATACCCACACCCCCACACTCACCTACCCATCCACTCCCCCTTTTTGGCCCTGGCGTTCCCCTGTACTGGGGCATATAAAGTTTGCAAGTCCAATGGGCCTCTCTTATCTTTTGATACATATGCAGCTAGAGTCAAGAGCTCTGGAGTACTGGTTAGTTCATATTGTTGTTCCACCTATAGGGCTGCAGTTCCCTTTAGTTTCTTGGGTACTTTCTCTAGCTCCTCCGTTGGGGGCCCTGTGATCCATCCAATAGCTGACTGTGAGCATCCACTTCTGTGTTTGCTAGGCCCTGGCATAGTCTCACAAGAGACAGCTATATCTGGGTCCTTTCAGCAAAATCTTGCTAGTGTTTCCAATGGTGTCAGCGTTTGGAAGCTGATCATGGGATGGATCTCTGGATATGGCAATCATTAGATGGTCCATCCTTTCGTCACACTTACAAATTTTGACTCTGTAACTCCTTCCATGGGTGCTTTGTTCCCTATTCTAAGAAGGGGCAAAGTGTCCACACTTTGATCTTCGTTCTCTTGAGTTTAATGAGTTTAGCAAATTGTATCTTATATCTTGGGTGTCCTAAGTTTCTAGGCTAATATCCACTTATCAGTGAGTACATATGGTGAGAGTTCCTTTGTGATTGGGTTACCTCACTCAGGATGATGCCCTCCAGGTCAATCCATTTGCCTAGGAATTTCATAAATTCATTCTTTTTAATAGCTGAGCAGTACTCCATTGTGTAAATGTACCACATTTTCTGTATCCATTCCTCTGTTGAGGGGTATCTGAGTTCTTTCCAGCTTCTGGCTATTATAAATAAGGCTGCTATGAACATAGTGGAGCATGTGTCCTTCTTACCGGTTGGGACATCTTCTGGATATATGCCCAGGAGAGGTATTGCTGGATCCTCCAGTAGTACTATGTCCAATTTTCTGAGGAACCGCCAGACTGATTTCCAGAGTGGTTGTACAAACTTGCAATCCCACCAACAATGGAGGAGCATTCCTCTTTCTCCACATCCTCGCCAGCATCTGCTGTCACCTGAATTTTTCATCTTAGCCATTCTGACTGGTGTGAGGTGGAATCTCAGAGTTGTTTTGATTTGCATTTCCCTGATGATTAAGGATGTTGAACATTTTTTCAGGTGCTTCACAGCCATTCGGTATTGCTCAGGTGAGAATTCTTTGTTCAGTTCTGAGCCCCATTTTTAATGGGGTTATTTGATTTTCTGGAGTCCACCTCCTTGAGTTCTTTATATATATTGGATATTAGTCCCTTATCTGATTTGGGATAGGTAAAGATACTTTCCCAATCTGTTGGTGGTCTTTTTGTCTTATTGATGGTGTCTTTTGCCTTGCAGAAGCTTTGTAATTTTATGAGGTCCCATTTGTTGATTCTCGATCTTACAGCACAAGCCATTGCTGTTCTATTCAGGAATTTTTTCCCCTGTACCCATATCATCGAGGCTTTTCCCTACTTTCTCCTCTATAAGTTTCAGTGTCTCTGGTTTTATGTGGAGTTCCTTAATCCACTTAGATTTGACCTTATTACAAGGGGATAGTAATGGATCAGTTTGCAATCTTCTATGTGATAACAGCCAGTTGTGCCAGCACCTTTTGTTGAAAATGCTGTCTTTTTTCCACTGGATGGTTTTAGCTCCCTTGTCAAAGATCAAGTGACCATAGGTGTGTGGGTTCATTTCTGGGTCTTCAATTCTGTTCCATTGGTCTACTTGTCTGTCACTATACCAGTACCATGCAGTTTTTATCACAATTGTTCTGTAGTACAGCTTTAGGTCAGGCATGGTGATTCCACCAGAGGTTCTTTTATCCTTGAGAAGAGTTTTTGCTATCCTAGGTTTTTTTGTTATTCCAGATAAATTTGCAGATTGCTCTTTCTAATTCATTGAAGAATTGAGTTGGAATTCTGATGGGGATTGCATTGAATCTGTAGATTGCTTTTGGCAAGTTAGCCATTTTTGCTATATTGATCCTGAATATCCATGAGCATGGGGGATCTTTCCATTTTCTGAGATCTTCTTTAATTTCTTTCTTCAGAGACATGAAGTTCTTGTCATACAGATCTTTCACTTCCTTAGTTAGAGTCATGCCTAGGTATTTTATATTATTTGTGGCTATTGAGAAGGGTGTTGTTTCCCTAATTTCTTTCTCAGGCTGTTTATTCTTTGTGTAGAGAAAGGCCATTGATTTGTTTGAGTTAATTTTATATCCAGCTACTTCACTGAAGCTGTTTATCAGGCTTAGGAGTTCTCTGGTGGAATTTTTAGGGTCACTTATATATACTATCATATCATCTGCAAAAAGTGATATTTTGACTTCATCTTTTCCAATTTGTATGCCCTTGATCTCCTTTTGTTGTCTAATTGCTCTGGCTAGGACTTCAACTACAATGTTGAATAGGTAGGGAGAGAGTGGACATCCTTGTCTAGTCCCTTATTTTAGTTGGATTGCTTCAAGCTTCTCACGATTTACTTTGATGCTGGCTACTGGTTTGCTGTACATTGCTTTTATCATGTTTAGGTATGCGCCTTGAATTCCTGATCTTTCCAAGAATTTTATCATGAATGGGTGTTGGATTTTCTCAAATGCTTTCTCAGCATCTAAGGAGATGATCATGTGGTTTTTGTCTTTGAGTTTGTTTATATACTGTTTGATAGATTTCCGTATATTGAACCATCCCTGCATTCCTGGGATGAAACCATCTTGGTCAGGATGGATGATTGTTTTGATGTGTTCTTGGATTCGGTTAGCAAGAACTTTATTGAGGATTTTTGCATCAATATTCATAAGGGATATTGGTCTGAAGTTCTCTATCTTTGCGGGGTCTTTTTGTGGTTTAGGTATCAGAGTAATTGTGGCTTCATAGAATGAGTTGGGTAGAGTACCTTCTGTTTCTATTTTATGGAATAGTTTGTGAAGAACTGGGATTAGATCTTCTTTGAAGATAGAACTCAGAGTTCTGATAGAACTCTGCACTAAACCCATCTGGTCCTGGGCTTTTTTTGGTTGGGAGACTATTAATGACTGCTTCTATTTCTTTGGGGGATATAGGGCTGTTTAGATCATTAACCTGATCTTGATTCAACTTTGGTACCTGGTATCTGTCTAGAAACTACTCCATTTCATCCAGGTTCTCCAGTTTTGTTGAGTATAGCCTTTTGTAGAAGGATCTGATGGTGTTTTGGATTTCTTCAGGATCTGTTGTTATGTCTCCCTTTTCATTTCTGATTTTGTTAATTAGAATGCTTTCCCTGTGCCTTCTAGTGAGTCTGGCTAAGGGTTTGTCTATCTTGTTTATTTTCTCAAAGAACCAGCTCCCCGACTGGTTGATTCTTTGTATAGTTCTTCTTGTTTCCACTTGGTTAATTTTGCCCCTGAGTTTGATTATTTCCTGCCGTCTACTCCTCTTGGGTGAATTTGCTTCCTTTTGTTCTAGAGCTTTTAGATGTGTTGTCAAGCTGCTAATGTGTGCTCTCTCTAGTTTCTTTTCAAGGCACTCAGAGCTATGAGTTTTCCTCTTAGAAATGCTTTCATTGCGTCCCATAAGTTTGGGTATGTTGTGGCTTCATTTTCATTGAACTCTAAGAAGTCCTTAATTTCTTTCTTTATTCCTTCCTTGACCAAGTTATCATTGAGAAGAGTGTTGTTCAATTTCCACATGAATGTTGGCTTTCTATTATTTATTTTGTTATTGAAGATCAGCCTTAGTCAATGGTGATCTGATAGGTTGCATGGGACAATTTCAATATTTTTGTATATGTTGAGGCCTGTTTTGTGACCTATTATGTTTTCAATTTTGGAGACGGTACCATGAGGTGCTGAGAAGAAGGTATATCCTTTTGTTTTAGGATAAAATGTTCTGTAGATATCTGTCATATTCATTTGTTTCATAACTTCTGTTAGTTCCACTCTGTTCTTGTTTAGTTTCTGTTTCCATGATCTGTCCATTGGTGAAAGTGGTGTGTTGAAGTCTCCCACTATTATTGTGTGAGGTGCAATGTGTGCTTTGAGCTTTACTAAAGTTTCTTTAATGAATGTGGCTGCCCTTGTATTTGGAGCATAGATATTCAGAACTGATAGTTCCTCTTCGAGGATTTTACCTTTGTTGAGAATGAAGTGCCCCTCCTTGTCTTTTTTGAGGACTTTGGGTTGGAAGTCAATCTTATCAGATATTAGAATGGCTTGTTTCTTCAGACCATTTGCTTGGAAAATTGTTTTCCAGCCTTTCATTCTGAGGTAGTGTCTATCTTTTTCTCTGAGATGAGTTTCCTGTAAGGTGCAAAATGTTGGGTCTTGTTTGTGTAGCCAGTTTGTTAGTATATGTCTTTTTATTGGGGAGTTGAGTCCATTGATATTAAGAGATATTAAGGAAAAGTAATTGTTGTTTCCTGTTGTTTTTGTTTTTAAAGTTGGCATTCTGTTCTTGTGGCTGTCTTCTTTTAGGTTTGTTGAGGGATTAACTTCTTGTTTTTTCTAGAGCTTGGTTCCCGTCCTTGTATTGGGTTTTTTCTCTTATTATCCTTTGAAGGACTGGATTCCTGGAAAGGTAATGTGTGAATTTGGTTTTGTCGTGGAATACTTTGGTTTCTCCATCTATGGTAATTGAGAGTTTGGCTGGATATAGTAGCCTTGGCTGGAATTTGTGTTCTCTTAATGTCTGTATAACATCTGTCCAGGCTCTTCTGGCTTTCATAGTCTCTGGTGAAAAATCTGGTGAAATTCTGATAGGCTTGCCTTTATATGTTACTTGACCTCTTTCCCTTTCTGCTTTTAGTATTCTATCTTTATTTAGTGCATTTGTTATCCTGATTATTATATGTTGGGAGGAATTTCTTTTCTGGTCCAGTCTATTTGGAGTTCTTTAGGCTTCTTGTACGTTCATGGGCATCTCTTTCTTTAGATTTGGGAAGATTTCTTCTATAATTTTGTTGAAGATATTCGCTGGTCCTTTGAGTCGAAAATCTACATTCTCATCCACTCCTATTATCAGTAGGTTTGGTCTTCTCATTGTATCCTGGATTTCCTGGATGTTTTGAGTTAGAATCTTTTTGTATTTTCCATTTTCTTTGATTGTAATTCCGATGTTCTCTATGGAATCTTCTGTATCTGAGATTCTCTCTTCCATCTCTTGTATTCTGTTACTGATGCTCACATCTATGGTTCCAGATTTCTTTCCTAGGGTTTCTATCTCCAGCTTTGCCTCACTTTGAGTTTCTTTATTGTGTCTACTTCCCTTTTTAGGTCTAGTATGGTTTTCTTCATTTCCATCACCTGTTTGGATGAGTTTTCCTCTTTTTCTGTAAGGACTTCTACCTGTTTGGTTGTGATTTCCTGTTTTTCTTTAAGGACTTGCAACTCTTTAGCAGTGTTCTCCTGTATTTCGTTAAGTGAGTTATTAAAGTCCTTCTTGATGTCCTCTACCATCATCATGATATATGCTTTTAAATCCGGGTCTAGCTTTTTGGGTGTGTTGGGGTGCGCTGGACTGGGCAAAGTGGGAGTTCTGGGTTCTGATGATTGTGAGTGGTCTTGGTTCCTGTTAGTAAGATTCTTACATTTACCTTTAGCCATCTGGTAATCTCTGGAGTTAGTTGTTATAGTTGACTCTGTTTAGAGATTGTACTTCTGGTGATTCTGTTACCGTCTATCAGCAGACCTGGGAGACAGGCTCTCTCCTCTGAATTTCAGTGGTCAGAGCACTCTCTGTTGGCAAGCTCTCTTCTTACAGGGAAGGTGCACAGATATCTTGCATTTGGACCTCCTCCTGGCTGAAGAAGAAGGCCCAAAACAGGACCTTTCCCAGAAGCTGTGTTGCTTTGGCAGGTCACAGAAGCTGTCAGCTTCTGTGGTGCACACTCTCACCTGTGCAGACTAAGTTCCTAAGTTCAGCGGAGTCCTGGAACCAAGTTGTTGCCCGCTGCTCCTGAGGCAGAGGGCTTCTGAGCCAGGCAGACACCTGTCCTCTGGCCAGGAGGGTGGCCTGCTGTCTGCGGCCTGAAAAGGGTGCTGCCTCAGGGGCTCTGTGGCTCCCACCTGTCCCAGAAGCTGTCTGCTTCTGTGGTGCACACTCTCACCTGTGCAGACTACGTTCCTAAGTTCAGTGGAGTCCCTGAATAAACCTCTTGCAGTTTGCATCAAGACCGTTTCTCATGAGTGATTTGGGGTGTTACCTCTCCTGAGTGAGGGAGTCCTCATGTTGTAGGTCTTTCACTACTAAAATGAATCTTATCTTTTTATGTTTTATAAAAGTTGGAATTCTGTGTTCTTGCTAATTCTTGTAAAGCATTAGTAAGTTGTAAAAGTAACTGTTATTTGCCAGATGTAATTGTCATCTTGAAGGTTTGCTGCTGAATAAGTTCACAATTTTAGCTCTTTCTGAACTCTACGTGACTGGTTTAGCTAAGCTGTTCTGGTCCAAACTCCTCCCCAAACAGACTGATTCAAACTGATTTCTCTAAACTTCTCACTGAATTGCTCTGCTTGGCCTCAAACCAACTCTGGTAGTCTGTTTTAATCTTTTAGCTCCTCCTCTACCTCTTGTGTCTTAGTCAGGGTTTCTAATCCTGCACAAACATCATGACCAAGAAGCAAGTTGGGGAAGAAAGGGTTTATTCAGCTTACACTTTCCACATTGCTGTTAATCACCAAAGGAAGTCAGGACTGGAACTCAGGCAGGTCAGGAAGCAGGAGCTGATGCAGAGGCCATGGAGGTATGATACTGACTGGTTTGCTTCCCATGGCTTGCTGAGCCTGCTTTCTTATAGAAACCTAGATTACCAGCCCAGGGATGGTACCACCCACAAGGGGCTCTTCCTCTTGACCACTAATTGGGAAAATACCTTACAGTTGGATCTCATGGAGGCATTTCTTCAACTGAAGCTCCTTTCTCTGTGATAACTCCAGCCTGTGTCAAGTTGACACACAAAACCAGCCAGTACATCTTGCTCATTCTGTTTTCATCTGCAACCTGTCTTTGTAGAACTGTCTCCTCCTCTTTCTCCTCTCTCTCTCTCTCTCTCTCTCTCTCTCTCTCTCTCTCTCTCTCTCTCTCTCTCTCTCTCTCTCTGTTCCTGCACTGCTCTCTTAATTTTTTTATTCTTCTGCCTGTACTCATGAGAATTGTGTGTATGTGTCTCTGACTCATTCTTTCAAATATTTCTGATTCATTACTTTGTCCCTCCTTTAGGCATCAGTGTTTGGGATTGAAGATGTTCACTAAAGGCATTCCAGTCAGGGGGATTAAAGGTGTATATCTAGCCAGAACACACAGATGTAGGCCTTTGGATATGATCTCTTATCATATCATCCATGCTGCTGTATTAATACTCCTCTCTCAGTCTATGTTCATAAAATATATAGATCTACAGTTTTCTTTTGATTATTCTCTCTGCCTTTTAATGAGGCATTTTGAATTATTGTAGTCCAAAAATTGCCTCACAAACCATATGAACAACAGTCATAGTCAGACAGGGAAAGTTTATTGAGCATATACTCCAGGAATGGTCCAACAGTGCCATGGTCCAGATTTGGGAACTGAGCAATGACAATGAGCTAAGATTCTACAGGGTGTTTAAACCCCCAAACCACAAACATCTGTGCCGAGTTATTTCATCAATGAGGATTTAGGGATGGGGATTTCCTTAAGAAAATGTCTTTGTTGTATAGTTATCCTGCTTCCATTTGTAGGGGTATTCAACTGTGTCAGGGAAGTTGCCTTGTTTAATATACATGTTTTAATTTGTTTAGCAAGATGGGATGTGTCTAACATTTGTGTATTAACTTTTCAAGTAGGATATCGTTTACCTACGTACATGTTTCTTTCTGCCAGTTAGGATGTCAGTTCCCAAGGAGGTCTTAGGAACTGAAACTTTACTTGATGACTGGCCACTACTCAAAACAGAAGTCTTATTCTAGTAGCTTCTCATATTGGTGCAAGTGTCTCTCTTATGTTGGGGTCCATCCCAAGGGCAGCTGACAAAGGCAGATGCAATAAAAGCTTATACACAGGTGCAGGAAGACAGAAGTCATTAAAGCTAGACGAAACAGTTCTACTGACTTCTGTTATGATTGGTTTTCTAGGAGACATAACCTAATAGATTATGTAATTAATCTTGGCATTATAACATTTTCTAATAACAGCAAAAAGATATGAGAAAGTTTCCTGATAATGACATGCTATCTAGATAACAGTTACCTAGGCCTTAACATGAACGATATAGGAAACATACATTTGAGATATTTTTAGAAGATTGTTAAGACTTGATTATAATGTTTTATATCTCTGGAAATATGCACTAGTGAAGTCAAGTTGAATAAATAAATAAATTAATTAATTAATTAATTAATTAATGGACAGGCTGATACACTTTGTTTTATGTAAAATCCTGTTACTGAATGATTTCTTACTATAAAGCATATATGCAATTAAGTTAAAAGCCTAAAGCAATTTAAGGATAAAGTGATGTGAAAGTTACTGCTACTAACTCCACATACATCATAATTTTGCTTCTCAAATGAGGATGTTACTCGTTTTCATAAGGAAACAATACATGTATTAAGTATTTATTGATTTCATTTATGAATGAGGCTTTGGCATTAGGAGACTTAGTAAGATTTAAAGTAATCCATGTTTAAATTACTATTTTTGAGGGTATTTCAAACATGGAATCTACAATCCAAACATCAAGAGTATAGCTACTTATAACAGAACACTCTCAGGATGCCAGACAGAAACATTTTTAAGTCATGTGAGAGCAGAAGTTCCTTCTGATGAGGTGGGATAATTGCAAGATGACTTTTAATGTAAAAGACAAGTAGGCTAATTCCTCTGAAAGAATAAGCCTGTGGCTTAGCATACAAATGACAGTTCTATTTCCTGCAGGTAGCATTTTATATATTTATATATTTACATATTAATATTAAGTAAAACTTTCAATATCAATGTTGAAATGTTATTTTTATTAGCATCTCTTGTACGTTGAAATAATAGGAGTGTCTATGAGATCAAACATAATAACAATAGTTATTTATAAGGAAGTACTCAGTAAGTCTAGAAACCTAACCACCCTCATGGTACAGAAATGACCTCCAACTTACTGGTAACAGAAAGTGTCCAGAAAGGATAAGTTATGAAGGGAGTGGAAAAGAAATTTCATAAGAGATGGTAAATTTAGAGAGCATTATACTTATGTATAAGTCTTAACAAGAATATCAATTCTATAATATGTACACTTAGTTTTATTTATTTAATGCAGTGTCTCTGTCTAAAGGTAATTGGAACCCACATTTTGAGGAATTACAAGTCATTATGTGCAATCATGTTTAATCATGTTAATTTGCAAAGTGAATATATGAAATGAAATCAGATGCATCATATTTATAATAGTAGTTCTTTTAAAATGTTTTCAGGTCACAGGGCTAGAGACTTGGCTCAGTGGTTAAGAGCCTTCAAAGCTCTTTCAGTGCACCAAGTTTCAATTCCAGCCATTATATGCCCAGTTCCAGGGCATCAGACAACCTCTTGTGTAGTTTGCAGAAGTGATACATATGCACCCATTCTGACAAAATGCTCATATGCATAAAATATAAATAAATAGATAAAAGAAATGCCTGCCATTCAGGGGAATATTTTCATACAGAACTGTTTATTTAAAGCCAGACCCATATTAATGTTTATCTCTGTTGAACACAAAATAGCTTAGGCTAACCTAAACCATCATTGAAACCTTAAAAAACAGATTTATCAGTAGTCTAAGAAGACCAAGCATTTATGTCAAATATCATTAAGGGATATTTCCTCTTATTTATCAATACATCCCACAGTTGTTTACTCATAATATAAGAATATGAAATTCCCTTTCCTCATTTTAGATAAGCCACTCATGTTTGACAGTTACTGGGCTGTGTACTGTATAGATCAACACCAGTGACCATGTTTAGATTTTATAGGTGATCTGTCATATTACAAACACTTCCTTATTCATTCTCTATGTAACCAGGTATCATGGTGCACGCCTATAACCCCAAGGTCACAAGTGGGAGGCAATCTTAGGCAAGATAAGGAAACTGTCTCATATCAAATTTAAAGTAATGGTAATAATTATACTGTACATTATAAAGATAAGGGCAGATAGCTATTGATTTTGTTCATTAGAAGGTACACCTGCATAGCATGTGAGTTTTGGGTTTGTTCTTCAACAGTAGAAAACAACAACAGCAGTAGCAGCAGCAGCAGCAACAACAACAACGTTGCTAATTTGCCCTGTGCTTAAATGGGAAACAAAACACATAACTCCTGAGAGCAATGGTTGTTTTCATTTAAAAGAACATTGAACATACACAGAAAGTGAATGAATGTTTGGCATATGTGTGTGTGTGTGTGTGCGTGTGTTGTGAAGATAATTCTTGTCCTACTTTGATATGTCTGGTTAACAAAGGCAATATCCTGGGATGTATCAATCATGGTTCTGCCTCTACTTGGCATGTTTGGGGATATGCTGTGCTGTTATGAGCAGAAAGAAAGCATGTATTAAAATAGACAATGTATGAAATAATGTTAATATTATCACTACAAAAATGGTGCAGAAATTAAATCAATATGTTAATTGAATTCAGTTTAGTTTTACTTTGGAAACATAGAGCAAAGAAAAAAGCAACAAGGCATATTTAAAAGTTTGAGATTTGATACTCTCTATTCCAATAAAACATGATTTTCCAGGGAGCTGGATTATAGTCTTCTTGTTGACAGTGTTGGTAATTTCCATGCATAAATAAAAAATGGAATATGAGATCGGTGAGCCAGGCTGACGGCAGTGAGTAATAATCCTGTAAACCTTGCATCTGGCTTGCTGCAGAATCTGGACCTGCTAGGATTTTGAGCAATTTGTAAAACTCACAATTTGTGGAACATACAAAATTAGAGATCATTATAGCTATAAAAGGAAAACAAAACAATTTCACAGAATGCTGAAAGATTGTTTCAATTTATACGTACTCTAGGAATTTTCCCCTAACTCATTTCTATTGTCAGTTCCTAGAGACATACTAGCTCTGTTGCTTCCGTGTAGCCTGGGGCTACTGCTTCCTCCCACTCTGTATGAAATACACAGTTCACTAGAAGTGTGGAAATGATTATTTTGTAAAATTACAAGGGCAAGGTTAGAGCCACAGAGGCTGATTGGCCAAAAGTGGATTCACTGATGCGGACTCGATTGCTATCCTCAAGCCAGGGATAGTTTTCTGAAAATGCCACTGATGCTCTAAAAGCAATTAAATAATGTATTATGGAATTAGAGAACGGTCTAGAAGTCATGTTTACATCTTCTAATCCTGGTCCATTCTCTAATTCTGTAATTACATACTGTCCATAAACTGCCATTTCCCTGTATGTGAAATAAAGATGTGCTGGCCGTCACTGCTAATGCAGTCTGGCTGAGAGGATGAGCTGGAAAACCACATGAATCATATTCATACGTGGGTCTTTTGGATTTACATAAATGCTGTTATATCTTATTTTATCTGCAATTACCTGGGCCTCCACCATTTAAATATCTTGCCTTAATATTTAGTTAAAATGCATACATGAATAATGTAAAAGGAAGTATATTTCCAAAACATAACTTTAAAATTTACATTTAAACAATTACCAAATTACAGAAATGGAAATTAATAACAGTAAGTTAAATTTGTAAAAAAATTAATGAGGCCACAGAAATTCTCAGTATATCTCATTAGCATATATTCATCATACACATCAGAGGGCTTCATTGAGACACTTTCATCTGAGTAAATTATATGCATTGCATGTATTCTCCCCAATACTTTCCCTCTCTCCTCTACCTACTGTATTTTCTTTTGCTCTCCAACCCCTATTCTAATACTGTATCTCTTTGTCCCTCTGCCTCTTTCTGTCTCTGTTTGTCTATCTCTCATGAATGCACACACACACACACACACACACACACATGCACACATCATACAAACACATGTGTGTAAATGATTTATGTATCTGTATAAGTTCTAGGATCCATGTATTCAAGAAAGAATGATAGTTGCCTTTCTGAGTCTGCTTACTCTACTTAATAGGGTGAGCCCCAGTTCTGATCATTATTCTACAAATGACACAATTTCAGACTTCTTTATGGCTGAAAAAAACTCTCGTGTATATACAACATTTTATTCATTCACTGGTTTATTGATGAAAATCCAGGTTGATTCTATAACATGGGTGTTGTGGATAGTGCAGCCATAGTCATAAATGTTTATTTTGATTTTTTAGAAGAAACAATGAATGTGATACTGCACTTGATAACTTTCTCACATGCTTGTTATTGGCATATAAGAAAACTATTGACTTTTATATGTTGACTGTACATCGTGCAACTTTGTTGAAAGGGTTTTTCACATCTAAAAATAGTTTCTGGTGGAATTCTTAGGGCTTGTTATGTATACAACCACATAGTTTACAAATAAAACTCATTTGACTTCTGCCATCCCTTTATCTATGCTCCTCTTTCTTTCTATTTTGTTATTGCTGAAGATGAGACTTTAAGAACTATGTTCAATAAGAGTTGAAAAACCTGACAGCCTTTTCTCATTCAGTAGAAATACTTTGAGATTTTCACTAGTTAGTGTAGTGGTGACTTAAGATCTCAGGTAATGCTGCTGTCTGTATTATATTCATGTATGTTTCCTCAGTTCATAGTTTCCTCTGAGCTTTTATCATGAAGGGATTTTTTTTTTTAATTTGTAAAAAAGTGTGTTCTCTATCTACTGATATTATATGTGATTTCTGTCCTTGGTTCTTCCAATATGATACATTATATTGACTGTGGATTGAATTACCTTTGAATATCTGGGATGTATCAGATTTAGTCATACATACTAGTCCTTGTGCTGTGCTGGACTAGTAAGTATGTCTGGTCCCATTCCTGTCTGTCCCTTCCTCTCTCCTTCCATTCCCTCAATTTTAAATTATCTGATAGTGAAAGTACAGTATATTTGTTTTAAGCTGTGCTTCTAGGGAAATATTTTTTCCTAACATTTCTGAAAATTATTAATATACTCACTGAATTGCTGGTCACCAGCCACCCAGGGATCCTAGGATGGTATCAGCCTTTTAATTTTTCTTTAAGTCCCAATACTGTTCAATTACTGGATACTTATTGATTGCTTAGAATCACTTGTTTGTAAGATGTGGCATAGTGTGTGTGTATGTGTGTGTGTGTGTATGTGTATACAATATTTTGCTTAAATGTGTAAGTTCAAAATTGTGACAGATGAAAATAGTCTGCTTGGATTATCACAGTGTGGTAACATGGAGTAAATGGTGCAGAAAGTACACAAGAGTAGAGGAAAGTTTGAAAATTATTTATATTGAATTTGGGGTTTATTCATTTAAAACTCTCCTTGATTTGTTACATTTCTTAACATGTTGTGATTGTAATCTTAGCAATTCTTTTCAAGATAAAGAACATAGTGTAACTGTCTTCAAGACATACCAAATTAAAAAAAAAAAAACAACACCAAACATAAGAATTCTCACGATAGATTTATGTTTTAAAGGAAAGACTGCTCTTTGGTTTAATATGTTTATAAAGAAAAACATATCAGTCACTTGTTAAAGAACACCAAATAAGTTTTGAGGGTTGGTTCTTTTCAGAGACTTGGGGGTAGAGTCGGATTGGAAAAGGCAGGTGCTTGCCCACATGGAGGTCTCATTACCAGAAGAAGATGAAAGTGACAAAAAGGATGGTGTCATTCTCTGTGAGGAGGGAAGGCTGCTCTCAGAAGAATGGTCAGCCATTGCAGTCTCCAAGCTAGAACACTCTCAAAATATCGGAAGACTATTATGTCAAATCAAAAAGAAGTCAGAGTGACTAAAACACCATCACAAGCAAAACATTTTCAAAGAAAGATGGAGAAATACTCAAGGACTGATGAGGTCCTGGGATCATTATAAAAGACCACATATTATAGACAACACACATAAAACTGCTAGATGACAGAATTTTATGCCATTTGTCATGACAATACCTTTACAAATCCCTAAGCTAATAAGTATGATACAAATGAGCTATTTGTGCTTTTATGCGTTCAGGAAGAAGCATGCAGTAACAATATCTGCATGATGCTATTTATTTAGAAACGGGTATATGGAACGCTTTGTGTAAAGATGAAGTCACTATGTTTAGTTTTGAAGATGGTATCCCTGACTTCCTTGTGTTTAGTGTCTCTGAAAGTTATGATGTTTTAACTACTATAGCTTTATAATATAAATATTTGAAATCAGGTGAGGTCATTCCAGAAGCATTGATCAACAAGAGGAACACTGCTCACACTTGATAGAGTAGCACATGAAATGAACAACCACCCAAGACACAAGTTGGTGGAAATGTATGGAAACTAACATCCATGTGCACTGTGGATAGGACTGAAAAATGATGGGGACATTATAAAAACCAGTGTAGCTAGTCCTCAAATTAAAAATACAATTCAAATGTGACCCATGCATTTCATTCTCTGTCTTTTCTCATTAAAATGAGGGTCTTTGAGAGCTTTTTTTGAGTATTCTCGAAGAACATAGACACTCAGTCTTTGCCAGGCAATTGCCCTCCCCCTGTGTCAAAGAAAATCATCAAGATGATGGACATAGAATTCTGAGGGATGGATGGGACGTTTGCACAGTCAGTCTATTCAGCCTCCTCCTCTCGTTTGATAAATGAGAGGACAGATGTTGAACACAATGTTTCCTTATATCCTAAAATTAGCTTAGCTCTTTGAAACACACTCCAGTGTTCATTGTAACACTATTCATAAGAGCCAGTATGATTGAAAAACTTCAAAGCTCATTAATAGATAAATAGAGAAAAAGACATGGAATAAAATATTATTTAGGATTTTAAGTGCTTTATTTAAATTTTTATTCTTATAAAATAATGTAATATGTTGTATGATTGATGAAGATATTGTGCTAAATCAGGTAAACAAGTCACAAAGGCACAATGATGTAAGATCACATTTATATGATGTGCATAAAGTCCTCTAACATACAGCCAGGATAGAATTGCGATTGCCTCTTGTAGGAAATGGGATGCTAATCAATGGATATAGCCTCAGTTATGCAAGAAGAATAAGTTCTAGAAATCTGTTTGTACATTTGCATTCCTGGGGTTAACAATATTCCATAATTTAATTTTCTGGAGTTAGATTTACAGTGTATTCCCACCACACTGAAAGGAAAGTCCCTGCTTTCATTTAATTTCTCACCACCTTAAAATCGTGCTGATTTGTCTTTTTTCTCTATCACACCAAACTCATCTCTGTCGCGATTTTTTTTAATATTACTTTTCTTATCTTTACCATTGACTTCAAATCCATAAGAAATGATCTGAGTCAGCTGGGGAAATCTTTATCATATTTGTCTGGAGATCCTGAACATACCTAGTTTATTTCACGCTTTTTGCTCTTATCTAAAATATTGCCCCATAGAAGTCACAGAAATAGAATTGAAGGTATGTATTAAACATGTGCAGCATATCTGGGTTCTTGTTCAGAAGGAGGCTGAATGAAAAGCTATATGCAAATGGTTCCCCAAAATACTGCTCCCTGAAATCTTCATTTATGCCACTTCTCCAAGAAAAGTAGACTGCTAATGGGTTAACTCGACTTTACTTCCTGCTTTAGGCTCAACAGTGTGTGAATGCTTTAATCATTGTCAATATCCCTTGCCTTTGGGCCACTTCCAGTATACTAATTGTCTACTTCAGTTCTATATAGATTAAGGATTTCTTTGCCACAGTGCTCCAGTCTCTCAGAATGGAGAGAATTGATGCTTAGAGTATTAAATAATATCTGAGAAGCAAGTCTACTATATAGTAGTAGTACAGATAAGATGTTTGTGGTAAGAGTGGAAGTATAATAGTTATCAAATTGCTACATCATTTATATCTGGCTTCCAATGCATTTGGATTAACTTTGTAATAAAGACAAGGCAGAACAATTCAATATATCCAATATTGAGTAATAGAGACTATAAGTGACAGAACAACATGCATGGTTTCATTCATAGTATTATAGATTTGAGAGAAAGCAGAGGATATGGGTTTTGCTTAAAGACAGTTTTCTGCAGTGGAGAAGTGATGGTCTGGAAGTGTGCCAGGCATGTTTGGTACATGCTGATACTGCCCAGGATGCTAAAAATAAATGGGTACTGATGATAGAACAGAAGCTCCCCCATAGCACTATAGCAGGGGAAAGACAAGCTTAATTTATGAGGAAGGATTAGATCTCACAGTCCATGAACAAACTAAAGGGTTGTCCAAAGGAGACACTGGAGAGAGATTCAATGAAGTCTGGAAAAAATAAAAAGAGAATTCATGAAAAGATATTTCTGAGATATACTATGCCTCAGTTTGCTTTCTGTGGATAAGAAATGGTTTATTTCAGTGTACATTTTAAAATCCATCTCGATGGAAAGCCAGAACAGGAACATAAAGCAGACAATAAAGTAGAGGCTGTGAAGGAATGATTATTGGCTTGTTCTCTTGGTTGTTTTTGCTCTTTTACATTTTAACTTTTTCTTAATTTTTACTTTATGTGCATTGGTATATTGCTTGCATGTATATCTGTACACCATATGCATGCTTTGTTCTTGTGCAATCCAAAGGATATTGTTGATTTCCCTGAAACCACAATCACAGACATTTGTTAATAGCTATGTGGGTCATGGGAATTGCACTTAAGTTCTCTAGAAGAGCAGCCAGCCCTCCATTTCTCTAGTCTCTCATTTTGGTTTCTTATACAAGTCCAGGGGTGGCACCAATCATAGTATGTCCACTAATATCAATTCTCAACCAAGAAATTATCCCATAGATTTCCCTATTGGCCAATTTGATAGAGGCATTTTCTTGGCTGAGGCTCCTTCTTCCCAGATGTCTCTAACCTGTATCAATTTGAACAAATATGCTAACTAATACAGAGTATAAAGTGGCAATTACAACATGCTAATCCTTGGGAAGAATGAAGAAGTTCATGCTATGAGGATGGTGTCCTGTACTTGGAGGCAATTCTTAAAAAATAGTGTCCTTATTGCACACAACTAAAGCAAAGGTATTTTTGACCTGCACGTATCACTATAAGGTGTATACATGGGTTGGACATTGTTAGAAGTGCTCCTTTCCATCATCTTATTTAATGTCTAGCATCTGCAGAAGCTCCTGTTATTTTCCACAAAGAGTATCAGGAAAGAGCAGTAGTTTGCATAAAGCCATAGATAGCAAATGGAATTTTTACAACTTGACCATGAGCTCTTCAGGTCTGTGCAGTTAGTCCAAACCACTGATGTGTTTGCTATATGAGAAATCCAAGGGATATTCATATTAATTAGAAAGTATGTTTTTCTTTTTAACCCATGTCCCAGGTGTTGTAGATTATAGGGTTTTCTGCATCTGACTCTACCAGACTCACTGACACATAGCTGAGTGTAATATACACCTTAATTGAAGACTTATGATAAAGTCAAATGAATGACACCTTTAAAATAGGAAATCTAAACCACTTGAAGCTGCACTGGTACAAATTTAAAAACAAAACAAACAAACAAAATCAACACTATAACTGAAAACAATGGGCTAATTCTTTTTTGTTATATTAGATCAAAAATAAAAATAAAGAATAAAGAGAACAACAACCTTCATTTTTGTATTGAAGACACCCTAATTTACATATACAATCTAATAAATAACTCATAAGTTTTGAGGCATGAATATAAACAAAGAAGCTGAAATTTTAAAAATCAAGTCTATAAAATTATCAAGTGATAGATCTTAAATTTTTATTTTAAATAAATTACAAGCTATTCAAAATCATAATTTTCTTCCAGTGATTTATGATTCTACACAGGATATTATTCAGTTAGTCAAACTCTCTTGGACACACTTACGATAAATTCAAGTAACTCAAAAAGATATGGCCAAATGGCTCATCACATGGGTTCGATACACATATTATATAATCATATACATAGACACTACATATAACACTAATGGTTAAATTACATGAATTACAATTATTTAATTATAAAATTCCTGAACATAACAGCAATGGCTTATGCTGTAAGATCAAGAGTTGACAAATGGGATGTCATAAAATTGCAAAGCTTCTGTAAGGCAAAGGACACTGTCAATAAGACAAAACAGCAACCAAAAGATTGAGAAAAGATCTTTATCAATCCTAAATCCAATAGGGTCTAATATTCAATATATATAAAGAACTCAAGAAGGTGGACTCCAGAAAACCAAATAACCCTTTTAAAAATGGGGTACAGAGCTAAACAAAAATTCTCAACTGAGGAATACCGAATGGCTGAGAAGCACCTAAAATAATGTTCAACATTAATCATCAGGGAAATGCAAATCAAAACAACCCTGAGATTCCACCTCACTCCAGTCAGAATAGCTAAGAACAAAAATTCAGTTGACAGTAGATGCTGGCAAGGATGTGGAGAAAGAGGAACACTCCTCCATTGTTGGTGGGATTGCAAGCTTGTACAACCACTCTGGAAATCAGTCTGGCGGTTCCTCAGAAAATTGGACATAGTTCTACCAGAAGATCCAGCAATACCACTACTGGGCATATACATATTAATTACATAAATTCATTGTTTTTAATAGCTGAGTAGTACTCCATTGTGTAAATGTACCACATTTTCTGTATCCATTCCTCTGTTGAGGGACATCTGGGTTCTTTTCAGCTTCTTGTTATTATAAATAAGGCTACTAAACCACCAATCCAAAAAAAAAAAAAAACATGGAGGGACTCATGGCTGTAGCAGAGGATGTCCTAGTTGGTCATTGATGGGATAAACTATTTTGCTGAATATAATACTGGATACTTAGATTAAGATATGTAGGTGATTCTTAATTTTTCTTATAAATAAATGATTAGATCTGGGAATATGGCTGCCAGCAAAATTCTTGCAGCAAATTATAAGAAATTGGGTTCAGATTTCAAGAACCCACATTAAACAATTGCTGTGATCATGATCATACTCATTCACAGGTCCTTGGTCCTGTGAAGGTTCTATGACCCAGTATAGAGGAATGGCTGTACCAGGAAGTGGGAGTAGGTGGGTTGGAGGGCAGGGGGAAGGGGGAGAGGATAGGGAATTTTCGGAGGGGAAATTAGGAAAGGGGATAACATTTGAAATATAAATAAAGGAAATATCCAATAAAAATAAACGAAGACCATTTATAAATGATAAATATTATCTGTAAAACAAATATTATCTGAAAAAACAAATGTAACCTTCTTACCAGAATTCATGTGTGCTTATTGAACACTTTTCGTCACACTGTAAGGCCTTATTTGACCTAAATTATGGGTCTGAAAATCTGCTTTTTCTTTTCTGAAAAATATCTTAAAAATATTTGTTCTATTTTTCTTGAAATATTAATGTTTAAATAAATAAACTATTTTGCTGAATATAATACTGGATACTTAGATTAAGATATGTAGGTGATTCTTAATTTTTCTTATAAATAAATGATTAGATCTGGGAATATGGCTGCCAGCAAAATTCTTGCAGCAAATTATAAGAAATTGGGTTCAGATTTCAAGAACCCACATTAAACAATTGCTGTGATCATGATCATACTCATGCAGTAGAGGAAGGTAGAAATAGGCCAATTCTTGAAGTTCATTGGCTAACCAATCTAGTCAGCCTATGAGTACTGGGTCCAGTAAGAGATTCTATCTCAAAAAACAAGGTAGAAGCCTATAATGAAGACGCCTATTCTTGGCCTTTGGCTTCTTACAGATACACATGCACACACACACACATACACACACAATTTTACTCCATTTTTCATGGTGGGCAGTACTTCTGCAGAATTCAAAACTGGAAAAAGCTCAATGAACAACTAACTTAAGTATTTAATTTTATGATGTAATGTTGATTTTTCAGAATAAAGAAAGAATTGGTCATCTTTTGTTCTGCACAGACTTTCAACATGACAGTTTGAAGTGCTTCTGTTTCTTCATAAAATATGGTTCTGTCACAAAAAAAATTGTCTCATGCCTTTTTTGAATAAGACTAACATTTTGGGGGACTGGAGAGCTGTCTCAGTGGTTAAGAGCATTGGCTTATCTTCCAGAGGTCCTGAGTTCAATTTCCATCAACCACATGGTGACTCACAACCATCTATAATGGGGTCTGATGCCATCTTCTGGCACACAGTTGTACATGCAGATAGAGCACTCATATACATAAAATAAATAAAAATAAATCTTAAAAAAGACTGATGTTTAATATATAAAATGTGATCAAAGTTTACAAGTGATTATGCATGCATAGGATACCTATAACATTGCCAAGAATCTTTAATAGATAAAAAGGGGGCAGGGAAATAAATAATTACATATCATAAGTCATACAAAACTTTGCTTGATTTTATACTTCATTTTGAATTATAAACAATTGAATGCAGTGTCATGCTAAAGTCTTGATCCAGTGTCTGCATGTATTTTGTGATCAAGGAAAAAATTACCTCTAGAGAATGATAAGATAATAGATTATTAGAATCTTTCTGGCAATATTCAACACCTTCACACTTTCTTTGCATTTTGTTACCATCTTCATTTAAATGCTTTCTTGTTCCTTTTGAGAACTCATCAACCAAATGAGTTTTGTTCCCAGTCTGAGTAGACAAGAGAAAGAAACGTTTTATGCATTTATTCATTTTCACTCAGATTGTATTCACTGAATATCTGCAATGTGCCAGATGCTGGGCACACCACGCTTAACAAGGCATGTGCTTGCACTCAGGGGCCCTCAATCTTTTGCAGAGACACAGGCGTGAAACACGAGATTACACAGTGAAGAAGAACAGCAACAGAGAGTGCACAACCATAGCTTTACCAACTGCTTAATGTGGCAAGATGGAGGAGTCAAAATGGCTCCAAAAGTACTTCCTAGAAGGCTTCTGAGAGAAGGTAAAGCATGCAGCCTTGGAGGATCAGGGCCAGGCAGAGGAATGATTGCTCAATTAGAGGCAGCTAGAATTTTTAAACAAATTAAGCCATGAAAACGCATAATTGTTCTAGTTTTCTTTCTGTGATAAGATTAAAACAAACAAACAAGCAAACAAAAAACCCAACTACTGATAATAAGCATCTTAAGGAAAAAAGGGGTTTATTCCAGCTTGTAGTTTGCATACAGTCCATTCTTTTATTTATTAGATGTTTTCTTCATTTACATTTCAAGTTACATTTCCTAGTTTCCCCTCCCAAAATCCTCTCCCCACCCCCTTCCCTCCTCCTGCTCACCAACCCACCCATTCCTGCTTCTGTATTTGTCAGGCACTAATAGAGCCTCTCCATATTCAGCTTTATCAGGCTCCTGTCAGAAAGCTCTTGTTGGCATCCACTTTTAAAGGAAGGCAGGGCAGGTACTCAAGCAGAAACTTGAAGCAGAAAGGATGAAGAAGTCCCTCCTGTTGGGTTGTTTACAGGTGTGTGTTTTCTTATATTCTCTCCACTTTGCCTAAGGATGGTACCACCTATAATGGTCTAGAGCACATTAATAAACAACACAACCCTCCACCCCATCCCCCACACCCATAGGCTAATTTGACTTAGGTAACTCCCTATCGGAAGCCTTTCTCTCAAATGACAATAGACTAAATCAAATCGACATTTCAGCTAACTAGGCTTTAGTAGCTTGGTTTTGTGTAAATGTCATTTTTATTTCCTCGGATGAAGTGATGAATGAAAGCAGTACCCAAGCAGTGCGAATACATGTTATGGCATGGCTTGGGCTGAACACAGTGTTTCTTTCTCTGTTCTAATTATCTCTAGGCCTAGGATTGGAAACTCTTGAGTTCCACATAGTCTAATCTTTTGAAAACCCAACCTTGATGTCTTCAGGTCTCAGTCTTCTTCGGCTAACCAAGTCCCAGAACATTTCAGCTTCTGAGACTTAGCACTGAGTAAGTTCAACCTTTCTAGCAATTTCTGAACTCTGGCTGGCTGGTTCAACTCAGCTCTTCTGGACCACACTCTCTTCCACACTGCCTAATTCTAACTGGCTTCGCTTGGCTTCTCACTAAATCACTCTGCTAGGTCTCAAGTTAACTCTGACAATCTGTTTTAATCTTCTGGCTCCTCATCATTCTTTGAATCACTTTGTATTCACCTGCAACCTGACTCTTTAAAACCATCCCAGTAAAAGTGCCTCTGGGAAAAGGACTAAAATTTGCAAGTAAAGGAATACAGAAACAAGGTAAGGTACATTGATTAATTTATTGATGCAATCACTACACTACATTTATTAACCAAGATTTGAAATAAGCCTACAGACCAGAATAGAAAAGCAGATTTCTCTTCCTTTTAATCATATGATTTTTTTGCTGTGTTATTTCTCCATCTGGTCAGAGTGTGGGTCATCATTCTTATTACCATGGAAGGTTTCAGATCAGATTGCTAAGGCAGAACTACATCAAGATTGCTTTTATGATGAGCAACAAGCAAAACAGTATTTTGATAAAAATGATAACTAGCATTCAATCATTCATTCCATAAATATTTATTAAGCATGTGTTATTCTTTGGCATCTGTTTTAGATGCTAAAAACAGGGAAAGGAGAGACTGTTTCTCTATCTCATGAATTTACATTATTTTAGGGAAACAATAAACAAATAAGAAAACCCATATTTTAAGAGCATAGTGTCATGTCTGAGAAAAATAAGGCAAAATGAGCTCACAGAGAATGGCCTGAAATGTTTGGAACATTAGATTGAGTGGCTATAAAGGATTCAACAATGAGATAGGCTTTGAACTGAAATAGGCATAGCAGATTTGAGCCATGGCCAGATTCACACTAAAACTAAATGACTGAAGAAACAAACCTACCCAGATGAGAATGAAGTATTCCTATGACTTGAAATGTATGAGAAGGCTAGTAAGTTTATTCTTGTATAAAGTGGCCATTGTCTCATGGATGTAAGACAAAGGGATGATACAAATAGAAGCAAGAGATCATTTATTTTTGTCATGTCTTCTAAGTTGAAAATAAAGACAAATCTATCTGTTAGGTAATTTAATAACAATGACATATAGTCTGGTTTCTCTAGGACAATGTAATCCAGTCTCATTTTTCATTGCATTGTTTGTTTTATGAATGAAAGTCATAATTACAAATTCTAAAGTTTATTATATATGATTGTATTTCCTACATTGTTCCAAAACATGGTGTTTTAAAAAACATAAAAAAAACATATGTACATAGATGTATAATATGAAAGAACATAAAAATGTGTTGTGACAAAAAACAAATCTAAAAATTAATGAAATCCCAAAATATCCTAGTTCATTAGCTTATATGAAAGCTAGTAGGACTGAAAAACATGATGACTGTCTTGAGCTGAAAAGAGTCAGATCTTTGAGATTTTTATCTTATGGGACATTTGGACCACATTTGGAAGGAATGAAGAAGATAGTAACTTGTTAAGGTTTCTGATTAGTAGAGATCACCAGCACAATACAGTGACTATGGCATATACTCGCTGGTCCAGGTATCCCCATTTGCCCAGAAGAAAAAATACTTTTCAGCCAGTACCAAATTAAAATTAAGTTCTTTTGTTTCAGTTATTCAGAAAAACATAAGGATTATACTTGTCTCAGTGACTTCTCACAAGTTTGTTGATATTAGTGGTGGAGGTTGGATTTTGTTATTGTTGTTGTCGTCATCATCATTGTTGTTTTTGATCATTCTTACACTCTAAAAGCTCCAACATTTTTGTTTTATGTTCAGTACCTTGAGAGGGAGAAACTGTTTACATGGGGGCACAAGAAAATATATGAAACCTGAGGGGTTTGCTAGTTGTGTATAGTTAGTTTGCTGTACCTTTGGTTTCATGGTTTATGTGGAAAACGCAATACCCAAAAGGTACTTTCTGTAAAGGTCACTGTTACTGGATGTTGTAGGAGTCCTGCTTTTTTCTCCATCAGGAGCTTTTCCCTCAAAGACCCCCTTTCAGCAGTAGATCTGCAGCAAAGATGCCTTAGACCTCCTGAAGGGCTGTGGAGAATGAGGGGGAAAATATGAATTGGAAATCTGTTATTATACAAAGAGATTCCTGTCAGATAAGCAGGTTTATTTTTTATATGAAATTATAGGCAGCCTATTTATGATGGTCCACCCTATCTCAGTATTTTATCTCAGTGCCTGATGGCTTCTCATGCCCAGTAGCTTCCCCAGCACTTAATGACCCACAGTGACAAACTAGCCCTAGTCCATATGTTGAAGACAATCTCCTAACTCCAATGTGAGAAAAAAAATGGTGCTTAGAAGAATAGTTTCAAGCCAAGATTGAAGTTTTATAAGAAGAGCCAGGCATCAAGAAAAATCATGTCTACTCCCACCTCTCCAACTCCTCCCATACCTCCCTCTCCCTCAAATTCACAACCTCTTCATTAATTATTATCCCTCCACTGCATATACACATGTGATGCTCCATTTAGTATTGTTCATTTGTATATGTGTTTTGGGCTTACCCTTCATACTGGATAAGGCATCAGGTGCCCCATCCTTTAAGGAACTTGGTCTTCCTTCTCTCAGCAGCCATTCATAGCTTGTAGCTCTTCATCTAATGGTGAGGACTTGTGAAATGTCCTTCATCCAAAATGGCAAATCAACTGATGTTTTTACTACACAGGCCTTGTTTAGATAACTTTAATCCTGAGATTCCACTTATGTGACAACCCAATTATGTATAGAACTCAGATATCCTGGTCCTCTGGCTTTTACAATCTTCTTACCCCTTCTTCTTTAATTTTCTGGAAGCCTGAGGTATAAGAGTAGCATTGCCAGTGCATCAAATAGAGGCTAACAGGCACCCTATTGTCAGATGTTCTCTACGCTCGTATCAGTTTTGAACCTCTATCTATAAGTAGGATAAGTATTTAGAATACAGTTCGGAATGTTGTCGGTTTAGCAAAATGACAGTAGTAGGTTTTCTTCTGGGGTCTATCCATTTCTATGCAGCTAGATGGCGAAATTTACAGTACCACACATAAATGCCCTCTTGTTGAGCAACCCTTAAGTCTAAGTAGACAACATAAATTGCCACTATGGCACTGCTGGGAAAAACTTGCTGGGTAGGTCATGATAAGTTTCTTTATATTTTTTTCAGTTTTCCAACAATTGTCAAATGGGACCTCATAACATTGAAAAAAAAAAAGGTTTCTGTATGGCTAAGGAAACAAGCTGGGACTGAATAATGTGCAGAAAATGGGCTCATTGCTTATAGATCAATGTATCTAAGACATTTTGTCATAAAGCCTCAACAAAGATCTCTCTCCTAAGAGAAAGTGCACAGATTTCCAATGTTGTAAAAAGAATCTCTCAGAAAAACCTTGACTTCCAGGAGCTTTGAATTTACAGCATATTGTGTAGGGAAGATCTGAGTATTATATTGTGGTGGTTCATCATCTGTTTCTGTCTTACTCCAGACAAAATCTAAATTTGGCATAACCATTTGCATTCTTTTTTTCACTGAATCTATACTGAAAATTTCTACAAGAGAAAAAAATTTAGGTAGCAAATCATTGGCCTAGATATGGTTCCTATACCATCAAATGACATGCCATTTATACATACTAGTCATTTAGTTTGTGCAAAGAACAATTGATCAGGAGTGGGAGGGGGTCTATGTAGAAGAAAAAAGGCAGGTTGTTGGGCTTGTGTGGCTGGAATAAAGAGAATGTAAATTGGCCTAATTAAAATTACTTTGTAGTTCCTTCTTCGATGATCTTTTCTTCTTTGCTTTATGATCTCTGAAAGGAATCTGACATGTATCTAAGCTTTAGATGTGCCCTTGGGGCAAAACCAAGGAGTCTTATGCTGGAAAACTTATATTGGAAACTGCACTTTAGAGGTGTCTGGAGCATTAAGTTTATTGCAGTTATACAATCTAGTAAAAAAAATGCTAGCATGAAGTGTTTCTAAGCAAAGGAATTCTCTTCATGCCTTTGAATTTTCTTACTAGGCTCTTAATGGTTGAATTTTATTATTACTTTAATGCTGACCAAAACACTGCATGAAATCAAGAATCTAAGGGAGAAAAACCTATGTCAGTAATGCCTAACCAGGTAGAAATTGTAAATAGACACCATACTAATATGGTCCTAGTGTTTGAAATATGTGGTTTTCCTCAAAATAATATGGTGAAATCCTAATCCCAAATAAATATGAGGTGTTGGGAGGTCGTGAGGGCGGAACACTCATGACTAGGTCTATGGCCCTCATATAAGAGAACTGAGATAAAGAAATTCGCCTTCCTACTTAGAAGTTCTATTTTTTTTCAGTTTATATATCATTAGCACAAACTTTATAGATAGTTGAAGTAAAAACTTGGTTTCTTTGGAGACTCAATTGTGCCATGTGGGGTTTTTTTGTTTTGTTTTGTTTTGTTTTGTTTTTTCTGGAAACTATAAGAAGATGTTTTGCTGAGGCAGGCACATAGGAGGAGGATGTTTTGCTGAGAGCAGCACATGATGTTTTTCTGGAAGCTGCCTGTAAAGTGGCAAGGAATGTTTTGCTAGAGTGGACGCTTGATGTTTGGAAATTGTATAAACATAACAAAACAGTGTCTAATGCTGTATGACATTGTTTCACCTTGCCACTCTCTGCTGGTCGTGATGGTCTTTGTTGGTCTTGTTGACTCTGGTCTTTGCTGATGACACTGTGGCATTGGTTTACCTTGCCTTCTTCACTGACCATCTTTCTCATGACTTTGTAAAGAGAAACACACCAAAGAACTTCTAGTTGTCTTCCTGTGGTTCCTTGCTGCTTCCACAGACTCAGGCCAGTTGGCAGAGCCTCAAGGTTTCTTCTGGATTGAACTGCCGTTGCTGATGATGCTCATGAATGAATTGAGCTACCAGTGTGGATTCATGTGAACTGAACTGCTGCTATCCTGTCATGACAATAGATTTAAATTGCACCCCTACACACATTATTTCTATACAGGTTTACATTCTCCTTTGCCCTATTAACCTTTCCTTTCCACTACCTCTTGTGGGTGACGGGCTAAAAAAAAAGTTAGAGCGTTTAAAACTTCTGTTAAAGTAGATTAAAAAATATAAACCTACAGATGCTACTTTAAAATAATAGTTGATTTTCATCTTAAAGAAAATGGAAAACAAATTGATAGTAATTTGGTCTTCATTTTGATAATTAAGGGTTACATAATTCACATTTAGTATATAAAATAAGAGAATAAAATAGAAAAACCTGTACCTATTACAAAGAAATTAGAAAATGTAATTATTATCTAGTTTGAACTATTGTATTGTCTCAATATTAAGCACCAAGGTCACCTAATAGAATTTATTCTTAGATGCAAGTTTTTGGAATAATTAGCAAAAATCAATGAATTTAAGTTCAAGTATTATTGTAATATCCATTGTTATATTTGTGAATGTGCACACTCATATACTAAAAACCCAGTTTGGACTTCTAAGACAAAGACTTTATTACTCTCAGGCATTTTCTTATTGCGTACAATTCAGTTTGATCAACTTGCCTTCCTAATCCAACTCCTATTCACACTTTGTGGTATGCTTATAATACAAAGTTGAGAATTCATGGATTTAGGGAAGTATAGAAGTAAAGGATGTGATTGATCATAGCTAATCTGAATTAAGCATAAAATTACAAAGGAAAAACCCCACTTTTTAGAACTGAAGCTTAGGATCATAGTTCTTTGTCTAGCTGACTTACCATCCTGGATGCTTGGAGGGTCAGTTTCAAAGACTTCCCTGAGGACATTTTTAGTGGTGGAGGTATACACAGAAAAATAAACACATCCCATATATAGCAATCATGTGTCACATATATTGTTAGATATAGACATATGGCAATATGTACAAAGAAACTTTGAGAGATTTCCTCCCTTGATAATGGAGAAGATAAGCACCATGATGTGCCCTCAATATGCTAAAGTCCCAGTGAATCTAATGATGTAATTCTAGTTGAAATTTTAATGCTGGAAAAAGTGGGACACCAATAGTGTAGTCCCAATTACATATCAGAGAACTGAAAGCAGTCTCTCAAACAGAGAAGAAGAGAGAACTTTATGTCCTATCTAAATGCATGGGGGTTAGGGTGGTGGTATATGACCCCCAAGACATTAGTAGATGTGATCAATTTTACTCTGTCTGCAAAATGAAATGTTAAGCTTTCTGGAAACACTCTCAGATATATAAAGGAAAAACATGTTTTGCTAGCTATCTGGAAACTCCTTAGTTCAGTCAATATGACAAAATACTTAACCATCAGGTAAAGTTTTCAATTTTTTTCTCTGATCAGTTTTAATAACCTTTATTTTTGAATGCTTGAATGCTTGTGGCTACAATATGTAGGCTGCCTTCTGATTCATCAAAAAGACTGCTCACTGGCTGAATGAAGCTGGGCTATTGGGATACATTTTCATAGTTTGGAGACTTTTTGGAGGAATGCACAATAATACACAAAAAATAAAAAAATGAAATAAATGAATCTTTCAGATATGGATAAAAAAGTAAGTCTCTGGAGGTAGAAAATATTTGAATCAATTAATTTAATGAAGATAATTTATTTCAGTCTCTGAATTATGATTTTATGTTTGGCTTTTTCTACTTAAATATAGAATGTGCTTCATGGCATCATATGCTGTTTGGAACTACTTTATTGAATAATCTTTCTTTCTTCATGTCTGTATTTTTTCTACAATGTATAGAATAGAAGTTAGTAAAAATGCCTTATAATGATTCATTAATAAAATTACTGGTGGGAAAATAGCTCAATATGTAAAATCATAGAGATGTATTAAACTTTTAGTATCCATGATGTTTGTACATATGAGATATAAACTATCTGTTGCTAATTCCCAATTACATAGAACCATTTATGTACAAAGAAAATTCATTTGGTTTTGACCAAAATTTATATTCTAAATTGGTTTTGTTGGTTTCGATGAGGAATGTCTCTTATAGACTCATATACATATAAGAAGGTCCCAAGTTGGGGCTATTTGGGGAGTATGGTGAATTGAATGAGAGTAGTCCCTACAGACTCATACATTTCGATACTTGATTCCTAGTTGGTAGAGTTGTTTGGGAAGGATTAGGAGGTGTTACCTTGTTAGACAAAGAGTGTCATAGGGACAGGGAATTCCCAGTATGTCTCTGGTCTCATGGTGTTGGACCATGAAGAGAGCTTTCAGCTGCTCCTGGCGCCATGCTTCTGCCACAGCATCATGAGCTCAAAGTGACCGAAAGCCATTGCCAAATTAAACACTTTCTTTTATAAGATGCTTTGGTTATGGTATTTTACTACAGCAATAGAAAAGGAGCTAAGATGGGGAGGGTATGAAACCTTTAAGAAATACAGCATTCCTGGAGGAAGTATGTCACTGGTTTTGTGGGTCTATTGTATGGTACCACTTGCATTGACTCTCTGAGTGTTTTTGTTCCTACTGCCGTAATGGCCTTCTTTGCCATTCTGGACTCTACCCCTTTTGAACCTGAAGCCAGACTGAACCCTTTCTGCTTTAAGTTGCTTTGTTTGTGGCATTTTTTCTCAGTCGCAGGAAGGCAGGAGTGATTCAAAAGTTTGAATTAATCTTTCATTTTTCCTACATGCCTGTGTTTTTCTATATTCCATAACATAGAATGAGTAAAATGCCTTACAGTGACCCAAGGGTGAAAATATCGACAGGAAAATAACTCAGAATATAAATTTGTGTAAGAATATGTAAAAGGTGAATACAGGTGAAATGCTGGACCAAAATTACCATTTTCCCAATGGCTCAATTGCTTTGAAAGTATTTATTTATCTATAATACTAATCTATATTATTTTGGGCAAAACTCATGCTTTATCCATTAATATAAAATTATATTAAAATGTTTACATTGGAGAGAAAAAGGACAATTTTAGATTCCAAATTTGGCTTAAGATAAACTTATATATTTTAATAAATTTTGTCCTACCTAAGGACTACAGAGATTCTTAGACTGTATAGAGAGGCATACTCATTGTAAACTACCTAAATAAAAGTGTTGCTATGATTCAAAGCTTCCTATTTCTGCCACACCATAAAGAGTGGATAAAAAGCTTTAAAAAAAAAATCTCAAAAGCTGCCTCATTGCTAGTACCTACCATGACTCCTATGATTCACAAATTGATTTTCTGACTTTATATCTACAAGACACAGTGGGCCTTTTTAATACCATAATTTTTCATAAGCTGATGAGTAGGGGGATGATAAATGAGCCATCAACCTACAGTTACCTCCAAGTGGGCTTTTTAAAAGAATGCTGCTGTTCTGAAGTCATCTTTATTTTAATGGTATTTTACTCCCTATTGCTTTTCAGGAGGTTCTGAAAATTATATTCCTTTTCTTATCAGTTATTAAACCCTACATATTCTCTTTGTTCCTGTTCAGTATGAAGTTGTTGTAGTACATACAGCCAGAGAGTGAGGCAAGGCAAATTTTGTACCAGCCCATATTCAAAGAAAAATAAGCAGTTTTAACTCTAGGTTGTAGCTACAAATTACTGATTAGAGACAGTTTTCTAAGCATGTTAATGGTAAGGGAAAGAAATAATATTCTCAAAAAAGCAAGAAAATAGAAGGAAAAAGTTGTAACAAATACAGATGCTTTCTTCTCTCTATTTTAGAGACACTTCTTATGAGTACTTAAGTTAACTCCAAGAAGCAAGTACATATAGAGAGTTACAATGAAGGTATATTTATGAACCTTTATTCATTCTTTTCCTCCATCTGATTGAAATGGAAAAAAAGGGACTAAGCTAAAGAATTCAACTTGAATTTCAAGACGATTCTACTCATTGTACCTTGATCATAACCACTTAAAATCAGGGGCAGATTGGATTGGAGTGCTGTTAGAAGTTTATCTTCTCTGGTGGAGTTTTTGTGTTGACTTAAGTATACTATCATATCATCTGCAAATAGTCATATTTTGATTTCTTCCTTTACTATTTGTATCTAATTGCTCTGCCTAGGACTTCAAGTACTATATTAGTAGGGGGAGAGTGGGCAACCTTGTCTAGTACCTGATTTTAGTAGGACTGCTTCGTTTCCCTCCATTTAGTTTGATGTTGGCTACTGGTTTGCTATATATTGCTTTTACGATGTTTAGGTATGGGCCCTGAATTCCTGACTTTCTAAGACTTTTACTATGAAGGGATGGTGAATTTTGTCAAATGCTTTCTCAGCATCTAATGAGATAGTCATGTGTTCCCCCCCACACACTTTGGGTTTGTTTATATAGTGGATTACAAAGGATGAAGCTTACTTGATCATAATGGGTGATTGTTTCATTTTGATGTGTTCTTGCATTTGGTTTGCAAGAATTTTATTGAGTATTTTTGCATCAATATTCATAAGGGAAATTGGTCTGAAGTTCTCTTTCTTTGTTGGGTCTTTGTGTGGTTAAGGTATCACAGTAATTGTGACTTCATAGAATGAATAGGGTAGTGTTCCTTCAGTCTCTATTTTATGGAAATACAGAGATAAAGTGTGGACCACAGACTGAAGGAAAAGCCATATACCACCTGGGGACTCATCCCATATATAGTCACCAAATGCAGACACAATTGTGGATGCCAAGAAGTGCATGCTGACAGGAGCCTGATAGAGCTGCCTCCTGGGAGGCTCTGTCAGAGCCTGACAAACACAGAGGCAGATGCTCACAGCCAACCTTTGTATTGAGCATAGGATCCTCAGTGGAGGAGTTAAAGGATTGAAGGAGCTGAAGGGATTTGCAACCCCATAGGAAAACAACAATATCAAACAACCAGATCCCCCAGAGTTCCCAGGGTCTAAACCACCAACCAAGGGGTACACATGGAGGGACCCATGGCCTCAGCCACATATATAGCAGAAGATGGCCTTGTCATGCATCAATGGAAGGAGAGGCCCTTGTTTCTGTGAAGGCTCAATGTCCCAATGTAGGGGAATGCAAGAGCTGGAGTGGGTGGGTGAGTAGGGGAACACCCTCATTGAAGTAGCAGGAAAGAGGATGAGATAGGGTTTTCTGGGGGAACACCAGGAAAGGTGATAACCTCTGAATTGTACATAAAATATCCAATTAAGAAAAGAAAACTTTATCTTCTTTTTTCTGTCACTTCTCCCCATTGATTCCATTTGAGCCACTTGTTGAGATATTTAGCAAGTTAATGGAACAATTTGAAAATCTTGGTTACTATTTACTCTGAATCTTTCCAACAAGTATTAAGAATGTCCAGAATGAGTTGAGTTTAAAAATAAAGTAAGCATTCTGGAGGGGTCCCCCCAACCTCCTATCTCCTGAAGGTTGCCTGTTTCTATTCTTTCTGCTGGCCCTCAGGGCTTTAGTCTTTTCCCTCACCCAATTCCAGACCAGATTCCCCTCTCCATCTCACTGCTCCCCCCTGGACATCCACTTTCCCTCCCAGGTCCCTCCCTGACTCCACAGTTCCTCTTTTCCTCCCCACTTTTGACTGCTTTTTTCTCCTTCCCAAGTGGGACTGAGGCATCCTCACTTGGGCACTTTAGCTTGTTGACTTTTTTGAGTCCTGTGGATTGTATCTTTGGTATTCTATACTTTTATTTATTTTATTTTTTTTTGGCAAATATCCACTTATTAGTGAGTACATAACATGCATTTCCTTTTGGGTCTGAGTTACCTCACTCAGGATGATATTTTCTAGTTCCATCCATTTGCCTGCAAAACTCAGGATGTCCTTATTCTTAATAGCTGAGTAGTACTCCATTGTGCAAATGAACCACATTTTCTGTATCCATTCTTCTGTCATGAGACATCTGGGTTGTTTTCAGCTTCTGGTTATCACAAATAAGGCCACTATGAACATAGTGGAACACATGTCCCTGTGGCATGGTGGGGTTTCTTTGGGGTATATTTCCAAGGGTAGTATAGCTGGGTCTTCAGGTAGATTTATTTCCAATTTTTTGAGGAACCTCCAGATTGATTTCCAGAGTAGTTGTACCATTTTGAAATCCTGCCAACACTGGAGGAGTGTTCTTCTTTCTCCACATCCTCTCCAATATGTGTTGTCACCTGTGGTTTTGATCTTAGCCATTCTGAAAGATGTAAGGTGGAATTCAGGATCTTTTTTATTTGCATTTCTCTGTCACTAAGGACTTTGAACATTTCTTTAGGTGCTTCTCAGCCATTTGAAATGTCTCAGTTGTGAAATCTCTGTTTAAATGTATATCCCATTTTTTGATTGGGTTGTTGTTTTCTTTGGTGATTAGCTTTCTTGAGTACTTTATATACTTTGGATATTAGCCTTTTATCGGATGTGGGGTTAGTGAAGTATTTTCCTAATCTGTAGGTTACCAATTTGTCTTATTGACTATGTCCTTTGCCTTACAGAATCTTTCCAGTTTCATAAGGTCTGATTTATCAATTCTTGATCTTAGATCATGAACCATTGGAGTTCTGTTTAGGAAAATTTCCCCTGTGCCAATGAGCTCAAGGCTCTTTCCCACTTTCTCTTCTATTAGATTCACTGTATCTGATTTTAAGTTGAGGTCCTTGATCCACTTGGACTTGAGCTTAGAGCAAGGTGACAAGTATGGATCTATTTTCATTTTTCTACATACAGACAGCCAGACCTTAGATAAAATGCCCAACAGTAGGGAGAAAGAACTAATAGAGCCCATCTCCAGCAGGAAGACAGGGCATCAAATCAGGGAGAGGGGGCACTCCCACTGTTACAATTCTGACCTGTAATTTTTCCTGCCTGAAAGAATTACAGGGATGGAAGTGGAGAGGAGCCTGAGAAAAAGAAGGTTCAGTGACAGGCCCAAAGTGGGATCCAGCTCAAGGGGAGGTCCCAAGGCCTGGCATTATGACTGAAGCTATGGAGTGCTCACAAAAAGCAACCTAGCATGACTGCCCTCCAAAAGACCCCATAGGCAGCTGAAAGAGTCAGATGCAGATCTTTGCACCCAACCAATGGATAGAAGCAGCTGACCCCTGTTGTTGAATTACAGAAGGCTGAAAGAAGCTGAGAAGAAGGGCGATCCTGTAGGAGGACCAGCAGTCTCAATTAATCTGGACCCCTGAGATCTCTCAAACACTGGACCACCAAACAGGCAGCATACACAAGCTTACATGAGACCCCCAACACACATACAGTAGAGGACTCCTGAGTCTGTGTTCATTCAGAGATCATGTACCTAATCCTCAAGAGACTGGAGGCCCCAGGGAATTTAGAGGTCAGGTCGGGTAGGGTTGGTTATATCCAGGTGGAGACATGGGAGTGGGGAGGAGGTATGGGATGTGAAGTAGTTGGAGGGTGGATGATAAATAAATCAATTAATTAGTTAATTAATTAAAAATAATGTAAGCAAAAATTCTGTCCCTGTGGGCATCTGCATAGAGGAGGGACCGACCTTGACCTATAGTACTTCACTTTACTTTTTCTTTCACTCTGTTCTTTGTTTCTTTTGAGTTCTCCTGAGCTCTTTTCATCTCACTCCCTTCATCTAAGGAACAACTCACCTGATGGATGAAGACCTTAAGAGAAATGGCAGTCCTTCTGTAGCCGCAGCAATCTTTTCAACATCACCACAGCTCTTAGGGGAAGTTGTGAGAAAATACTCCAAGATGATATTCAACCTGATTATATGCTGACCAAACAAACCAAACAAACTGGGATATTAACATTACATACCCAAGCTTTTGATCACCATCTCATTTCTATGAGGTAATCATCTTCAATGTAAATCTTGAACCATCACCCAACATCATTCCAAGTGTGGTCAAAGAGTATAAGTTCCCCGACTTGCCTTTAGCCTTGTTCATTTCTGTGATATGTGGCTGAATTATATCTGCTGGCATTTCTGATGCTAAGGGTATTAAGTCATTAGAACATTACAAATGATAATAGCAATATTAACCCTTGTTTTAGTTGAAGAGGTTTAAATGCCTGAAACTATTTTATGGCTTCATTGAGTTTTTTTTTTTAATATTTTATTAGGTATTTTCCTCATTTACATTTCCAATGCTATCCCAAAAATCCCCCATACCCTCCCCACCCACTCCCCTACCCACCCACTCCCACTTTTTGGCCCTGGCATTACCCTGTACTGGGGCATATAAATTTTGCAAGTCCAATGGGCCTCTCTTTCCAGTGATGGCCAACCAGGCCATCTTTTGATACATATGCAGCTCAGGGGTACTGGTTAGTTCATAATGTTGTTCCATCTATAGGGTTGCAGATCCCTTTATCTCCTTGGGTACTTTCTCTAGCTCCTCCATTGGGGGCCCTGTGATCTATCCACTAGCTGACTGTGAGCATCCACTTCTGTGTTTGCTAGGCCCCGGCCTAGACTCACAAGAGACAGCTATATCAGGGTCCTTTCAGCAAAATCTTGCTAGTCTATGCAATGGTGTCAGCGTTTGGAAGCTGATTATGGGATGGATCCCCGGATATGGCAGTCTCTAGATGGTCCATCCTTTCGTCACTGGTCCAAACTTTGTCTCTGTAACTCCTTCCATGGGTGTTTTGTTCCCAATTCTAAGAAGGGGCAAAGTGTCCACACTTTGGTCTTCCTTGTTCTTGAGTTTCATGCGTTTAGCAAATTGTATCTTATATGTTGGGTATCCTAAGTTTCTGGGCTAATATCCACTTATAAGTGAGTAAATTCTCACCTGAGGAATACTGAGTGGCAGAGAAGCACCTGAAAAAATGTTCAACATCCTTAATCATCAGGGAAATGCAAATCAAAACAACCCTGAGATTCCACCTCACACCAGTCAGAATGGCTAAGATCAAAATTTCAGGTGACAGCAGATGCTGGCGAGGATGTGGAGAAAGTGGAACACTCCTCCACTGTTGGTGGGATTGCAAGCTTGTGCAACCACTCTGGAAATCAGTTTGGCGGTTCCTCAGAAAATTGGACATAGTTCTACTGGAGGATCCCGCAATACCTCTCCTGGGCATATATCCAGAAGATGTTCCAACCGGTAAGAAGGACACATGCTCCACTATGTTCATAGCAGCCTTATTTATAATAGCCAGAAGCTGGAAAGAATCCAGATGCCCCTCAACAGAGCAAAGGATACAGAAAATGTGGTACATTTACACAATGGAGTACTACTCAGCTATTAAAAAGAATGGATTTATGAAATTCCTAGGCAAATGGATAGACCTGGTGGGCATCATCCTGAGTGAGGTAACCCAATCACAAAGGAACTCACACAATATGTATTCATTGAGTTTCTAAAAAGAAGAAATGTTTCCATTTCTTGAATTCAGCCATCAATTGAGGGCTGAGCAATGAATGTTTCCCCAGAGCTATAAGGAAATTAAGCAAGAATTTCCAAGGTGTGTTAGTGTACATCTGTAATCCCAGCTGCATAGGTGGATTGTGAGTGTGAGCCTTGCCCTGGCCACACAGGAGGAACCACTTCAAGTAACAGAAAAGTAGAAGGAAACTAGAGTAAAGAGAGCTGGAAACAAGAATGATATTCAGTAGGATAATATGAAGGGCTTTGCTTAGTAGACACAGATAACAGGAGATGGTGAGGCCAGCCAGGCTTCAAGCATTCTCATCTTTCCTGGTCCAGGATATACTAAATCCAGGAAGCATATTAATAGAGCATGTCCTTATCAAGAAAGTCAATTCTCATCCAGGTACTTCTGGTTCTTATTCCAGTAGAAGAGTACAGCCACCAAGTTTAGACTTGGATGATCTGCTGTAATCTCAGTGCAAATTCATAGTGTTTGACATTCTTATTTTAGGAAGGAAAACATGTAAACTCAGTAGTTTGTACCACTTTTTTCAAACTGAATTAGCAAGTACTAGACCTCGTTATGAATCAGAACTTCTAGCTTCATCATCTCAATGATCTTGTGTAAGAGTAACTTTTATTCACCAGATGTAATTGTCATCTTGGAGACTTCCTGCTGAATAAGCTCATCCCTTTTAGTTCTTAAATCTGCCTGGTTCAACTCAGCTGTTCTGACTTCAACTCCTCTCCAAGGTAACTTTTAATCCAGCTTTTCTCAGCTTCTCACGGCATTGCTCTACATGGCCTCAAACTAACTTTTCTGGCTCCTTCTTGTTCTCTGGCTCCAACTGCCTCTGCTGACCTGCACTGAACTGCATAAAGTCAAAAACAATCTCAAATACACTGTGCTCATGGCACTGACTCCAAACTCATTGCACTGATCTCAACTCCACTCAAGTGATAACTGAACTGCTTTTACCCTCTCTGTGATGCTCTTAACAAAGTTTTGGCCTGAGAGTTGGGTGCATCCTATCTTTGACTCATTCGGTTAAATCTTTCTCTAATTAGTCACACTGTCTGTCCTCAACCAGCTATCATTGTTTAGGATTAAATGCATATACTAGAGGATTCCAGCCAGAGGGATTAAAGGTGTGTACTAAAGGCCTGTCTGAATTTCATCCAGATCATCCAGACCTAGAAGGTCTTTGGATGTGATCAGAGTAGCCATATTGCTGGATCAAAATTCCTCTATAATCTTACCTCTGCTTGGAAACAGTGTACTTATTTGATCAAGTAGAGACATTCTAACTACAGAGCCTTTCCTTTGATTCTTACCATGAACACAGACAGAGACACAAAATCAGAAAAATATCATAATTTATTTTGGTCAATATGAGTGGAATATAGATTCAAGTTGCACCAGGTGACATGTTCTATTTTAGCAATGGTTACATGAAGACATTTGTGTGTCCACAGTCACACAGAGGTGTGGATTATAGATAAGGAATTCTAACCTGAGAAGTCTGATTAGAGAACAGTTTGCCTTACTGAGCATGTGTCCAAAAACCATTTAAAGGCAGATAGGCTTGCTGACTCTTGTAACTACAAATAGCCAAGGAAAAATGGAATAGAATCTAAATTTGATGGACTTTAAGGGGTACAGAAACTCACTGTATGTTGGGAATACAGTATTTGTGCAGCTGGGCGCAGGCAAGTGTTATGGGTTGCTAATAGGTCTTAAGTTGTCAAGCACTTTATTTGAAGAAGAATGTGAGTGTGTAGCACAAGCCAAATATAGTGTCAGGTTGCTAAACTATTCCCTATAGGGCATTTTATGAAAGCAACAGAAAAGTAGCAAATATAATATGCTGAATACAATGCATTTGTTTGTCTTGAGTTACCTAGTGTGAAAGCAAAGCTTAGCTACAAACAAACAAACAAAATCACAGTAATATAAGGTAGGTCCTTTGGGTTACATAGTTCTAGTAGTGTGACAGAGTATTAGAGCAGAGGTTCTTAACCTGTTTGTCACCTACCCTTTTTGTGGTGGTCAAACTTCCCTTTCCAAGGGCTCGGCTAAGACCATTGGAAGATATAGATATGTACAATATGTTTTATAATGTAACAAGTAGTAACATTCTGTAGAAGTCTAATGGCTTCTAATTCTATGTATCAAAACAATTCCAACCAAAGCATCAAGGTATCTTCAGGACCACCTCCCATTATCTCTCCTGCCCATAGGAAAAGAGGGAAAGGGAAACACGTTAACAGGTTTCAGTCAATGTTTTGAGATGTGGTTTGAGAGTCACGAAAAGTATTTTTGTGACTATAGTGGAAGACAATTATTTACCATCTAATAAAGAAGCTTGTGTCCCATACAAGGGGTACTTCCCCTAAATGCTACTTGAGAAACACATACTCTGATTTAGGTGTGCTTTCTATAATGCTATTTAAAGATTTTCTGGAAGAGTAGGGTTCATGTTAGGGTCTGTGCTTAACTTACATGGGAGAGAAATATGCCGTTACTGAATCTTTATTTTAAAAAAATCTGAACTTGTATTGATGTGTATGCGTGTGCCTGCATTTCTGTATGTGTACTATGTGTGCACCAGTGTTCAAAGGCTGGAAGAGGGCATCCGAACCCATGGAACTGGAATGAGCCACCTGTGAGGATTTTGGGAACTGGATTTGGCTCTTCTACAAGATGAGCAGATGTTCTCAACTGCGAGGACATTGCTCTAGCTATTTATTCTATAGTCTATATGCTAAGAGCTAGTAGTTCTCCAGTGCAAATCTTTCAGGCTACACATGCCCCCTCAAAGGAATCTCCAATCTCAGGTCTGAAGGAAGCCTTCATTTTTAGGACATTGAGTAACTGTGTAATCTCTTAAATGTTCTGTATCGCCAGTGAAATTTTAGCTCAACTTAGCATTTCAAGAGAAAGCTAATATTGAGAAAACAAACAAGAAGCATTTCTAGGCTGCAGTAGAATCATATATTTGACTGTAATTAGCTATGAAACTTTGGGCGATTTCCCTTTTCTCTCTGAGACTTCATTTCCCCCATCTTAATGAAGCATCTGAACTAGATTATAGCTTATGCCCATGCAACTTTAAATGCAAGTGGTTTGAGGAAGTTACCTCAAACCTATCACAATTTGGAATCTGTTGAGTAGCCAGAGGCATGAATCCTAGTGTTCTTTCAGCCTCTGCTAAACACAGATTTGAAAGCAGAATGTTTTTCTTCCTGCAGAAATAATTGTGATACAATGTTTATCTGAAACAAATATAAATTGGAGCATTTCAAGCAAGTTAACAAAACTTTACTTGTTTTGTTTCATATGTGATGGTTTTTAGCATTTAAAAATGACAATTATAGTAAATATTGTCTTCTATTATTCTCTAACTTTAAGATTACAATGTAGTTAGCATTTCTCCTTCCCTCACCTTCCTCCAAATTCTCCCACATACTTTTCCCTGCTTCTCTTCTGATTTATGGTTTCTCATTTTCGTTGTTATTGCAAGCATATATTTGTGTATGCATGTATATTCCTAAATACAACCTTTTTAGTTCATATCATGTTACTTGTATGCATGTTGTCAGGGTTCAATTTTGGCATTGGACAGCTAATCAATATGTCTTTCCCTGGGAAGACTACCTCTCCTGATCCTGATTTGCTCACTGGTCTCTAGTTCTTTACGTAGGACTGAGACCTTTTGAGGTTTTCTGCCATCCAGTTTGACCGGATCTTTGGGATATATCTTGGAATATTTGAAAAAGTTGTACAGCCATAGTGTATAAGAACTGAATATCTTATTAGCTATAATAGCTTAAATCTCCATTACTGGTGCAATTTGTTTCAAGGTGACATGGACTACATCCTCAGTGAGATCTATCATGTCACTTGTGATGTATATTATTCTGTTGATGTCTAACCGTGGTGTGACTAAAAAATGTAAGGGAAGAAGGTGAGTTAAGAGGAGAGAAAAGAAAAAAAAGCAGGAAAATGATCCTAGTGTAGATTTAGAAATTCTAACTTTACTAAGGAGCAGATTAATATCTGGTAATATAGAAACAGCTATTTAAAATGAAACATGAAAAGGCAACTTGAAAACCTATGAGTTTGGTATGGGTAGATACTGGGTAAGAAACAAGTGCCTGTATGTGTACATTTTGAGGCACCAAAATGAAGAAGAACAAGTTGTAAAGGTGATGATATGCATTACCCAATTTGAGTGTGATTTTTGTGGGAGATTTGAGATGAATGTGAATCTCTCACTTTGCTCAAATTTAAATGTTTTATTTGACTAAATAAGGCATTTATTTTGTAACTTGAAAAACATAATATTAAATGTAGAAATATAAATTAGTAGTATCTTATTTCTTTCTTGATATGTGAGGATTTAAAATTGATATTCATTGTATCTTTTGTGTATATTGAGCTTAGCTTTGCAGTTTATAAAGCATGTTTTGGGTTCATAAAACTTGAGCAATAATTTTCCTAAGTATTTAAACATGAATAAAATGCTACTAATTAAATTTATTGATCTACAGAATTAAAATTATTACTTACATTTGATTCCATTGAGTATGCAAAGTTATTTAAACAGTGCCAAACAAACATAATTTAACAACTGAATGCTTAAAGCACTAAAATCTTCTGTAACATTCACTTAATATTTACCACAATTATATCTCAATTTAATTATATTTTATCGAGTTTATATCCACTCTTATTTTGATGACATATTTTCCTGCAAATAATAAATGTTTTTATATATTTTATAAATTTCCTCAAGCTTTTTGTACCAGAAAAAATATTGTAATATATTGTTGTCTAAAGGTGAAATACAAAGCATTGGCTCATGTGTTTTAACACATGCTTCGCAGTTCTGGCTTTGAGGCCTTTGTGGAACATTTAGGAGGTGGGAAACTGTGTGAGTGAACCTTGAGGCTCTGTAGCCTTGCTCATCTCCAGTTCACTCTCTTGTTCCTGAGAGTGTATGTATTATGATCAAGCAATCAGCTTCCTGCTACTGCTACTATTCAGACTAACTGTGATGTCTTCCCCTCTGGAAGAATAAGTCAAAATAGACCCTTCCTCCTTTTACTTACTTTTTAAATATAGCAACAACAACAACAACAAAAAATAACTAAGACACAGACACATCCAAGTGGCATTAACTGAACTGTTGGTAATTCTTTGATGACTCCTGAGATGATTGTGCCTTTCCACGGGTCCATCAGCTCTTCATTCCTTTCGAATCTGGCATTCCTGAACATAGTCCTTCTGATGAGACTTCTTTTAGTTTAGAACGCTGGTAGATATTATTGCAGGTTGACTTTTTTTCTCTGTGCTACGTGAACATCTAGCTTTCTGTATGCTACCAAATTATTGCCATTAGATTATTTCTCAGCTCTCTTAGCATTATTAAAATATTAAGGGTATATTATTGATGTCCAATTAAAAGTAATAATCGTTCTTCAAACTTTTATCTTATGAGGGAATGATGAGACCTTTATCTGTGTCCTTAAAAGATTTGCCATAATTTATGATTTTATAATACAATAGAGTGCTTTTTTTCTAACTATGATGAGAGTGTGTTATGGCTTATTAATTCTATTATTTCAGAATCACTTGCCTTATACATATTACTGTCTTTATTGCCTTCAGTTTATATGATAGAACACAATGTATATTATAAAATGATATCTACCTAATAGACATAATACAAAATATTTACATACTTATAATTCCACTTCTCACTATATAAGTAAAGTAGCATTTTTCTACATTTTAGAAAATGGGGTTGTGTGTCAATGAGTGCATCATAAGTGAAAAATATCACAAACGCAAATGAACTTAGTTCAACTAGCCTACAAAGCATCCTTGCTTAGCTCCACAGTTCACTACACAATATGTTTCATCTTTGCCTCACAGCTGGCTACCCAGACATTTATACTGACTGCCTTCAAAAATTGTACTATATTACAAATCACTAGCTTAGGAGAAGGTAGAAATTCAAATCTGAAGTATAACTTCTATATTTATGCTAAATATGTATCATGTCTATGAATTCATAAGGTTGAAATCATTAATTGGGCTATGATAAGGCAGTAATCTTCTTTATGTATCATTTAATAATAAGATTTTAAAAACAATTTTTTTATTTTACATGTTATTTTTAATTTATCTTTTTTAATCACATCATATAATATTATGCCATGTCATGGCTGATCATGCCACATGACATTTAATTATTTCAAGTGTTTACACCATTACATGAATTTTTATACATAACAAGGCACAATACATGCTTGTAAAACACCACGGAATTTTACACATGTACACATTGAGAGGACTTAATTCTCTTCAGTTTAGAACAAACACCTGTGTTAAACATTAAACTTCAGTTTCTGAAAGAGGAAGGCAAAGGTCACTACTGAGCAATGGTCTGGATATCTACCTGAGAGAGACACCCAGCTCAAGGACTGAGAGGGTTCCCGGAGTCTCTGTAAGACCTGACCAAAAGTGGTAAAACTAATATAGTGGCCAATAAAATATGTACTAAAGTAACTGCTGCTTACCTAGCAAATCATATTAAAGATACCTAACCATCCCTAAAATTCCCCCTAGCTGGGCTTAAAAGGAGCCTGTGAGGTTAACTGGTCACAACCATTTTGTATGAATAAATGACCTCCCTTCATGCTGGTTGTTTCTGCAGAATAAATGCTCTTTGCTTTCACATATTATTTGAGTCTGGGATTTTCCTTCAGTGACTTTTAGACCTTAAAATGTAAAAACATAGAAGATTACTTATTTATGTAATTGTTTATATAAAATGATATTATAGAAATGATAAACAAATATGTATATATATATATATATATATTAGAATGAGGAATGTTTGTAGAGTAATGTTATAAACTATTAATTAAATATTTTAAACATCTAAAACTAAGAACTAATTTATATACATTAATATGGTTAAGATTGAAAGGATAATGTCATACAACTAACTTGCAGAAATGTGTGTGTGTGTGTGTGTGTGTGCTGTCTGTGTTTATATGTTGTGTGTGTATGTGTGTGTGTGTATGTGTGTGTGTATATGTGTGTGTGTATGTGTGTGTGTGTATGTGTGTGTAGTTAAGGTACAAATAAAACACACAATACCTTCAGGAAACTTATATATGGGTATACCAGTTTCACATGGCGATATATAGGAAGGTAAATTTATGAAAATATCAGTAGTTTAAAAAATCTGATACCACAATTACAGATGCTGTTCTATCTCAGTTTTGAATGCAGATGAAGTACCAAAGCATAGATGGGCAAAGTCATCTCTTTAATGTGACCTTGTTGTTGACCTCCATTAAAAAGATAAGGTTATTAGCTTATTCTCACATTACCAAGGAAATCAGATCATGGCAGTGACTTACATTTTCAAGACGCCTGTCAAGAATTGACTTGAGCTTTTTATTTTCATTTTTGATTCTTACAAATTAAACCACATGAGTTAAGACCTGATTGTTCAGTTTGCTCTTGAAGAAAATTCTATGGCCCAGCTGTAGGAACAGGGACTAAGAAGGGAGATGGGTTCTTGTCCTGACTTAATCTCCAGACACACATCTCTTGTATATTACAGCATCATTCACCCTGTGCTGTGTTTAGGATTTAAAAAGTTGTTTTTTTTTTTTTTCAATTGGAGGCTATGGAGGAACTTTTGCTCTCATGAGTGGCTATAAGTGGAACACTATGGCAATTAGACGCTGTCTTAAAAGCTCAGGGCACAAAGAAGTTCACATTTTGCCATTTCCCAGTTGGAAGCTCCTGTTCTGTCCACAGGATTATTTTCCTAAGGTCTCTATTTCTTACGTGTCAAGCCATACAGATGGATTTGGAGAGTGTCTAATAGATCAATGACTACTTCCCATCTTCTCCACAATGCTGCTTTTGAAAACCAATCTGAGCAGAAAGCTATTGTGAGAGGCTGCACTGCTGGTGTGAGAGGCAAAATTTTCCCTCTGCCACGCCCAGAACTGTATAGACCCCATTGTTCTGTGTAGCTAGGTGAGCTGATTTTCATGTATTAAAGGCAAGTTGGCATAAATCAAGGCAGGATTCCAAGTACTGTGGATTTTCATGTCAGTTTCTATAAAGAGCCTCCCAAAGAGGAAGCCAAACAAAAGTTATGGACCATAAATATCGCTGAGATTGACCATTCCACATGCCAGATAACTGCTCTTTTCCAAAGATCTCCATGCCTTAGACAGCTTTTGCTGAGAAATTAAAATCACCTCCCAGTATATTTTCCTTCTGGGAAGTTGGAATGGCTGTGTATGATTTACTTCTTCTAGGCTCCTTCAAGGAGTCCACACAAATCTTTCCAGAGTTCTGTTTTCTGTGATTTCAATTTGACTGACTTGCCATACTACAAGTGGGGAGGGATCAGATTGCTAATGCTTACCTGTGAACATTGTTCACAGGGATGGTAAACCACCCTGTGTATAAATGGCTGCTTTTTCTGTATACAACCAGCTGCCTGGATCTCTGTGTTAGTTCTTCAGATCCTCTTTGGTTAACTGCATTTGCTCCATAATTTATCAAAAGCTTCACCACACTGCATGGCCTTCCCATGTCGGTGCCTGTCCTCTTTTCATGCTGATCTTTCAGCAGCATAGCTGCTATTCTCCTGTTCTCCACCAGCAGCAAGATAAGACTGAAGGTGATGAAGACCTGTGCAATGCCACATTTTATTATCCACATATGATCATCTCAATAAAGCAGTTTTATTTATTTAAACTATGAAGAGAATTAAAGAATAGGTTTGACACATATTTATACATTAAATTATTAATTATTTGAAGGATGCTTATAAATGGTGATGATTGCACTTGATCTCAGAATCTAATGTCATTTTGTATTGTATAATTACCTGATCTTCCTCCCACATACCTCTCCATTATAAACACTTAACATCACCGGTTTCTTTACCATTAGAAATACTGATTTAAATAGATTTTTACAAAAGAACAGGTAATTTTCTTTAGCAACCTCAAGCTGCGAAGGAGTCTATTTTTGTTTGTGACTTCTAAATCTTCAGATTCCAGTAATACAGCACATCTTTAGGGTGTTGTTTTAATTATGTGTTGCTATTGAAATAGTTCTTTGGTTTGAAGTGCCATTGTTCTCTAAATATCAATAAAGCAAGTGCAGAGAGAGCAACTGACAGCCTCCTAAGGAAAATAACCACAAATAAACCTAAAGATGTGTCATGAAACCCGAAGCCTGGAGCTAATGACCCTGTGTTTGACTGTGACAAAAAACAAAATATAACGAAACAAAAAAGTGTGTTTTCGTCTTAGTTTGTAAACTAAGTGATTAAATATGCCAAGTAGGTTGCAAAGTTAATAACATTTACAGGTGCATGAGTTTCAGCAAACACGTGATTATAGTTGACTTCATTTAAAGCTAAGACTTCTGCAGAGGGCGTTTACTACCTGGTACTTGCTGAAGGGGAAGTGATCCATTTGTCACCATCTGATGTTTCAGAAGACCAGTGGAGAGCATCCTAATTAACTCAGTGAGTCCCGGAAACACACAACTGTTTTGTATTTGTAGTTTATCTTTTGTTCCTTTCTCTTTTATTAACTAAATAAAAGGTATGTAACATGGGAATTAAAAACAGACAGAGTGCTGACAAGTTTTTCTTAGGTGTTAAGCCTGATGACCTGACTTAGATTCCTTGAACCCACTTGAAAGAAGAAAAACATCCCCTACAGTTTGTACTCTCTTCACCACACGGGCACCATGACACACACACAGATGTGCACACTAATGTACACATACTCCTGATCATGTGCACGCACACACATACACACATACACACACACACACACACACACACACCCCACAATAAAGAAATAAATGTAACTAAAATCCTTACATACAGCACAGACAGGCTGTTCTTTTCTAAATACTGTCAATAGTATAAAGACAAAACAAAACAAAAGAACAAACAAACAAAAAGAAACCTACCATTAATATTAACTTTTTGGCTTCATATAATTTATATCTTTGGCAATTCCTTGAATGACAGCTACCAAACAGAACACACATGGGGGGAGCTAGGCTGTCAAATTTGAGTAAGTTTAGTGGTTTCTGTATTTTTTTATATTATGAGAAAGAAATATATACAGTTTCTATAGGAGTACTTTAAGGTAGAATGAGTGAATGGACTCCCTACATGAAACTGGCTTTACTGTTCTGTGATTTCCATGTGAAGTAGATGAAGAAGGCCAAGTTAATGAGAGACACTCCAGCTGACTCTATTCTTTGACTCTAGACCACCTGTCTGTGAGCCTATATGTCCATTAATGCAATGGGCACTCTGGACATGTGCCAACAAGAAGGAGCCATCTTTTTGTTTGTTTTGTTTTGTTAGATATTTTCTTTATTTACATTTCAAATGTTATCCCCTTTCCTCGTTTCCCCTCCGAAAACCTCCTATCCCTTCTCCCTTCCCCTCCCCCTCCCAAAAGAGGGAGCCATCTTTCACAAGTGTGACTGTCATCCCACAGGGTGCACCAGATTAACTTCAAGAACCATTTGAAACAAAACCAACTATCCAGTCTGAAGATTCTGATATATCTTTAGGGCAAACTGGAGAAAAAACAAACACACACACACATACACATACACACACACACACACACACATTTGGTAATGCTGGTGTTTTAGGTATTCTTCACACCTAGGTTGCCTATACATTTTTATTTAAAATTTTATTACAATTTATGTATTCATTATTTGTGTGTGTTGGGGGGTTGTTTGTATTTGTGCATGTGCATACAATGGCATGTGTATGGAGATCTGAGAACAGCCTGCAGGACACAGTTTTCTCCTTCCAACATGTGGGACTCAAAGATAAAACTAAGATCATCAGGCATGCCAGGACGAGCTTTCAGTCACTGAGCTAACTTATCAATCCTGCCCTGAGCTTTGACTAATGTCTGAATTGGCTCCCATCAACCACTGGAGAAAGCCACTCTGATAATGATTGGGCTAGACACTAATCTATGAATAATATTATGGATAATATCACTGATATTTTTCCCCAATTGTGTTTGGTTCTACCCCAGGTCTCTGGGCTATTCATCTTCCAGTTCCTGACCATGTAGGCAGTGTTGGCTATGAGCTGCTTTCTGTGGTATAGGCCTCAGATTAGACCAGTTGGTCACTTCTACAAGTTCTGAGCCAGCATTGCCCCAGAATATCATGCAGATGGAACAGCTTGTTGATCGAGGGTTTTTGATGGGTTGGTAGCATAATTATACTACTAGAAGCCTTCTCTGGCTACAGAAGATGGGCAGTTCAGGCTCCTTATCCTCCATTATTAGGAGTCCTTACTAGGGTAACCCTCACAGACACCACAAAGTTTCTACTAAACTAGGTTTCCACATTGCCTTTTTATGCTCCTTAATTCTAGTTATCTCTCCCCATCTAGTTGTCTCTCCATCGCTTCATCCCCCACCTGATCCCTCCTGTTCCTCTCCTCAGCTCACCCACAAAGTCTGTACTATTTCTCCTTCCAGAGAGATAAATGCATTTCCATTTCTTGTTACTTAGCCTCTCTGGGGATGTGGATTGATGCATGTCTATCTGTTACTTAACAGCTAATATCCACTGAAAACTGAGTCCATGTTTGTCTTTCTAGGTCTGTGTTGCCTCACTTGGTATGACCCTTTCCAGTTTGATCCATTTGTCTGCAAATTTCATGTTGTAATTATTAAAACACTCAACTAATACACACCAGTAAATAAATATACCAAATATTCTCTGTTCATTCTCTGGTTTAGAAACAACCATATGTTTCCAGTTCCTGACTATTATGAAAAAATATGTTATGAACACAGTTAAGGCAAGTGTACTTGTGTTAGGATATCTTTTGGGTATATGCCCAAGAGTGGTATAACTGGATTTTGAGGTAGATCTATTCCAAATTTTCTGAAGAACTGCTATATTGATTTTCATAGTGGCTGTATAAATCTACACTTTCACTGTCAATGGAGGACTGTTCCCCTTACTTCAGATCCTTGCTAACATGAGTTGCCACTTGTGTTATTGATCTTAGTCATCAAGTCACGTGTAGATGGAATCTCAAACTCATTTCTATTTGCATTTCCCTGATGGCTAAGATGCTATATATTTCTTTAAGTGTTTCTCAGCCTTTTGGGATTCCTCTATTGAGAATTATCTGTTTAGATAAGGACCTCACTTTTAAAATTAGATCATTTGTTATCTTCATATCTTATTTCTTGAGTTCTTTATATATTTTAGCTATCAGCACTCTATCAGATGTGAAGTTAATGAAAATCTCCCCTCACTAAGTAGGCTGCTGTGTTGCCCTATTGACTATGTTTTTTCCCTTACAGAAGCTTTCCAGTTTCATGAGGTCACATTTAGTAATTGTTGATCTTAGTGCCCATGCTAATGGTATTCTTGCTCAGGAGGTTATCTTCTATATTAATGCATTCAAGGCTATTCCCACTTTCTTCCTATCAGGTTCAGTGTGTCTTGCTTTATGTTGTGGTCTTTAAACCAATTTGACTTATGTGTAGAGTTGGATCTATTTGTAGCAGCACGATTTCTTGAGGATTTTTTGTTGTTGTTGTTCCATAATGTATTCTGGTATCATTAGGAAAAATCAGTTGTCCGTAGGTATGTGGATTGATATCAGGTCTTCAATTGAATTCCCTTGTTAAACCTGTATATTTTTATGTCAATCCTGTGTAATTTTATGTAGACTTATAGTAGAGTTTGAAATCAGGGATGCTGATACCCCCCAAAGTTCTTTCATTGTTCAGGATAGTTTTAGCTATCCTGGGTTTTTTTGTTTGTTTGTTTTCCATTTGAAATTTGTATTGTCCTTTAAGGAGTCTTAAAAGAATTGTGTTTTTAATATTAAAAGAATTTTGGTAGGGATTACATTGAATCTGGCCATATTTACTGTGTTAATTCTACTAATCCATGAGCAAGAGAGAAATTTCAATATTCTGATATAGTTTTCAATTTCTTTCTTCATGTTCTTGACGTTTTTAATCATGAAACACTATCCCTTGCTTACTTATGATCATTCCAAGATATTTCATATTGTTTGTGGCTATTGTGAAGGGTGTTGTTTCACTGATTTCTTTCTCAGCATGTTCGTCTTTTATTTATAGGAGAGCTACTGAATTTTTAGAGTTAATCCTATATCCAACCACTTGGCAGAAGGTGTTTACCATTTGTCCAAATTTCCTTGTAGAATTTTTGTGGTTGCATATGCATACTATCCTATCATCTGTGAATAACAATACTTTGACTTCTTCCTTTAAATTTTGTATCTTGCTTGATCTCTGTCAGTTGTCATTGCTCACACAAGGAATTCAAACACTATATTGAATAGATATGGAGAGAGTGTACAGCCTTGTCTTGATCCTGATTTTAGTAGAGTTTCTTTGTGTTTCTCTCCATTTAATTTGATATTGGATATATGCTTGCTGTAAATTGTTTTTGTTATTTATATGTATGTCCCTTGTATTCCTAATATCTCCAAAACTTTTTATCATGAAGGGTTTTGGGGATTTTGTCTAAAGCTCTTTCAGCAATTAATGAGATGATAATTTGTTTTGTGTCATTGGTGTCTTATTTCAGTTTGTCTATGTGGTAGATTTCATTGACAGTATGTGCAGCCATCCTTGCCTCTCTGGGAGAACCTTTCTTGATCATGGAGTATGATGTTTTTGGTGTGTTCTTGGATGCGTTTGTGAATATTTTGGCATCCATGTTCATAAGGGAAATTGATCTATAATTCTTTTTCTTTGTGAAATTGTTGTGTGGTTTGGGTATCAGTGTGATTGTGGTCTCATGAAAATGGATTTGGCAATGTTCATTCTTCTCTTCTATAGAATAGTTTCAGGCGTATTCACATTAACTTTTCGTTGAGAATCTAATAGAATTCTGCTCTAACACGGTCTTTACCTGGTAATTTGGGGAGGGGGGTAGGTGGGAAACTTTTAATAACTGTTTTTATTTCTTCAGGTATTATATGTCTATTTTTATCTGATCTTGATTTAACTTGCTAAAGGGTATCTATCAAGAAATCCATGACTTTTTAGATTTTCCATTTTTGTGTAGTACAGATTTCAAAGTATGAACTAATAATTATTTGGATTTCTAGGTGTCACATCCTTCTTTTTGTTTTTTTGTTTTGTTTTGTTTTGTTTTGTTTTGTTTTGTTTTGTTAATTTTGTTATTCTGTGAAGTGGAAATTTCCAGTTTCTTTGGAGACTCAGACTTCACAATAGCCACAAATAATAAAAAAATATCTTCAGGGAACTAACCAAACAAGTGAAAGTCCTGTATGACAATAACTTCAAGTTTCTCAAGAAAGGTCTCAGAAAATGGAGAGTTCTCCCATGCTCATGGCTTGGCAGAATAACATAGTAAAAATGGCCATCCTACCAAAGGTATTCTATAGATTCAATGCAATCCTCATCAAAACCCCAACACAATTCTTCAAAGACATGGAAAGAGCAATTCTCAAATTCACTTGGAAAGGGAAAAAAATCCAGAATAGTGAAAACAGTTCTTAACAATAAAAGAACAACTGGGGTAATCACCATCCCTGACCTCAATACATCCCTTTACTACAGAGCAATAGTGATAAAATCTTCATGGTATTGGTACAGAGACAGACATGTTGATCAATGGAATAGAATTGAAGACCCATAAATAAAACCACACACTTACAGACACTTGATCTTTGACAAAGAAGCACTTTGTTCTTAAATAAGTCTTTTAAAATTTTTATTTTTTATTTTTACTGATATCAGCAGCTTTTTCCTTAGGATTAACACCATCTAATCTGTGACTCTCATGGAAGACACACTTAGGTTAAAGCAGCAGCAGTAAGGGTATCTGCAGGAGTCAGCAAGAGAACAAGCAAGGCTTTTTAAAATAGTTCTAATACTATGCTTCCAGCTCAATGGGATCAATTGGTGAAAGGCAACACCAAAACCCAGGGAGATGGTTGTGAAGGAAATAAAATGAATGCAATGAGGAAAATAAGAAAAGTGAGATGACTCGACAACAGGATGAGGACAGCCCCAGCACAGAACACATTACATGGGAAGACAGCCCAACATGGAACACATCACATGGAGCTCATTACTTAAAACAAGTTATTTCCAGTTGTTTTACTGGGAATAATATTGCTTTAAAGTAGTTTTAGCAATATTATTAATTTCCTATTAGTAATATTAGCAATATTATTTTAAAAACTACTTTGGGTTTTAAATACAATACTACAAATGATTCTGAGGAATTACTGATGATCAAGTGATATTCTCAACACAATATCCCTGTGAATTAAATACCATTATAGCAAAGCTAGCCTCAGCATAACTATCAAAAAATGACTAATAATTGCTAATTCCTGGTATTTTGTTGGTGTTGGTGATGGTGAATGTGTGTGTGTCTTTGTATGTATGTATGTATGTATGTATGTATTATGTATGTATATATGTTTGTTTGTATGTATGTATTATGTTTCCCTTCTTTTAGTTTTGCTAGTGTGAGGTGTTTTATTACCTGTATTTTAATGCATGCAGTTAACCATCTTGGGATGGAAACTTTTTTTCTAGCATGTTCTGTAGAAATGTTGGATTTGAAGTTTTTTTGGTTTTTTGGTTTTTTTTAACTATATCATGGAATACTTTGTTTTTTCCATCCATGGTGATTGAATGTTTTACAGGATATTGTAGTCTCAGCTCACATTTATGGTCTCTTTGAATCTTGCAAGGAAAATCTTTGACATTTGGCTCAGCTTTGATATAATTATTTTCCAGAGTGGTTGTACCAGCTTGCAATCCCACCAACAATGGAGGAGTGTTCATCTTTCTCTACATCCTTGCCAGCATCTGCTGTCACCTGATTTTTTGATCTTAGCCATTCTGACTGGTGTGAGGTGGAATCTCAGGGTTGTTTTGATTTGCATTTACCTGATGACTAAGGATGTTGAACATTTCCTTAGGTGCTTCTGGGCCATACAATATTCCTCAGTTGATAATTCTTTGTTTAGCTCTGTACCACATTTTTAATAGGATTCTCTGGAATTTAATTTCTTGAGTTCTTTGTTTATATTAGATATTAGCCCTGTATTGGATGTAGGATTGGCAAAAATCTTTTCCCACTGTGTTGGTTGCCTTTTGTTCTATTGACAGTGTCCTTTGCTTTACAGAAGCTTTGTAATTTTATGAGGTTCCATTTGTCAATTCTTGATCTTAGAGCACAAGCCATTGGTGTTCTCTTCAGGAGTTTTCCCCTGTGCTCATATGTTCGAGGCTCTTTCCCACTTTCTCCTCTATAAGTTCCAGTGTCTCTGGTTTTATGTGGAGGTCCTTGATTCACTTGGACTTGAACTTTGTACAAGGAGATAAGAATGGATTGCATTCTTCTACCTGCTAACTGCTAGCTGAACCAGCACCATTTGTTGAAAATGCTGTCTTTTTCCCACTGTATGGTTTTAACTCTTTTGACAAAGATCAAGTGATTTTGTTTATGTAGTAGATTAGGTTGATGGATTTCTGTACATTGAACCAGCCTTGCATCCCTGGGATGAAGCCTACTTGGTCATGGTGGATGATCATTTGATGTGTTCTTGGATTCAGTTTGCAAGAATTTTATTGAGTATTTTTGCATCAATCTTTGAAGGTCTGACTGAGCTCTGCACTAAACCCATCTGGTCCTAGACTTTTTTTTTTTGATGGGAGACTATTAATGACTGTTTCTATTTCTTTAGGGGTTATGAGACTGTTTAGATAGTTTATTTGATCCTGACTTAACTTTGGTAACTGGTGTCTAGAAAATTGTCCATTTCATCCAGAGTTTCCAGTTTCATTGAGTATAGGCTTTTGTAGTAGGATCTGATGGGTTTTTTTTTTTTATTTCCTCAGTTTCTGTTTTTATGTCTCCTTTTCATTTCTGATTTTGTTAATTTAGGTACTTTTTCTGTGCCCTCTTGTTAGTCTGGCTAAGGGGCTTATCTGTTTTGTTAATTTCCTCAAAGTATCAGCTTTGAGAAATTTGATTTTTTAATTATTTGTATAGTTTTTTTTTTTCTAATCGGTTGATTTCAGCCTTGAATTTGATTATTTCCTGACATCTACTCCTCTTGGGTGTATTTGCTTCTTTTTGTTCTAGAGCTTTCAGATGTGCTATCAAGCTGCTAGTATATGCTTTCTAGTTTCTTTTGGGGGCACTCAGAGCTATGTTATTTCTTCTTAGTACTTATTTCATTGTGTCCCACAAGTTTGGGTATGCTGTGGCTCCATTTTCATTAAATTCTACAACGTCTTTCATTTCTTTCTTTAGTTCTTTATTGATGAAGTTATCATTGAGTAGAGTGTTGTTCAGTTTCCACATGTATGTGTGCTTTCTATTCTTGTTATTGTTGTTATTGTTATTGAAGACCAGCCTTTTTCCATGGTGTTCTAATAGGATGCACGGAATTATTTCAATCTTCTTGTATCTGTTGAGGCCTTTTTTGTGGCCTCAGCATGGTCAATTTTGGAGAAGGTATATCCTTTTATTTTTCAGATAAAATGTTCTATAGCTATCTGTTAAATCCATTTGGTTCATAACTTCTGTGAGTTTCACTGTATTTCTGTTTAGTTTCTTTTCCCATGATCTTTCCATTGATGATAGTGGGGTGTTGAAGTCTCCCATTATTATTGTGTACAGTGCAATGTGTACGTTGAGCTTTAGTAAAGTTTCTTTATGAATATGGGTGCCCTTGCATTTGGAGCATAGATTTTCAGAATTGAGAGTTCTTCTTGGTACAATTTTTCCTTTGATGATTATGAAGTGTTCTTCTTTATCTTTTTTTTTTTGATAACTTTAGGTTGAAAGTCAATTTTATTCAATATTATAATGGCTAACCAAGCTTGTTTCTTGGGACCATTTGCTTGGAAAGTTGTTTTCCAGCCTTTTATTCTGAGGAGGTTTCTGTCTTTGTCATGGAGGGGAGTTTCCTGTATGCAGCAAAATATTTACATATAGAGTCTGTTAGTCTGTATCTTCTTATTGGGGAGTTGAGCCCATTGATATTAAAATATATTAAGGAAAAGTGATTGTTGCTTGTTATCTTTGTTGTTAGAGGTGGTGTTATATTTAAGTGGGTATCATCTTTTTGGTTTGTTAAGGAAAAAAAAAGATTTTTTTCTAGGGTGTAATTACCCTCCTTGTATTGGAGTTTTCCATTTATTGTCCTTTGAAGGGCTGAATCTGTGGAAAGATATTGTGTAAATTTATTTTTGGCATGGAATATCTTGGTTTCTCCATCTATGGTAATTGGAAGTTTGGCTGGGTATAGTGGCCTGTACGTTCTCTTAGGTTCTGTATGACATGTGCCCAGGATCTTCTGGCTTTTATAGTATCTGATGAAAGTCTGGCATAATTCTGATAGGTCTGCCTTTATATGTTACTTGACTTTTACCCTTAATGCTTTTAATAGTCTGTTTTCTGCATTTGGTGTTTTGAGTATTATGTGACATGAGGAATTTTTTTCCTGGTCGAGTCTATTTGGAGTTCTGTAGGCTTCTTGTATGTTCATGGGCATGTGTTTCTTTAGGTTAGGGATGTTGTCTTCTATAATTTTGTTGAAGATATTTGCTGGCCCTTTAAGTTGAAATCTTCATTCTCATCTACTCCTATTATCCGTAGGTTTGGTCTTCTCATTGTGACCTGGATTTCTTGGATGTTTTGAGTTAGGATCTTTTTGCATTTTGCATTTTCTTTGATTATTGTGCAGATGTTCTCTATGGAATCTTCTACACCTGAGATTCTCTCTTCCATCTCTTGTGTTCTGTTGCTGATGCTCGCATCTTTGGTTCCAGATTTCTTTCCTAGGGTTTCTATCTCCAGCGTTGCCTCACTTTGGGTTTTCTTTATTGTGTCTACTTCCCTTTTCAGGTCTAATATGGCTTTGTTCATATCCATCACCTGTTTGGATGTGTTTTCCTGTTTTTCTTTAAGGACTTCTACCTGTTTGGATGTGTTTTCCTGTTTTTCTTTAAGGACTTGTAACTCTTTAGCAGAGTTTCTGGATGTTTTGGGTTAGGGGCTTTTGGCATTTTGAATTTTCTTTGACTGTTGTGTTAATGTTTTCTATGATATCTTCTGCACCTGAGATTCTCTCTTCCATCTCTTGTACTCTGAGTTGCTTGCATCTATGACTCCTGATCTCTTTCCTAGGTTTTCTAACTCCAGAGTTGTCTCCCTTTGTAATATCTTTGTTGTTTCTACTTCCATTTTTTAGATCCTGGATTTTTTTTTTAATTCCTTCACCTGTTTGGTTGTGCTTTCCTGTAGTTCTTTAAGGGATTTTTCTGTTTCTACTTTAAGGGATTTTAACTGTTTACCCATGTTCTTTAAGGGAATTATTTATGTCCTTCTTAATGTCCTTCATCAGCATCATAAGATGTGATTTTCCAGTGTGTTGGGGTATCCAGGACTTGCTGTTGTGGGAGTACTGGATTCTGATGATGCCTAGTAGCCTTGGTTTCTGTTCATAAGTTTCTTGTGTTTGCCTTTTGCCATCTGGTTAGTTGGTCTTTCTGTCTCTGGCTGGAGCTTGTGCCTTCTGTGGGCCTGTAAGTCTGTGTCAGCACTCCTGGGAGACCAGCTGTCTTCTGGCGGGACCTGTGTGTAGCAGGCTGTGGAACAGCCTTAGCTCCTGGGTGCAGATGGTAATCTTTTAATTGGAATATTCCACATGTGAATCTTAGGCTTCCACACAGATAGAACTGCCATATACATGAATATAAACACACATATATACACACAAAAATATATACTGTAATGAATTTAGGCAACATACTTTAAAGATACATATGTGTCATATTCCATCACTTTAAAGATTGAGTTTGCATATTCTTCTTAGTCCACTAGCCCTGAAAACACTCAGGGTAAACTTTCACAAATTCTAATGATATATACTCTGAAGTCAATCTAGTGATTAATAGTGAAAATTCTGTAAATACTTTGCTATATATTTTTCCCTCCAAGAGGTGCTATTCTAGTTAGAGAATCTAGTGGATATGTGCTTATCCTTCCTGATCAGATGAACAAGTCTCAATGTACACTATTTTTCCTTGTGGTCAGCACCACTTATGTATCAATAATTAAAAAAAAATTAATTCTTCACAATAGAGACTTCAAGCTGCTCCAGTAGGGCAATGGAAGTGAAGAATATAGTTTAGGTTTGTAAAACTCCCACTTGAATCCCTTAGTTATTGTCTGTCCTCTTAGAGTCACATCCCTGCATTCAAATCTTGTATTGATCAGTTTATTTAAGTTATGTGAGTCTCAACTTCTAATCTGTAAAATGGAATTATTAATAGAACATAGCAACAATACTTCAGTCTCTGATCAACATGGACTTTAACATATAAAGCAGTCATCCTCAAGACCTTTCCTGTTCAAGAATCTAAGAGAAAAGATGACTTCATGACTAGGGAGCTTGGTAGAAGTAATAAAAATCTCTCTCACAACTTATCCAATCATTTTGTACTTCAGTAAGATCAGCAGATAAGCTCTAGAGATATTAAAGACAGAGAAATGTGTTTTGTGTCTTGCAAATTGAAAGGTGTATAATTGATGTTTAATTAGGTTTATGTTTCATTTACTTTTATAAGAAGATACTTAAACATCAGTGTCAAGAAGAAACATATCCCCTGTGAGCACTTGTATGTAAGATGATAAAAAAAAAAAAAAAAAAAAGCACAGTGCCTCACAGTCTTGCCTTGTCCCTGATGTAGTGAGTTCCATTTCTCTTTTGTTATATTATGGTCTTTTATGGTCTTTTAAGATACATATCACCTCCTTTAAGCATGCAGTCTCAGACCCATCTATCTTGGATAGTTTAGATTTGAATGAAGATGAAAGAAAAGTACTCATTAACAATATCAATAGGCGTTTGACCCAATAAGCAGTCAAAATTCGAGCAGATATTAAAGTAGCTTGCTATGCTTATGAAGGCATTAATGCTGTAAAAGAAGCCCCAAGGGCAGGTTTGAATTGTTCTACAGAAACCATGCCCATCAAGATTAATCTAATAGTTCCACCCAGGTATGTGATGACAACAAGACCCTAGAGAGGACAGAAGGCCTCTATGTCCTTAATCAGGCTATGACAGTTATCAAAGAGAAGATGGAGGAGAAGAGGGGAGTTTTCAATGTTCAGATGGAGCCCAAAGTGGTCACAGACACAGATGAGACTGAACTTGCAAGACAGCTAGAACGTCTTGAGAGAGAAAATGCAGAAGTGGATGGAGATAATGATGCAGAAGAAATGGAAGCCAAAGCTGAAGATTAGCATTTTGGAAAACAGTCCAATTTAAGGAGTACAAAGCAGCCCTTCCTGGCTGTAAACCCTAGACTTGAAAGTTCTCCAGTATTGAAAACTTCAAAGCTGAATATTTTTATTTCCAAGTAATTAAATATTCAACAAGCCAGCATCTAAATGCCCTCCTTCATGTCAGCTATTTTCACATAGTGGCTCTAACACCAAGCATTTTTTAAGGGAGTGGCTTGATTTGACGAGAGACAAATCTTAAACAGCAGTCCTAATATTGGGCTTACAGTTTCCATTTCTCATGTCTCTAGAATGGCACCCTTATGGTTCAGAGATTTACCAGGGGCTCCAAACACAAACAATCCCAATCTTTCTATATAAAATGTATTCAAGCAAACATCAAATAAATTTCTGGGATATTTTTTTAAAAAGATACATATCACCACTTCATTTGCTTTATAATAGATTTAGTTTGCTTTACAACCATTACAGGGTTTGGTTTAGGCCTGTTTTGTATAATCTTTGCTATTTTGGCTCCTATTACTATACTCACTATACTATAAATTATTTTAAGTACACCCATGTTTTAAATTATCAATTTGATAAACTTATACCCATAGTTTTATTATCTTTTGGCATGTAGCGACATAGAACAAAGTCTAAATTTTTTTGATGTTAAATAATTTGTCTTGTGTTTTAAAATATCAGTTTTACATGGGTATACAGACATATATATTTGTTTGTGTCACTATTTTTTCTTTGGACAAATTATTGGGGTTATTTTGTGTTTTTATAAGAAATCATTACTGCTTTTAAAAATATGTACATTTTTTTAAAAAAGTTTCAAACCGCAGCAATGAGATACTAAAAGTTTTCCCTCAACCATGGGATAATAGTTGATTTTTAAAGATTCCTTTAAATATCTTTCTCCTATTTTCTGTGCCTCTGTTTCTAGGCTTCCCTGTGTTGAATATCTATCTTCTCATTATTTGTCATGTGCATATATCACATTTGCCTTTATCATACTCATATTCATGTATGTGCCTACAGTACACACATTTTGCATAAAGTATGTAAAATGGTAGTCTATGAGGTTGGTTCTCCTGACCACATTTCATTGGGGATCTAGAAAAGAGAGGAATTTTCGGGATGCAAGAAGAAGATTGGATCAGAGGAGATACTTCCCTCCTGTTGTGGATCAGTATTTGCTCTACCTTTCAGGTGCCTTCCTCTCCCTTGGGGTCTGTTTTCCCGAGCTATGTCAGCAATACTGGTCGCTGTCCAGGCCTGACCACAACTGAGAACCAGTCAGCAGTTCCAGCGGTGGAAGCAAAATGAAACCAAAAGAAAAAGAACGAGCACCGTGAAAACAATCAAAAGGGCATCTAACTCTGGAGAAATTTCAAGACTGTACATACCTTACAGAGCCTTAATGTCCTGCAGTTCTGATTCCACCCAGTGAACAGGTGATCTCCCTTGCGCTGGTGTGATGATATAAAGTTCCCAGGTTCCTCGGCGCCACTTGTCCTGAGCTATGGTTCTCCCTGGCAAGAACACACTCGGAAAACTGGATTCTTCTCCAGCAAAAGCTTTATTGCTTCTTCAAGAGGGAAGATCCAGACCCCGGAAAATGGGGTTGCTTATATAGCCCTCAGCCATGGTGTTTCAGCACCTGATGTGGCGTGTCAGCTCCTGATTTGTTGCTCGCTCATCACCCCATTACTACACCCCGAGATGGTCAGTGACTAGATGTGAATTCACTCTCGCATCTGCGTACAAGGCTTGTTTACTAGTTAGGCACAGCGGAGGCCAGCGCCATCTTAAAATGGCGATTGTGGCGGCAAGGCTCTCCACAGTCTGTTCAGAGGTTCCAGCACTATTCTAAAGCTCTACCTGCCTGAATCGTTGATGACATTTCCTTGTGCTCCTCCTATGATGTATTAACTGTAATTTCACCACCTGTTTTTGCTCCTGAGGGTACTGGTTAGGATAGGGGAATTGTCAAAAATTTCCTCTTCATCATGTCAGTATTAAATTGTTATGTTTTGAAGAAAATTCTTTATCGAGGTTTGGTAATGAAAAAGTCAGCTGTTGAGCAAAATACTCCTTTTAAGCTTTGTCTTTGGAATGAATGTCTCTACTTTTCTTGTACACCTTATTAAGCCATTAGGAAACACAATTGTGATCAAAAACACTTCAAACACTTTCCTCTCCTCCACAATGAATGTGCTTATTCACTCACTTTTTTGGTGATGCCTATATTTGTTTGCTTTTGGTAATAGGCAAGGTTCTCTGAGAGAACAGAACCCATAAAATGTATCTGCCATTCTGAAACATTCCTATGTGTTAGTGGTAGCTATGAAGTTAAGGAGCTAAATAAAGAAAATGAACAAATGAATAGAACTTATGACACTTATAAAGGGATGTAGAGAGACACATTTTACAATCATTACAATGAAAGACAGCACCAAGCCAAGCATCTTTGTTTGGTACCCTAATCTTCAAGTGTGCCCTTGACAAAGACCAGTAGCTTTGCCTTTTGTAATTCAGAAACCAAGTTGCCAGTCAGTAGAGTCATTGATTAAGCAACCCCTTCCTTTCTAACTCCTTCCTGGATGAAGAGTTCTTACTTTTTTCTTACAAAGGAGCAAAATTTCTTACTTTTGTCAGAAAAGAACATTTTGGAATCTAAAGAACTGTGTTACTGTCAATAATACTTCATGAGACATGAGATTATTAGAATTAAATGAAGTCTTAATGACATATCAATTTCTCCCTCCCTCCCTCCCTCCCTCCCTCCCTCCCTCCCTCCCTCCCTCCTCTCTCTCTCTCTCTCTCTTTCTCTCTCTCTCTCTCTCTCTCTTTCTTTCTTTCTTTCTTGTTTTGAGACAGGATCTTTTCAAATAGACCTGGATGGCTTGAAATTTACTGTGTAGACCAGGCTGGCCTCAAACTAACAGAAATCTGCCTCTGCCTCTGCCTCTGCCTCTGCCTCTGCCTCTGCCTCTGCCTCTGCCTCTGCCTCTGCCTCTGCCTCTGCCTCTGCCTCTGCCTCTGCCTCTGCCTCTGCCTCTGCCTCTGCCTCTGCCTCTGCCTCTGCCTCTGCCTCTGCCTCTGCCTCTGCCTCTGCCTCTGCCTCTGCCTCTGCCTCTGCCTCTGCCTCTGCCTCTGCCTCTGCGGAATGCTGAGATTAAAAGTGTGAGTTACCACATTGGGCCTCAAAAGCTACCTTGATGTATATGTTTTAGGTATCACTCCCTCATGGCAGACAGAATCCAAGATTCCAAGGTGTACCAAAGAAGAGAAATCCTCCAGAAATATTTTAGGCTATCATCATCAAACTGTAGTTACAGAGGAATCTAGCTTTGGGAATTGATCAGCCATGTATTTCTCAGCATCTTTACCAAACACTAAGCTGTTGTTAAACTACACAGTCCCTATTGGCTGATTCATTCTAGTAAATACTTTTTATAAGATAGGATCTTTATAATTTCCTTGCCCTTTTTGAACCTTCTCAGCTTTGGTTCATGATATTTTGGTGGCACTGTTAGCTGTGAACTTAGTTTATTTGATTTAATTCTGTCTTATGATATTTTTAGTTTTGAATCCAGTAGGGCAATTGTTCTACAATATACTAATTTAAAATTTCTAGGAACAGAATTATCATGATTTTCTTCCACGTTTTACAATTATTCATTTATATTTGTGGCTTTTTGCCTGCATGTATGCTTGAGTACCATGTGTGTGCTTGGTACCTAAACAGGTCAGAAAATGACATCAATCCCTTGGAATAGAAGTTACATGTATGTAGTAGTGAGCTTCTGGATATAGGTAATGGAAATTAAACTCAGGTCCTCTTCAAGAGTTACAAGTGCATTTAAATGTTGAACCATGTTGCAAGATTAGTGAATCAGAATAGCTGAGATTCAGAAAAAAAATGAAAACATATGCTGGAAGGGTTGCAGGGAAAGATGAAAACTTTAGCATTGTTGGTAAGAGTGTGAACTGATGCAGAGACTAGATAAATCAATGTCGAGATGTCTCAAAACCTAAAAATAGATATGCCACATGATCCAGATACAGTACCTCTGGTCATATACCAAACAGAGCCTATACCCTACAAGTGGCCCAAGTGCAGAGAATGAAAACTGGAATGCTCAGCCCTAAGTTGGGCATAAATATCACATCTCTCCTCTATAGGATCAGGGATCATTGCATAAGAGGTGGTACAAGCATTGTTAGACAGTGCATATAAGCAGTACCATCCAGATACAACGGGGCCTCTGTTCATACCAACCCACAGTGAGAGCATGAGAGCCCCTGTAGAAGCTGAAGCCAGTCCACATCCTGATATGGAAAGTGAAGGCAGACATGGAATCCTACTTCTTGCTGAGGATCTTTTGTCAATCCATAGTTTCTGTGAAAAGGGGAATCAGTTTTCTTTATGGGTTTTGCACCTGGTAAGTTATATCTTTGTGGAAGGATCCCCATCAAAAAATATATGAATGCACATATTGGAATTGGTGGGGAACAACAATAATAAGAAGGGACACAAAGATGCCTAAGTAATAAAATGGAGGTAGATCTAGGAGGAGATGTGGGAGGGGGTTATGTTGATCAAACCCTATTGTGTGAAAATTTCAATGAACTAATAAAAACTAAAAAGTAATACCTGATCTTCAAAAGAAAGATTGTTCATGAGGAAATGCTTAGATTTTTCATTCATGAATATCAACTGTTATAATTATTTTTCCAGAGTATAGTTATTTTTAAGTCATTCTGTAAGGAAAGTTAAATGAAATATAGAAAAAAATAACAAGAGCACAAAATAAAATGTTTAGTATATGTTCTCTGTGTGTCTAAAATATTTTTTTATTTTCTACCAAAAGTATATATAATTGGGACTCTGGACAAGTCAAATTTCTTTAATGTTTAGATCAATCAATAGAGAACTATTTATACATATTCACATACATTTTAATGTAGACTCCAAAGTTTAATAAAGCCCTTATATTTTATACAATATTTTGTGGAATAATAATCAAATGATTATTCATGTGCCTGTCTATATTCTAAATACTTCATCTTATTAATTTAATTCAATCAACCTTTAACATAGTTATTTTGTATATTTCCATTTTGCTTATGTGAAGATCCATGTAATGTGCTGTCTAAATATTTGTCAGAACTGGGGTCTGATTCTTAATTTAAAAGGTCATATCAGAGACCCTATTCTACATTTCCATAGTGACAAATGAAGTTTAAAAATACATAATGAAGGTGACACCTATATAATATTTATGCTCTGATTTATCCAGGAAAGTGTTACCACATACACATAAAAGTATTTGTATAGATTTTGGTTCTACCAGCTGGTATTGAGATACAACTGAAATGACACGAAGATATGATTAGTTTTAATAAAGATTTATGTCTACTCAGTTTTTTAATAGAAAGTTTTATTTAACAACAACAACAACAACAAAGAATCAGATTTATTTTTGAAAAGAAAAGTTGGTGTCTGAACACTAAAAACTTAAATCTCCATAAGTAATTAATTACTCTTCAAAGATGGAAGTTGTTTTAAATTTGATTCAGAATTTATCTTCATTGAATTTTAAAGAGCAGAGGAGGTCAGTATTAAATGTCTCTTGCCCTGGAACAGCTTAGAGGAAGACAAATCATTTTGTACTCTAGAAACTCTGTTAACACCTGGAGGAGCCTGGGTTCTAAATGACAGCTCTTGTTAAATAGTTGCTTTTCTTTGTGGTTTCCATAGTTGCTGCACAGGTTCAAGAGCCATTTTTCCTAAGCTACATACATAATTAGTTAACTATTTTATATGTGAAATGAATTATATTGGAAAATATGTGGTAGAAAGAGCGTTTTCTTTACAAATATTGTTAAGTACATATTTTGATCAATTTATCCATCATATTATTTATTAGGTCAATAACTCACACAAGTTAAAGGTACTTGCTTATTTCTTTATCATATCTAAAACAGCCTTCCTTCTCAATCAGATAGAATTAATCTTCTCTAATCTCAATCAGATAGTACAGGTAGAATAAACTTACAGAACCACCATAAATCAGTTTGTTTTCTTTTATCATTACACAAATTAATCTTTCATAATGGATATCAAGCATCCACATGACACAGCTCTTTCAGCATTCAGCTAGTACTTGCCCCCCCCAAATTGGAGTCTGTTCATTAAATTTTTGTAAAACTTTTTTTAAATTGAAAATAGATTCTTCTCTCATACAAAACAACCTGACCACAGTTTCTCCTCTCTCCCCTCTTCCCAGTCTCTTTCCATTCCCCCTCCCCCAGATCCACACACTCACTGTTTCCCTTCAGAAGAAGGGCAGGCTTCCAAAAGATAGTAACTAAACACAACGAAACAAAATACATTGAGCTAATGCAATCACACTGGGCTGGACAAGGCAACCAAACAGTAAATAAAGTGTCTCAAGAGTAGGGAAAAGAATCAAGACACAACCCCACAGTTAGAGGTCTCACAAAACACCCATCAGGCCCCGTGTTTGCCTCTTCAGTCTCTTTGAGCCCATATGAGTGAGTCCTGCTTATTGATTCAGTCAGCCATATTCTCCTGGTGTCCTCCATCCCCTCTGACTTCCACAATAGTTCTGCTATCTTTTCTGAAAGACAACCCACACTCCAAGGGAAAGAACCTAATAGAAACCTCCAATTAGATGCTTTCTGCATAGCATCTGGCCGTGGGTCTCTGCATCCACTCCCATCTGCTGTTAAAGGAAGTCTCTCAGATAACGAATGGACAAGGCACTGAGCTAAGAGCATCAGCTAGTTCTTAGGATGATTTTAAATTTAAGTCATATTAATATAGATTCACATGTTGTCTTTTTATATCAATAAAAATGGTCAGCTCCCACTTGAAAAAATGTTCAACATCCTTAATCATCAGGGAAATGCAAATCAAAACAACCCTGAAATTCCACCTCACACCAGTCAGAATGGCTAAGATCAAAAATTCAGGTGACAGCAGATGCTGGCGAGGATGTGGAGAAAGAGGAACACTCCTCCATTGTTGGTGGGATTGCAAGCTTGTACAACCACTCTGGAAATCAGTCTGGCAGTTCCTCAGAAAATTGGACATAGTACTACCGGAGGATCCAGCAATACCTCTCCTGGGCATATATCCAGAAGATGTCCCAACCGGTAAGAAGGACACATGCTCCACTATGTTCATAGCAGCCTTATTTATAATAGCCAGAAGCTGGAAAGAACCCAGATGTCCCTCAACAGAGGAATGGATACAGAAATTATGGTACATCTACACAATGGAGTACTACTCAGCTATTAAAAAGAATGAATTTATGAAATTCCTAGCCAAATGGATGGACCTGGAGGGCATCATCTTGAGTGAGGTAACACAATCACAAAGGAACTCACACAATATGTATTCACTGATAAGTGGATATTAGCCCAAAACTTAGGATATCCAAGATATAAGATACAATTTGCTAAACGCATGAAACTCAAGAAGAATGAAGACCAAAATGTGGACACTGTGCCCCTTCTTAGAATTGGGAACAAAACACCCATGGAAGGAGTTACAGAGACAAAGCTTGGAGCTGTGATGAAAGGATGGACCATCTAGAGACTGCCGTATCCAGGGATTCATCCCATAGTCAGCTTCTAAACGCGGACACCATTGCATACACTAGCAAGATTTTGCTGAAAGGACCCAAAGATAGCTGTCTCTTGTGAGACTATGCAGGGGCCTAGCAAACACAGGAGTGGATGCTCACAGTCAGCTATTGGATGTATCACAGGGCTCCCAATGGAGAAGCTAGAGAAAGTACCCAAGGAGCTAAAGGGATCTGCAACCCTATAGTTGGAACAACATTATGAACTAACCAGTACCCCGGAGCTCTTGTCTCTAGCTGCATATGTATCGAAAGATGGCCTATTCGGCCATCACTGGAAAGAGAGGCCCATTGGACTTGCAAACTTTATATGCCCCAATATAGGGGAATGCCAGGGCCAAAAGAATGGGAATGGGTGGGTAGGGAATTGGGGGGCGCTATGGGGGACTTTTGGGATAGCATTGGAAATGTAATTGAGGAAAATATGTAATAAAAAATATTAAAAAGAAAAAAAGAAAAAAAATGGTCAGCTCCAAAACCAACTAGATTTTTGGTCTCCTGAAAGAAGAGTTCTGAGCCCCACGGGAAGACCTGTTTATCCAGTAGATATGTGACATGGGTTAGTCCTGGAAATCTTATGGGATTTTGTTTGTTTTCTTTTTTATCTCACAGTGCTTTTGATAGTCAGTATTTATAGGATAATCAAGTTTGTTTTAAAATCAAATATACCTATGCTAAAACCAATTTTGCTGTGTCCTACATATATAGGACATATATTGTTGAACAATAATGAATATTTCTGTCCCTATGATGCTCTATCTCTTTAACTCTAAAATATATAATAAAATCAGTTGTCATTATAACGTGTGATACCGTCTATTAAAAGCTATGTATGATATTCAGCTAGCACAAAAATATATGTCATTTATTCAAGAAATATGAAGGCTTTCTGCCCTGAAGCTGTATCATTCTCCCTTGTCTGCAAATGAAATTAATCTACTTATTTCTAGTCTAGAAGTTTCATTTGCAAAGCTTAATTAAGATGCAATTTCAACTAATTTCAAAGAAAAAAATGTGCACTTGTATACAGTAGAGTAATGAATTAGCATTTTCCACCTCTATATAATGAATGATACATGAAAAATTGAGGACCCTGAAATGAAACTGCAGAGCCCAAGTCTTGCCTCTGCCAGATTATACAAGCCTTTATCCACTGAAACTACTTTGCCTTCTTAAGTTTAAGGAATGCATTTTTCTGGCACTACAGACAAAATCAGAGAAGAAATAATTCACTGTGCCCCTAACAGCAGTCAGCTCTCTTGTACACAGTGATGTAGTACTCAAATATGAATGAGCAATTGATTTACCAAATATGTTTTGACTAGGTTGTGCTATGCCGTGGTCGCTGGGGGGAAAGCCACTGTCAAGATGAATTTCTTGAAGCAAAAAATATGATAAGATAAATGGATTGCTAAACTGGTCCTCTCTATACCTCCAGCTGTCCTGACACATTTAATATATCAGACAATCCCAGGAAAAGAGATGATATTTCTCCGAGGATGCACTGAATCTGTCTTAAATAAATCAGCATATTTTGCCCATACAAGATTATTTTGTTTAAATTTGTTGTTATTGTTGCAGTATTAAAGACTGAACCCTAGGCCTTGAGCATGCCAGTCAGGTACTTTATTACTGAGCTACATCCCCAGACCAATGCAAGTTCCACTGTCATGCTTCTCTCTGTTAATTTTAGTGTCACAGAGGAAACTGAAAGTTAGGTAGTATTGAATGTAGTGATATTTACATGCAGCTATGGCCATCTTTGTAGTTCAATATATTTGTCCCACTTTGGGTTTTTTGAAAACTTATAATAGGTTATAATCAGGGATTTTAGATCATATTAACCTTTATTAGTAATTCAATGACAAATATTTACATACAATAGACATCTGAATATCTCTGATAAGTAAATTCTTTCTTCTCTCCATCTAATATCTCTACTAGTTAGTGTAACAGGCCAATAGACAAACTTATGTTCAAATTTCAGGCATCAAAGTCATAAACAGTCATTATTTTCTAGAGGTATTCTGAAATTCCAAGTACCTCTAAATTATTCTGAAAGAGCAAATGAATTTAACTGCTTAAAATAGTTTTCTCTCATAAGGATTTTAAATAAGTAAATACAATAATAAAGGTTACTTTGTGGAGTAGAATAACCAAGACCTCAAAACTGACTATTTATAAACCCCCACTTCTAAGTCATTTTTCTGGCTTGACATTATATAGGGCAGTGACTCTCAACCCATGGGTTATATCTCCTTGGAAGGTCACATATAAGATATACTGCCTATCAGATATTTATGTTACAATTCATCACAGTAACAAAATTTCAGCTATGGATTAATAATGAAATAATTTTATGGTCCGGGACCACAAAATGAGAAACTGTATTAAAGGTTTGCAGCATTAAGAAGGTTGAGAACCATGGATACAGGACCTTTCTGTTTACCCACAATTGCACTCAAACTGAAGATCCCTTCCTAAGCTTACTGAGTAGTGAGATTATAGGCCTTGCCATCACACCTGGCCAGGTGGAAATTCTTCTGAGAATTCAAGCAAAACTTAGCGTAGTCTGAAGCTTTCCTTATAAGCTAAGTGCTAAATTTCTCAGAATTTTAAATAAATGCTATTGTTTATTCATACGCAAATTATAAAGAAATTATTCAAAACGGGAGAAGTGATAGATGACATAGTTATCTCCAGATTTGAATATTATCACACATAAATCATGCCAAGTGTTTTGAAGCACCTCATATTGAGTAGGACAGAGAAATTTATGAGAGTACAGTAATGATGATAGTTTATTTCTGCAAACACTTGTTAAGTTTTTATATGATGAACTTGAGAGACTTAAAGATTGACAAAGGTGTGATCCTGAGAGCTTCCCTGCAGAAGGTACATCACCAAAGAATGCTTAAGAAAAAGAGCTAGGCAGACAAACAGAAATGACCTGTTAGATAAAGGATTCTGTGGGATGAAGCATAAGGTTCATGATAAGGAAAAACAAAGTCTCCATGGATAATATGGAGAAGGGCTGTGTAAAAACCTGATTAACTGTTAATAATTTGTGACACTAATAAAAAGGTTTAGCACTATGTATATACTTACTTTGCATTATCTATTTGAAAATCATGGTAACACTGGGTGTAGGTGATGACATCATCGTAATAATTATGTACCAAGGATGCAGGGAAACAAAGAGGTCAAGCAGTCTGGTGGAGAAAAAACTTTAATCTCTACAATTTATTGTAGTTCATGATATTGTGGCTTGATTTTTTTCTTAACTATGTATGATATAAACATTCAAAAATGTGAACATTAAAATAATTAATTGGAACAATTTTTGCCAGACTCTAATAGAATGGATAATGTTGAAATAGTGTTCACTATGTGAGGAACACCTCACCAAGAAATTTGATCACTATAAAAAATAAACATTGAAGACTTTAGAGGAATATAATGCAATGTGCAATGACATAAAAGCAATATTTTGGAATATATTTGGAAAGTTATAAATTGGATAAAAGTAAGTATCTTAAGAGAAGGAAATAACTTATGAAGTTGTTTTTATAATATAGTCCTGTCATCCTAAAATGGGGAAAAGAAATAATTAATAGGGGATAATGTAAAGTAGAATAGATGTGATTCACTAATGAGTCAAGACTCTGTGATGGTTAATATTGACTAACAATTTGCTAATATCTTAACAAATCTTAGATATAAGTCCTTGTGCATGCCTGCCAAGAATGATCTAGGTTAGGTTAGCCTCCGGGAGTTCCTGTGAGACATTATCTAGATTAAGTCATCCTCTTGCATACCAATGGGGAATTGTCTTTATTAGGTTAATTTAAGTAGAAACACTGCACATCATGAGTTGCATCATTATACGAGCTATGGTCCTGGATTGAATAATAATAAAAAAAAAGTCAAGGTCATTTTGATTTTTATTTCCCTGATGGCTAAGGATGTAGAACAGTGTTTTAAGTGCTTATTGACCACTTGTGATTCCTCTGTTGAGAATTCTATGTTTAGATTTGTACCCCGTATTTTTTTAACTAATTTTTTTATTTTTAAATTTAATTTTATTTGTAATTCATATTTTGGAGATCTTTTCAAAAAGAATTTTTATTAGATATTTTCTTCATTTATATTTCAAATGCTATCCCGAAAGTCCACTATACCCTCCCCCTGCCCTGCTCCCCAAGCCACCCACGCCTGATTTCTGGCCCTGGCATTCCCCTGTTCTGGGGCATATGATCTTCACAAGACCAAGGGCCTCTCCTGCGATTGATGGATGATGATGATGACTAGACCATCCTCTGCTACATATGCAACTAGAGACACAAGCTCTGGGGGGGTGGGGGTACTGGTTAGCTCATATTGTTGTTCCTCCTATAGGGTTGCAGGCCCCTTTAGCTCCTTGGGTACTTTCTCTAGCTCCTTCATTGTGGGCCCTGTGTTCCATCCAACAGATGACTGTGAGCATCCACTTTTGTATTTGCCAGGCACTGGCATAGCCTCATAAGAGATAGGTATATCAGGGTCCTGTCAGCAAAATCTTGCTGGCATATGCATTAGTGTCTGGTAGTTGTTTATGGGATGGGTCCCCAGGTGGGGCAGTCTCTGGATGGTCATTCCTTCCTTCTCAGCTCCGAACTTTGTCTCTGTAATAACTTCCATGAGTGTTTACACAATGTAGTACTACTCAGCTTTTAAAAACAATGAATTCATAAAATTCTTAGGCAAAAGGATCTGGAGGATATCATCCTGAGTGAGGTAACCCAATCACAAAAGAACACTCAAGATATGTACTCACTTATAAGTAGAAATTAGCCCAGAAACTTCGAATACCCAGGATGCAATTTGCAAAACACATGAAACTCAAGAAGAAGGAAGACCAAAGTGTACCCTGTTTTTTATTAGATTATTTGGTTTGTTGATTCTAGGTTTTTTTTTCTTTAAATATATTTTGAATATTAGCCCTCTGTTAAATAGGGGGTAGGTGGAGATCTTTTCCCATTCTGTAGACTGCTGTTTTGTCCTCTTGGTGGTGCCCTTTGCCTTACAGAAGCTTTTCAGTTTCATGAGGTCTCATTTATTGATTGTTGATCTTAGTGTCTATACAATTAGTGTTCTGTTCAGGAAGTTGACTCCTTTGCTAATGCATTCAAGATTGTCCCCACTTTCTCTTTAATCATGTTTAATGTATCTGGTTTTATGTTGGCCCACTTGGACTTGAGTTTTGTTCATGGTGATATATATGAATATATTTACATCCTTCTACATGCAGACATCCAGTTAGATTAGCACCATTTGTTTAAAATGCTTTCTTTTACCTTTGTATAATGGCTTCTTTTTCAAAAATAAAGTGCATAATTCCATTGATCAACCTGTCTGCTTTTATGCCAATACCATGTAATTTTTATTACTATTACTCTATATTTCATTTTGAAATCAGGGATGATGATACTTGTAGAAGTTCTTTTACTGTATGGAATTGTTTTAGCTATTCTGTATTTTTTCCTCCCTAAATAACTCTTAGATACCATATTACACCTGTCAGAATGGCTAACATAAACACAATGACAGCACATTCTGGCAAAAGTATGGCACAAGGGAAACACTCCTCCATAGCCCATGGAAGGGGAATACAGTACAACCACTTTGAGAATCGATAGGACAATTTCCCAGAAAAATCCTCTTCTTTTTCTTCTTCATCTTCCTTTTACCAAAGTCTTGGTATAGAATTAATGCTCAATTGCCAGTGAATGACATAGTAAATGAGTAAAAAATATAAATGAGAAAAATGAGTTGTAAAACATCTATATTTTTTAGTTTAAATAAAGCAAGAGAAGAGTTGCTTTGAAACTAGAGCCTAAAGCCAAACAACTTAGTCCATAATTACTAGAGCCTACTGACACATTGTTCTCATCTCATAAGCTATAAAAATGTGTATTTTATAAGTCTAATCTATTAATTCACTATGTTGGATTACTGGTCAATGATCTTTTATGATTATTTAGTTAACATTTCTACTTAGGGTTGAGAAGATGGCTTAATAGGTAAAGGTGTTTGTTACCTGATGACCTAATCTTAATCTCCAGAGCTTACAAGGTTGAAGAAGAGAACTGACTCTACCAGGTTTCTGTCCTCCATACTGTCCTACAGTACATGTGCGCACACATAAACACACACAGTCCCACAGCCCCACACATACAAATATACACATATGAACATACACACACAACACACACAAAAAACACATATTGAGCCACACATACAAACCCACACATATGCACACAAATACATACACACACACACAAACACACACACACACACACACACACACACACCACACACATATAAATCCCAAATAAGTAAATAGAAGTAAAATACTTAAAATTAGAATATCAGTCTATGTTACTGAATTTAAATAATATTTGTCACATAATACTATTATTTATAATAATGGTCAGAGACTTTGACACACTTATGGACACTTGATCATTGATAAAGAATCCAAAAATATACAATGGAAAAAAAGCATCTTCAATAAATAGTGCTGGCAGTTGGTATGTAGGAAAATGAAAATAGACCCATATTTAGCACCTTGCACAAAGCTCAAGTCCAAGTGGATCAAGAACCTCAACATAAAACCGGATACACTAAATCTAAGAGAAGAGGAGTGGGAAAGAGCCTTGGATTCATTGGCAAAGGGGAAAATTTCCTAAACAGCACTCAAATGGCTCAGGTTCCAAGATCAAGAATTGATAAGTGGGAAATCCTGAAACTGGAAAGCTTCTATAAGGCAAAGGACATAGTCAATAGGACAAATCAGCAACCTACAGATTGGGAAAAATATCTTCACTAATCCCCCACCCAAAGAGGGCTATTATCCAAGATATATATGAACTCAAGAAGCTAACCTCCAAAAATCCAAACAACCCAACCAAAGAATGAGAAGTAGAACTAAACAGAGAATTCACAAGAGGAATCTTGAATGGCTGAGAGGCACCAAAAGAAATGTTCAAAGTCCTCAGTCATAAGAGAAATGTAAATCAAAATGACCCTGAAATTCCACCTAACACCAATCAGAATGGCTAAGATCAAAAACTCAGGTGACAGCACAGGTTGGAGAGGACATTCAGAGAGAGGAACAGTCCTCCATTGCTGGTGGGATTGCAAACTTGTACAACTACTCTGGAAATCAATCTGGAGGTTCCTCAAAAACATGGAAATAGATCTACCTGAAGACCCAGCTATATCACTCCTGGGCATATAGTCAAAAGATGTCCCACCATGCCACAGGGGCACATGTTCCACTATATTCATATTGGCCTTGTTTGTCATAGCCAGAAGCTGGAAACAACCCAGATGTCCCACAACAGAAGAATGGACACAGAAAATGTGGTTCATTTGCACAATGCAATATTACTCAGCTATTAAGAACAAGGATATCCTGAGTTTTTCAGGCAAATGGATTGAACTTGAAAATATCATCCTGAGTGAAGTAACTCAGACCCAAAATGATCTTCAAAAATGGTTCGTGGTCACTAATAATAAGTTGATATTAGCCAAAAAAGTACAGAATACCCAGGACACAATCCATAGAACTCAAAATGTTTAACAAGCCAAATGGCCCAAGTGAGGATACTTCAATTCTACTTGGGAGGGAGGAGAAAGCAGAGGGCAGAGGGAGTAAGTGAACTGGGTGGGAGAGGAGAAGGGTAGAGGCAGAGAAAAAGGGAAACATGATCAGGCATTGGAAGGGGGGGGGGATACCAGAAGTTAAGCCCCAAGGGCCAGCAGAATGAATGGAGATATAAAACCTCGGAAGGTGGGAGGTGGGAGGTTGGGGATGTCTTGAAGGTACCAGACACCTGGGAGGTGAGAGAATCTCAGACTCAAAGGGAGGGACCTTGGATGAGATGCCCAACAGTGGGAAGAGGGAGCTTGTGGAGTTCACCTCCAGTAGAAAGACAGGGAATTGGGTGGAGGAATGCCGTTGCCATCCCAGGGTCAGGAACTCTGACACAGGCTTGTTCCTGTCTGGGAGAACTGCAAGGACAAAAATGGAGAAGAGATTGGGGGAAAGGAGGTCCAGTGACCGATCCCAAATTGGGACCCATCTCAGGGGTTACGGGGGTCTCCAGGACCTGACACTATTACGGATGCTGTGGTGTACCTACAGAAAGGAGGCTAGCATGGCTGCCCTGAGAGGCCCAACCAGCAGCTGGCCGAGATGGAGGCAGGTACTTGCACTCAGTCAATGATCTGAAGTCGGCCACTCCTGGGGCTGAGTTGGGGAATGGCTGAAAGAAGTTGAGGAGGAGGGAGACCCCATGGGAAGACCAGCAGTCTCCAGAACCTGGACCTTCAGATCTTTCAGACACTGAGCCACCAATCAGGGTGCATACAATGACTGGTCTGAGGCCCCCAACATATATACAGCAGAGGAGTGCCTGGTCTGACTTAAATGAGAAAAAAACGCATCTTGCCCTTGAGAGACTTGGGGCATCAGGGAGTGTGGAGGTCTGGTGGGGTGTGTGCATATGAGGGTGGGGTTGTGGGGACATCTTCTTGGTGATGAGAGAGGAGGAATGGGATGGGGAACTCTTAGAGGGTGGGACAGGAGGGGGATAACAACTGGTATTTAAGGAAAGGTTAAAGATAGTAAAAAAAAAAAAAGTTATTCCTAATAATACACACACCGCTTTGGAAAAACAAGATATTATAGCTTGAAAATTTCTTCTATTGTGTTTCTCCCTTTAAGACAGGGTCCCATTGGTAGAAGCTCTAGCATCCACTTATAGTTGGACTCCTTTGTGCAAGATTACAAGTGTGCACCCCTATGCCTTGATGTAAATATTTTTGAGGAAACTACCCTCAAAACTACCTTCTGTGTGAATTTGCACATCTTTTAAATATCTGAAGTGGGACAAGTGATAAACTTTGTCATCTACTTACTTCTTGCCTAAGTGATACATTGTTATTCTCCCAATAACCATTTATTATCTGAATACATTTTGTCAAAGAAAGAAAAATACGTTCAAACTAAGAAGAAAGCTTTGCTTTTGTCACGGTTCATTTGAGTTCCTATCTATAGGTGTTTCTATGTAATTGAAGGACATTAAACCATTACATCTTCTGTGGGATGCTTTTCCTCATATTCCCTCTCTTTCATCTAGTGTGCTCAATCAGCTTTTATAGGAATCTTAATGCATTTCCATCCTTCCCACCTTGACCAGATAATGAAACTGTAGTAATTCTATAAATATCCATCCACATGTTGCAAATCAGTTCTGCAAACGTTACTTTATAACTTTATCTTTGATATCCCTGTGTTGTGTAGAACTCTCTCGTGCTCCTCTCTGGCTGTGCTGGAGTCTTTATAATTTACTGTGCTTATATAATTGGAAGAACATGAAGGTCTCAGGAAAAGCAAGTACCATTCCTTTTATGTCCCACCTCTCTCTGTCTCTGTCTCTGTCTCTGTCTCTGTCTCTGTCTCTGTCTCTCTCCTTATGCTTATAAAGATATGAACTCAAGAAATTAAAGTGAACTGTTATTTTCTACTAGCACTGATGGGTTCTATGCAAGCATAACAGTATCATTAAGTGTCAGGGATTGGTTCTTGCCTATGGGATGGGACTCAATTTGGGGCAGTCACTGGATGGCCATTCCCTCAGTCTCTTCATTATCTTTGTCCCTTCATGTCTTGTAGACAAGGCCCATTTTGTGTTGAAGGTTTTGAGTTAGTTGCTGTCCTTATCCTTCCACTGAGAGTTCTTCCTGGCTTCCTGGTCACTTCAGGATCCATGCTTAGGAGTCTTAGCTAGAGTTACCCCCATAACCTCTGGCACAACCTAGAGATTGACCTCCCCACCCTGCAAATCTCTCTTCTCTCTCCCCTGCTCTCCCTACATGTGCACCCCCTCAATTTCACATCCTCTCTTCCAGCCAGTTACCTCCTTCCATCAACTTCTTATACCTATTTTTGTTTCCTCTTCCGAGAAAGATTCAACTATTCTCCCTTGGACCCTCCTTGTTATTTGGCTTCTTTGGGTCTGTTGATTCTAGCATGGTTATTTTGTATGTTATGGCTAATATTCACTTATAAGTGAGTACATATCATGTGTGTCCTTTAATCTGGATAATAAAGTTATTGTTTTCTTTTAGGTATGAACCCATACCGTTTGTGACCACAACAGCCAAATCTATTCTGCAAAGAAGGGGATCTTCAAAGCAAAGGACTCCAAAGAGATGAAACAAAACCTTTACAAGTCGACAAATGCCTTTTATCTTCCACACCATACTGAAAGTTCCCTTGGTGTTGGTTTGGACCCTTACATTTCTCTCCCTCTTACAAAGCTTGTTCCATGGTTTTTGTTTGTTTGTTTTTTTGTTTCTTTTGTCTTGTTTTGTTTGTTTGTTTGCTTGCTTGCTTCTCACTTAACTGACCACAGTAAATTACATGCATTCACAGAACAATTTATATCTTTTTCTTTTACTTTATCACAGCAGCCCACACCTCAGACATAATTTTCAATTAATAAATGATTAGGCTGTATGGAAATCATAGGATCTTACATACTACAGAAGTCCTAAGTTCTCTCTCCCTCCATATATATTCATTCTATCCCTTGAAGCTATACAATGAGAAGACCGGATACAGTAATGGCTACAGCAGAGAAACAATGTTATTAAAGTCTACAGTATCAATATCTGCCTTGAGTTCTGGTATTGCCTGCTATTGTGGTGATTCTCTCTGGGTAGTTCTTACTTCATAGCTGTCTATGAGGGCTCTGTCAACTCATGGTCATACAATGCTTCATATGGAACCCTTCTGAAAATTATGCTGATGGTTCAGTAAGCATTAGATCTCATCATGATTACATGTCTACAGGGGATTTTACTCTGGCTTGGTACCTGTGGAACAGCACTTTTGAATTGAAGGGCATCACTGTGCCTTCACTGTGTCACTTCTGTATCCTCCAAAAAGCTACTTTTTCAGTTATTGCTTTCTCCTTCAGCATGATCCCATAATGTAGAAATGACCGATTAAAAATTATTAATAATCAGAAGAAAATGTTGATTAGATAGAGATGTAGAAATCTTTGGATAAAATAGGTCATGGCAAACTGGTTATAAGTTACTTAAACACTGAAAGTAAAACATAATTTTGGATGATAGGCAAATTCAATCATAGTTGCTTTAAACTAAAAATCAAACAATGTAATACAGGATTTGGTAAATGTTGTTTTTGTGAACATGAGAATGTTAGTCAAAATCAGTGGGATTAAATCTTCCTATAATGTATTTACTTGTGATATTACTTTCCTGGTTTACTTCTCCCTCAGTGGACCGATGTTTTTTTGGAAGGCTTTGTATGAGGATAAATGTGAAGTAAGGCAAAGCATCTTGGTTTTTTTTTTTGTTGTTGTTGTTGTTGCATTTAAATTCTTTCTTTCCTTTTATTATTATTAATCATTCCATTTGCTTACATCTCAAATGATATCCCACTTCCTGGTTATCCCCTAAATCACCCCCCTGCCCGCCATCCCATGTTATCCCACTTCCCAGTAACTCCTCTGCCACCCCCGATCCCACATCTGTCCACCCTCCCTTTTGCCTGTATGTGAGTGCTCATCTTGATCAGCAGCAGTTTACATCAGTTCTTCATAGTGTGCTAAGGCAAGGAGAAACATATTACCTGTACTTAGAAGACACTCTGCAAGGTAAGGCCAAGTACAATACACAATTTGTAATTAGTTAAGTTTCCAATCTTAAATTCTATCTGGAGAAGCTCCATTGTTACTACATAAACTCTGTACACATTTGTTTTTTGGGCTTTTTCTGCTGTATTTCATACGGAATATGATGTACTTTTTTGGATCTTCAGCTAATGTCTCTCAATAGTGTATAGGAACTTAGTAGTTTAAATAAAAGTTTGATTTGAAAGTAGATGCTAAGGATCAAAATAGTTCAGATGCCTAGTAGGAAACCTATATTGCTTTTTAAATGGTTCATTTTTCCCCTAAGGAAAGTAGAGGAATTTTAATCTAGCAACAAGGCTGCTCTGATAAGGTATTACATCCAAAGATATGATTCTACTGGAATGCAGACATACTCTGGATTACAGTAGCATCTGGCTGTAGTATAGACATGCCATTATTACACACCTTTCATCCCTAACAATGAAGGTAAGGTTAGTTTGTAGAAGGAAGCAGCCATGTTTGAAAGTGACATCTTATTGAGGAGCAGACAAGGCAACCACCAGATATTGGACAGAGTGGGTCAGAGATAAGATAAATCCAACTCACAGGAGAAGAGAGGCTGCTGAAGAGGATGGAGGGAGGGAGGGAGGGAGGGAGGGAGGGAGGGAGGGAGGGAGGGAGGGAGGGAGAGAGAGAGAGAGAGACAGAGACAGAGACAGAGACAGAGAGAGAGACAGAGAGAGACAGAGACAGAAAGAGACAGAGACAGAGAAAGACAAAGAGAGACAGAGGTGGTGATGTGTGTGTGTGTGTGTGTGTGTGTGGCTGTGTGTGACTGTGTGTGGCTGTGTGGCACCAGGAAAGTTTTACTGAAAGAGGTTGCAGAGAGAACAAGCTAGATATAAATGAGGACAGAAACAAAATGAGATGGAGAATGAGAAAGAGCTAGATTAAATCATATTACCAATGTTATGATGAGGCCAGACAAAACAATTCAATCAGAAGCTGAGAGAAAGAGGATTGAATTAGGTAGTTTGGAAGATCATATGGAGGCTAGAAGCTTCCAGGCCTCAGCCTAGGAATAGTCAGAACAGAGAAGGAAACTCTCTGGTTTCAGCCCAAGATGTGTATTCCCACATCTTGGGTACAGTTCTCTTTCTATCCCGTCATCTGAGGAAATAAAAAGGACAATTACAAAAGAATCAAAAGTAGTTTAAGCATAAATTCAAATTTTTGACCTGGTGTGTGTGTGTGTGTGTGTGTGTGTGTGTGTGATAAATATACATCACAGCTCTTGAATCAAATGGCTTAGGCTCCTACTCTAAGGTGCTATGCCTCAAACTTAAGACTATGGACTCTATACACTTATAGTCACTACCAATTAGTTGAACTTTTGAAAGAATTTCTTGTACGCATTTGAACAAAGGTATTTTCTTAGTTTAAATTAAGTGTGTTAAGAGTCTTCCGAGATTAATTTGGTTTTATAACAAATAATTAATATAGTGACTAAAATTCCACTAAGACCATTGTGATTTCTTATTGTTTAATTTTGTATTCTTCATGTAAAAATTAACCCTACCAACTCATTCTTTATCTATATTAATTCAGTAACACTGAGGAAGGATAATTCATTTAATACTATTTTAAATGTCCTCTAATAGACACTTTATATAAGAGCAAAATTTCACACATTTATTTTACCTTGTAATTATAAAGAATGCCAAAGAGAAATTATTGCCATTAGGACTAAATTTTATGAGTGTCTAACCAACAACTTAATTACAGCAACTCTAGTACAAAAATACAGTTAAATGCAATATATCAGTATATTCTGGGAATATTATAAAGATATAATTTTTGCTTTGCTTGTGACATTCCCTCAAAATAAATTACATAAATTCTAAAATTTAACTTGACAATATAAAGTGTCAAACATTTTGATATATCGACAAAATATTAATTATTACATTAATTTTCCAGTATAATGCTACATAAGAACTACACTATTGCAAACACCTGTAAAATGAAGAATATTTTTTCATTTTTAATTGACTATTTTATTTATTTACATTTCAAATGTTATCCCTCTTCCCAGTTTTCTGTTCACAAGCCCCCTATTCCCTGCCTCTGTAAGGGTGCTCCCCCACCTACCTACCCACTCCTGTCTGAGTGACCTAATGTTTCCCTATCCTGGGCCATCAAGCCTCCACAGGACCTAGGGGCTCCCCTCTCAGTGATACCAGATAAGGCAATCCTCTGCTACATATCCAGCTGGAGCCATAGGTGCCCCCCACCCCCACCCCCGTACTCTTTGGTTGGTGGTTTAGTCCCTGGGAGCTTTGGGGGTTCTGGTTGGTTGATATTGTTGTTCTTCCTATGGGGCTGCAAACCCATTCAGCTCCTAGAGTCCTTAAAATGTTAGCCAGTATCGATATTTATTTTCCATATAAATGTCTGTACAAACTTTTTGTAAGATAAACACCTTTTCCCCATTTCCTTTTTGCTGCTTCACATATTACCAGCAGAGGGCAGCAAAGCATAGACCGTGACACCTTGTTAAAGAGCAAGCAAAGAGAAAGAATATCAGGGTAATCTGATCCAGTTTGAGTGCGGCTTGTGTGGCAGGTGACAGTTCTTTTGTACAGGATGTTTAAGATTAAATATAGAAGGTCCGAGAGGCTCAAGAACTCTATTTATTCTACCTATTTTGAGCTACCGCTGTTAGGCTTCATAATCATTGCATGAGTAGAGAAAAAGATCACGTAGGCTCTTCTTGCAGCAAAAACACAGCCTATTGAGTAAACAGTTGGAAATTTAAACTGAGTTTCTAAAAGTAAGGACGATGAAGGGTATAAGCATGTTTTGTTTTATTTTAATTTGGGTATGTGTTCAGGTTATTGCTATGCTAGAATCATAGTATAATATGCTAGAATCATCACTTCCTGTGCGATGGGATTATACATTTAAAAAATGGCAGTTATACTTAACAATCAATGCAAACAAGGCAATCTGTGTCGTGAAGCAATCTTCCTCTCTCCCTCCCTACCTCCCTCCCTGCCTCCCTCTCTTCTTTCTCATTCTCTCTCTCTCTCTCTCTCTGTCTCTGTCTCTCTCTCTCTCCCTCTCTCTCTCCTACTTCTCTGCTCCTTCTCAATGTCTTTAGCCTTTATCTTTTGTCATCACAGACACTAACCGATCTGAATCCTATCATTGTGCCTCTCTATCAGAGTTAACCTGGGCCAATCTCAGAAGAGTCTACTGTTCGCCTGGTGAAGCTATGTGAGTTTGTTCTGTGTGACAAAGAGAATCAATCAATAAAGGATGCTCAACAGAGTCAGGAGTATTGTTTTAGTGGAGGAGATATTGCACTGAATCGTACAAGCAGCATCCACAGCTGTAGGGATTTTTCTACTCCTCTAACTTAGAAAATATTCATTATCTTAAGTTTGACAGTTGCAATAAGCTGAAAAAGGTAACAGGCAGAAGAAACAAGACTCCCCCCCCGCCCCCCGTCATTAATACAAACAGATTCAGTGTATGTCAAGAACAGAAAATCCAGTAAAAGCATCTTTAGGAATGTTCTCTTATCAGTCTATTCCTCAGACCACAGGACTAACAAAAAGTCTAGTTATGAGACAATTGCATTACAAATAGAAATCTTCTTTATAGTCTTCATCTAGTGAGAGCTCTTGAGGTCTGCTAAGAAATTTGGTAGACAAAGAACAACATGATGTTTTCTCACCAAAACAGCTTTTATTAACCTCCTGGTGTTTGGCTCAGAGGGATGTGATTGTGATCCTGCTGACAACAGCCACCATCTGAGTAATGTTTTGACTCAAGTCAGGAAAGGCTGCAGGCAGGGAGGGTTTGTACTGCTGAGGAAACAGCCAGAGAATTATCAAGAGGAAACCTGATGTGTTCTCCTCCGCTATCTGCTGGTGATGTTACCTAACTAAGCAAATACCTGGTGACTTTCTACTATAGGCTTCATAATGAACTAATTATCTCAGGTACATGGAGCGATGCATTAGAGGATTCACCTGCCCTTCAGGAGCCTTGTTGTAGAGAGAAGGCTTACACAAACAGAACACAACACGATTTAAATGCTGAATTGAAGTAACTTCAGTCAAAAAGCAATTGTAGTTTAGATAGTAAATGATTCTGCTTGATGTCTATGGGAGAAAAGAAAACTCCTCGGGCATAGACACTCAGAGGATAAATGTTCTACCTAGCTGTCTGTTGCAATTTACATATCTCAAGCTGGTAAAATAAGAACACTCGTCCCATGGCACATATTCGTGCATTCTGACAAGTAGGATTTTCTACTTTGCTCTTTTGAAAATAAGGTAACAGAGATGTTGTGGGGTGAAGTGATGAGTCTCGGACCAAATGTGTTAGGAGTTAGGCATGATATTTGAATAAACACACTGTTTTATTATTACTATTATTCTTATCCACAAAAGAGTTGTATGAGTAATTTAGCAAATCCTTAGTTAAAGCTATAGGAATAGTTCTATTAGATACTGCTAAATGATAAAGAGAAAAAAACAAAGCAAAACAGGGTGTCAAAGTCTGTAGGCTCTCCGCATTGCCCTGACTGAAGTGACACAATGTAGTCACTGTAGCTGAGAAACTGATAAAGCAAAGCATCTCTACAGCGAACATTTCTTCCTGAGGCTAAAACTATTCCAATTTTTCCATTTTCACACTTGAATATGTAAGTTTCCCCAATACCATCAAGTCTTGTACAATTCTTAAGGACCTGTGCAATAACTTTGATAAAAACGTGTAGCTGTCCATCTGCAGAATGACCTCTTGTGGAAAACTTTGACCTCCCTGCAAAGGTCTAGTGTTCTGACTCAGGATGAGGTTTTACAATATTGGTTTAAGTCTAGCACAAGGCTGGAGCTCTAGTTTCCAGATGATAGCAAAAGGAAAAACTAACCTCTTAAATTCCACCAAGGCAAGGTATGCTAGTCCTTCATAATTCCTGCTTCACTTAAGGTCTTTCAGATGTTCTGGGCCAGAAGACTAAAGATAGATGCTCCAGTGTTATAAAGAATATTGGGGACTGACCAGGCAGTCAGCTACAGCTGTCTCTGTTACTTCTGTAAACTTTGGAAGCTGTATTCCTGCTCTTCCTTCATACTCAAATAATATTTATTTCTTCTCAGGTCTTCTATGGGGTTGAAAAATAGTCATAGTCTTACTATAATCTTAAATTATTTAGGATTTTAAAAGATGATCTAAGCCTAAGAAAATGTTTTTAGTTTAATAACACAGATTAGGACAGAAAATGATTTAGGTACAGAGCTCTAAACTAACTAAGATAGGATAGATGATAAAATCTGTTATTTAAGTAGCCAATATAAATGGATTGGACATTATAAAGGTATAATGTACCTTATAGTTTTTTAAATTGTTATAATCATATTTATTTTATATCTAAGAGGTAAAAGAGCCTTTTATTAGACTAAAAAAGGGAGAATTGTTGAGGTTTGGTCTTTTGCTATGTATTGAAATGCTAAATGCTGTACCCTCAAGTCCTCATTAACAAGAGAATCTGCAGGTAGACCCAAGTGACAGCATATGACCTTGCTCCCCCAGTTATCCCTGATTGATGAATAAAGATGCCTACAGTCTATAGCTAAGCAGAGTTGAGATAAGCAGGGTTTAGAATTCCTAGGCTTGAGGTCTGAGAAGAACCATGAAGGAAAGAGGCAGAGGTGGGAAGAAGGAAAACACCATGAATTAGGTGATTCATAAAAGCATAGCCATGAGGGCTGTCCAATTGAAGTTAAGAGTAGACCAGACAGAACATGGCAAATTATAACTTGGTATTATGGATAAGGAAATAGGTCTTAATGATGTAGATGAGAGATAATTAGCCAGCTCTTGTGCTAATTAAGGCTTATTATAAATATAAAAGCTCTGTGTCTCTTATCTGGTACAAGAATATGTCAAACCATGACACAGGGAACCTGCCCAGGTCCTGGATGCCTGAGAGCTGTGGCCTATATGAGGAAAAGAATAGATGTGTGAGGGGAACTCTCATCCAGCCTGCCAGTGCCAAAGAAGGCCATTCAAATTCACAGAGGGTATGAAGTTGCCTTGGAATGACTTGGTCAGCTAAAATGGTGGCAGCCTTCTGAAAATCCTTAGTTTCTTGAATCATCTCAAGAGGCATGTCTAGAGTAGAAGAGGATTGTCCCATAGGAAAAAGATGAGAAAAAAAAACACTTAACTGGAACACAAATACAAAACAAATTTCAAAGATAGACACAGCACTGTATGTTAGACATCTCCAATGAGTCCTGCCCAAGTCATAAGGGGTAGTTTATAATTGAACCCTCTCTCCTGACTTGAAGAGCAATGATGTGTCCAGTTTCTCTATTTTTGGAGTGAGGCATAAACAGAGGTCTAGACCATACCAGAAACAATGTCAAGCCAAGACAAACCAAGAAAAAGAAAGCTCCTCACAAAGGGACCAGCTGGCTTGGTGGTGTCCACACCTCAATAACTGAGGGGTGATAGAGGGTGGGGTATGATCCCAGATGATCCTCCTACATGTTGAGATCTAGGAGCCACCCACAAACCACACAGACTCTGATCTCAAACAAAAAGATGATTTATTGAATGCACACCCCAAGATTGATCTATCAGGGATGCAGTCTAGACTGAAGAGCTGAGACTGCAACCTCAAACATTTCCCAGGGCTAGTTTCTATAGGCAAAACCCACAATTAGCTCACATGCAGGTGCAGGGATGGTTGTGGGGCAGTTTGCTCTTTCTCAAGTGTTTTGGTATTTTTAGAAATACCAGTTCAGTCCGAAGTTTAATTTGACTGGTCCTAAGTAAAGGCTGCTGTTGGAATTTCCAAGAACAAACCTCAAAACATAACAGGATATGTGGTCAACTTGATCCTGTTCTGAGCCTAGTTATTTCTCTGTGTCAGCAATCAAGCTATATTCAATGTCAGCAGTAATATGAAGTGGATTGTGGGGCGTGAGGCAAAATGGCTACAGTTATGCCAGGGAAGCAGGCTTCAATAGTACCAAGAGAAGTCACTACTTTTTTTCTACTCAACTTAACTACACTATAAGGAAATGATAGTCCAAATCATTACGACATTAAAGACTTAAAAAATGAAAAGTTTCTATCAGGAGCCTAATGAGCCATCTAATAAAGCTGTGAAAGTCAAGCAATGGAGACCTCAGGATGTTGGAGATGCCAGGACTGCGAACATTCTCTGAGGAAAGCTGTAGGCATGGAGTGATGGATGCTTAAGAGAGGCTATGCATGCTGTGGAGTCGGAGGGGTAGTTGAGTTCTTCAAGTCTTTGGAACCCAAACAATAACGTCACTAGTTCCAGATGCCTAACAGGAACTTTCAGCATCCCAGGTTTGTCCTGCCTTTTTATTCCTGCTTTTGTCTGATTTTTTCCTTTCTATTCCCTTTAAAATAGGAATATTTATCCTTTGATTTAAAATATGAATATTTTATTAAAGCATCTTATTTGTGTTTCTCTTCTAAAGCTCACATATAAGGTACTGCTTTGATCTCAAGAGAAACATGGAGTTTTGAATTTTAAGCATTGCCAGAAATCTTTAAGTATTTGGGCTCTTCTGAAATAAGACTGAAGGTATTTTTGTGTTACTAGAAGCCATGACATTATGGGGAAATGGGCGGAAGGTTATTGTAAGATGATGATTTGAGTTCCCAGTTGACAAGAGGTGGAGTTGTGATGGTTAGTGTTAATTTACAATTTGACAGGATCTGGAATCACCTAGGAGACAAACCTCCAGGCACACTTGTAAGGCCTGAACTAAATAAAGTTTGCCTGTGGACATGCTTGTGGGAACTTATCCTGATTAGGTTAATTGATGGAAGATTTACCTTAAAAAAAAAAAATGGGTGTCATTACTGTCTGGCTACATCCCAATTTAATCATGGTATGCAATATTTTTATTGTGCTACTAGATTTGATTTACTGAGGTTGTAAAGCCTTTATTTTATTTTACTTTTTTGCTCTGAAGGAAATTTTTACTATTGTGAAAGATGAAAAGAGAGTACATACTAATTCTTGTTGTGTTGAATACTTGCAAGGCAATTGTCACCTGGCCTGCATTAAGATCAATGTATAGATCTGTGATAAGTGCTGGTCCTTTTAGTTACTGTGTGATCATGCTCAGATTTCCACCTAAGATTACAGGTAGCAAGTAGAAATCTAGTACCTAGTCTAGAGTTGACTAATCACATTATTACGATATGGGGCATTGAAGATTTCTAGAAAATGTCATTGAATTTTATAATTTTTATAATTTTATTACCCATGTCTGCCAAATAGGCCATTGCTAATCAGGGATACACATTTTTGAACATTTTTTAGTTTTTAAAGGAATCATGGAGCATGCTGTTAGTGCAGTTCTCAGCTCTATATGTGGGTAATGTGTTCCTACCATATTCTAGATTGGACATTCTATATTGTTTGGAATGTTCTTTCTCAAAAAAGTCATCTGGTCATTCCTAATGTTCCATTTATCTATCTATCTATCTATCTATCTATCTATCTATCTATCTATCTATCAATCATCTACATGCCAGTCTCTTTTTGCACCTTATAGCTCCTATGGATAAAGAGGATGCTGTAAAAAAAAAAATTGAATAAATCATGGTACTGTTCCTTCCTGCCTTTGACCATTTATGTTCCTGAATGAAATACACACACACACACACACACACAGCCTCTATATTTTAATATGCGCTAAGCAGCACAATAACTGAGCAACTGCATATCATCCATGCTGTTAGAATTGACCTCCTACTGATAACAAGTTACTACTTATTAATTATTACGTTCCATCTTGGCTTTTCTTAACTCCAATTAGGCAGTCAGAGGGCCATGTTCTGTTTGCTCAAAGCCCAGCCAGGGGGCTCTGTTTGCTTCTCTATCCTATGGTGGCCCTGTCTCTACTTTCTCAGTGTCCCTAGCCTTGGAAATCTAAACCCTGCCGATGTCTCTTCTCCCCAGCTATTGGGTGCTGGCATTTATTTTTTTTTTTATATTTTCTTTATTTACATTTCAAATTTTATTGCCTTTCATGGTTTCCCCTCCAAAAATTCCCTATCCCCTCTTCCCTTCCCCTGCTCCCCTACCCACCCACTCCCATTCCTGGTCCTGGCATTCCCCTATATTGGGGCGTAGAGCCTTCACAGGACCAAGGGCCTCTCCTCCCATTGATCCTCTGCTACAAATATAGCTAGAGCCACAAGTTACACCATGTGTATTCTTCGATTGGTGGTATAGTTCCAAGGAGCTCTGAGGGTACTGGTTATTTCATATTGATATTCCTCCTATGGGGCTTCAGTCCCCTTCAGCTGCTGGCATCTTTATTTACCAATTAGATTTAACTACGTAGGTGTCCAGTAGCTACATGGAGACTCCAAATCTTGGGGGTGGGGCAGCACTCAGCGTTACAAAAAAACAGCAAAAGACCAAACTTAAACAAGAGGACACAAGTATCTGGCAGAGTTGGGGGATGATACTTGTAGCTAAATATTTGTGAATAAGAGGCTAGATTGAGAGTCCAAGATGGACTGAAAAAGGTAAACACACACAAATACACACAGATGCACAGGAACACACATGCACATAGAATGTAAAATGCAGGCTAAGTTCTAACTTGAAACCTGCTCATCTCTAAGAATTATAGGTGGCTAGCTATGGCAAAGTGGGATTGATGCTTGGCCATTAACAGCAGTCATTTAATTCTGTAGTCCCTGAGCAAGCTACAAATGCTGATGCAACAGGAGAGGATAAGAGTCAGACTTCTAACATTCATTACTGCTCCTGAGTCATGTTTCCTCATGCAGTGGGAGTGTGTTTATGTATGTTCCTGTGTTTTCCTAATGATATAATTTAATAATCACCATAACCCAAGTAGACTCTGTCAGACTTTTGTATGTTACCCAGAATATGATAGAGCAAAGAAGGATTTACTTTATTTGCTATAAGCTTTACCTAAATATATTTTCTCCAATAAACTTGAGAGTAATTGAACAGACTTTAGATTCCTGGAATAAATGCCTAAGTGACATTTTATCTTAGCAATTTCTAATATTCACATCTTAGCTATTCTGGTGACCCAATTCTCAGACAAAACTCTTCAACAACGTGAGCAGACAGCATTTGGTTTATTTTAAGAGTACTTATTTATTTTTATTTTAAATGTTTTGCTTTCATGTATGTATGTATATCACATGCATGTTTGGTGGCCAGAGAGGCCAGAAGAGAGTGTCATGTCTGCTAGAACTGAAATTTTAGTTGTGAGCTACCATGTCTAACTGGTTTCCTGTAAGAGCAGAAAGTGCTCTTAACTGCTGAGCTATGAGTCAAGACCCATTGTTTGTGTAACTTCTTTGTACTAAAGTATTTATTATTCCTGTTTTAGAAGTATTCATGTATGTATATATGTATGCATGGGTTGATGCTTTTAGGTACAGATATCATAAAACCCAGAAGAGAGTGTCCAATATCATGGAGCTAAAGTCACTGGAAGTTTTGAGCTGCCCAAACTCTAGTGCTGGGAATCAATCTTGATCCTATACAAGAGCAAGGTACACTCTTAACTACTGAGCTGTCTCTTCCACTCTAAACCCCAACACTTTTTAGGCAGTATTTATTTTTTAAAATCATGAATTATTTAAATCAGCATTGTAAGTAGGCCTGCATCATTTAACTGCTCTTTGACTTAAAACAGATCACCTATTGTATGTTGAAAAAGTCAGAAATTTCAAAGTTATTTAATACACATGGCATAGTGCAAATTATAAGTTAATAACACAGTGAACTGTAGATTATGAGATACTCATGCTTGCACTTGCAGGCTCACTAAGAACTGGGTCTCAGGATGCTGTTTAGCATCACAATGGAGCATCATACTTCCTATGAGTAGCTCAGGGAAAATATAAATTCAAAGTAGAGTTGCTACTTAACATACATTTCTTTTGCACCATTAAAAAGTCACAACATTATAAGCTTAACCATTACAAATGGTGGGGAATATTTATATCTTTTTTATGAAAAGAGATACTCTATCTTTTTAATCACTGAGTGTTTGGAAAAGTGATTATAGTATTTGGTTACTGAAATTTTAAGATCATTAATTGTTTTCAGATAGCCTTAACAAAACACCTGGAAAGTGAATAGAACACTTAAACACACTTGATCTACCTCTCAGAAAAATATTAGGTGTCTGTGCTTCTTGCTTTTCTCCCCCGAGTCATTTCACATGCATCCACAGAGGAATCCACTTTATTTGAAGATGATGTCTTCAAAGTAAAGGATTTGGAAAATGTACCTAAATGAAAAATTTGGAGAATTTATGCACTGACAATCAATTTTTTCTACAACATTAAAAAGTCTGACATTAAACATTACAAGGACTTACCTATAGTTCACTGGGCTTTGGGGTATGATTTAAGTATTGCATTGCTTTATTATGTATGCACTTTGGAGAAGAGAATATAAAATGCTATAGGTTGGCAATCCAACAATCATTTGCATTTGAGACCCAATGTGTTTACACAGTTATGTATGTTCCTTTTAAAAAGTGGGAGGAACTGAGCCTTAGGACTCATTTTACAAAAAGGAACAAGGTGGAAATCCTGTGGCTTTGGGGATCAACACATACGAATAGTTTCTATGCAGTACAAATTTTAAGTTTTATAACCGTCAGAAAAGAAGATGCTTTGTAAAATCTCTGTAAGCAGTGAAGTGTTTATTCTGAATAAGACTCCAGGGAATAATCTTATAAGAGATGCACACTGCTTTCATAGAAAACCCAAGGGGATAGTATTCATAAAGCATCATTCTAGCATGAGAGAAAAATGACAACCAAGGCAAATTTCCTCAAAGAATTGAAAAGGAAATGCTTCATTTCTGACTTTCCCCCTTCTTTACCTCAAATGTAAAAAATCTATCATTTTATGGTATCCAAAGATTGATAGCCTTCCTTCATTCGCTCTTTGATCCTTCACAGCTGTTTCCAAGTGTTACCACTGCTCCATCTAGCTAAATGAAACTCACTACAGATCTAAAAGCTTTTAAAATTATGTCAGCCCTCTTAGGTCATGTAATCTCTATCACATGCTCTGTGAATGGTGATGCTTGTTATCGGTTTAAGTCTTGCATAGAGGGGGCACACAGATCAGTTGTAAGTTGTCAAATGTCAAAGCATTTAAATGATTAAATGTCTTGTAAATTACTACGGATACATGGTTATCTCTGTAAGGAAGTCACATTCCCTGACTGGAATTTGTTTTTCAGAGAAAGGGGGAGGCTTGAAGTTATAATGAGGTGAGAGCTCTAAGCCATTGGAAACAGTTCACTGAGAACAACAAGTAGATACTTTGTGTATTTTAAGTGTGGGCAGCTATTGTCTAGATGTCCCATCTCTTGTTTTGATGACAATGCAGATGTTTATTTCTTAATTCAAGTCCTGTAAGTTCCTTTTCTGTCTTTCCCTTGTTTTGTTTTTTTGTACTTCAGTATCCCATATCCACAGACAAAATGGAAGTAGCAGGAAGAGGTAGCCATTTCCGAGGTTTCTCACTTGCTCATTGCAGAAAAAAACACCTGTGACACAGCTTTAGAAAGACAGAGCAGGATTAGTGTTTGACTTAACTTCAGAGAAGACAATGATTTTGCAAAATACATCCTTGGCAGAATTTTTTTTAATTATTTTTATTAGGTATTTTCTTCATTTAAATTTCCAATGCTATCCCAAAAGTCCCCCATACCCTCCCCCCACTCCCCTACCCACCAACTCCCAATCTTTGGCCCTTGTCTTCCCCTATACTGAGGCATATAAAGTTTGCAAGACCAATGGGCCTCTCCTTCCACTGATGGCCAACTAAGCAGGCCATCTTCAGATACATATATAGCTAGGGACACAAGCTCGGGGGGGGGGGGTACTGGTTAGTTCATATTGTTGTTCCACCTATAGGGTTGCAGACCCCTTTAGCTCCTTGGGTACTTTCTCTAGCTCCTCCATTGGGAGCCCTGTGATTCATCCAATAGCTGACTCTGAGCATCCACTTCTGTGTTTGCTAGGCCCCAGCATAGCCTCATGAGAGAAAGCTATCTTTGGGTCCTTTCGGCAAAATATTGCAAGTATATGCAATGGTGTCAGCATTTGGAGGTTGACTATGGGATGGATACCCGGATATGGCAGTCTCTAGATGGTCCATCCTTTCGTCTCAGCTCCAAACTTTGTCTCTTTAACTCCTTCCATGGGTGTTTTGTTCCCAATTCTAAGACGAGGCAAACTGTCCATACTGTGGTGTTTGTTCTTCTTGAGTTTCATGTGTTTTGCAAATTGTATCTTGTATCTTGGGTATTCTAAGTTTCTGGGCTAATATCAACTTATCAGTGAGTACAGATCATTTGAGTTCTTTTGTGATTGGGTTACCTCACTCAGGATGATGCCCTTTAGGTCCATCTATTTGCCTAGGAATTTCATAAATTCATTCTTTTTTTAATAGCTGAGTAATACTCCATTGTGTAAATGTACCACATTTTCTGTATCCATTCCTCTGTTGAGGGACATCTGGGTTCTTTCCACCTTCTGGCTATTATAAATAAGGCTGCTATGAATATAGTGGAGCATGTGTCCTTCTTACCAGTTTAAACATCTTCTGGATATATGCTCCAGTAGTACCATGTACAATTTTATGAGGAACCCCCAGACTGATATCCAGAGTGGTTGTACAAGCTTGTAATCCCACCAACAATGGAAGAGTGTTGCTCTTTCTCCACATTCTCGCCAGCCTCTGCTGTCACCTGATTTTTGGATCTTAGCCATTCTGACTGGTGTGAGGTAGAATCTCAGGATTGCTTTGATTTGCATTTCCCTGATGATTAAGGATGCTGAACATTTTTTTTTCAGGTGTTTCTCAGTCATTCAGTATTCCTCAGGTGAGGATTCTTTGTTTATCTCTGAGCCCCTTTTTTTAATGGGGCTATTTGATTTTCTGGAGTCCACCTTCTTGAGTTCTTTATATATATTGGAGAGTAGTCCCCTATCTGATTTAGGATAGGTAAAGATTCATTCCCAGTCTCTTGGTGGCCTTTTTGTCTTATTGAGGGTGTCTTTTTGCCTTACAGAAGCTTTGCAATTTTATGAGGTCCCATTTGTTGATTATCCATCTTACAGCACAAGCCATTGCTGTTCTATTCAGGAATTTTTCCCCTGTACCCATATCTTCGAGGCTTTTCCCCACTTTCTCCTCTATAAGTTTCACTGTCTCTGGTTTTATGTGGAGTTCCTTGATCCACTTAGATTTGACCTTAGTACAAGAAATAGGAATGGATCAATTCACATTCTTCTACATGATAATTGCCAGTTGTGACAGCACCATTTGTTTAAAATGCTGTCTTTTTTCGACTCGATGGTTTTAGCTCCCTTGTCAAAGATCAAGTGACCATAGGTGTGTGGGTTCATTTCTGGGTATTCAATTCTATTCCTTTGGTCTACTTGTCTGTCACTATACCAGTACCATGCAGGTTTTTTTTTATCACAATTGCTCTGTAGTACAGCTTTAGGTCAGGCATGGTGATTCCACCAGAGGTTCTTTTATCCTTGAGAAGAGTTTTTGCCATCCTAGGATTTTGTTATTCCACATGGATTTGCAGATTTCCCTTTCTAATTCATTGAAGAATTGAGTTGGAATTTTGATGGGGATTGCATTAATCTATAGATTGCTTTTGGCAAGATAGCCATATTTACTATATTGATCATGCCAATCCATGAGCATGAGAGATCTTTCCATCTTCTGAGATCTTCTTTAATTTCTTTCTTCAGAGACTTGAAGTTCTTATCATACAGATCTTTCACTTCATTAGTTAGAGTCACACCAAGCTATTTTATATAATTTGTGACTATTATGAAGGGTGTTGTTTCCCTAGTTTCTTTCTCAGTCTGTTTATTCTTTGTGTAGAGAAAGGCCATTGACTTGTTTGAGTTAATTTTATATCCAGCTACTTCACCGAAGCTGTTTATCAGGCTTAGGAGTTCTCTGGTGGAGTTCTTAGGGTCACTTATATATACTATCATATCATGTGCAAAAAGTGATATTTTGACTTCTTCATTTCCAATTTCTATCCCCTTGATCTCATTTTATCGTCCAATTGTTCTGGCTAGGACTTCCAGTACTATCTTGAATAGGTAGAGGGAAAGTGGGCAGCCTTTTCTAGTCCCTGAGTTTAGTGAGATTGCTTCCAGCTTCTCACCATTTACTTTGATGTTGGCTACTGGTTTGCTGTAGATTGCTTTTATCATGTTTAGGTATGGGCCTCGAATTCCTGATCTTTCCAAGACTTTTATCATAAACAGGTGTAGGATTTTGTCAAATGCTTTCTCTGCATCTAACGAAATGATCATGTGGTTTTTGTCTTTGAATTTGTTTATACAGTGGATTACGTTAATGGATTTCCGGATATTAAACCATCCCTGCATCCCTGGAATGTAACCTACTTGATCTGGATGGATGATTGTTTGATGTGTTCTTGGGTTCAGTTAGCAAGAATTTTATTGAGCATTTTTGCATTGATATTCATAAGGGAAATTGGTCTGAAGTTCTCTATCTTTGTTGGATCTTTCTGTGGTTTGGGTATGATAGTAATTGTGGCTTCATAGAATGAGTTGGGTAGAGCACCTTCTGCTTCTATTTTGCGGAGTAGTTTGTGAAGAACTGGAATTAGATCTCCTTTGAAGGTCTGATAGAACTCTGCACTAAACCCATCTGGTCCTGGGCTTTTTTTAGTTGGGAGACTATTAATGATTGCTTCTATTTCTTTAGGGAATATAGGACTATTTAGATCATTAACCTGATCCTGATTTTTGTGTTCTCTTAGTGTCTGTATAACATCTGTCCAGGATCTTCTGGCTTTCATAGTCTCTGGTGAAAAGTCTGGAGTAATTTTAATAGGCCTGCCTTTATATGTTACTTGACCTTTATCCCTTACTGCATTTAATATTCTATCTTTATTTAGTGCATTTGTTGTTCTGATTATTATGTGTCGGGAGGAATTTCTCTTCTGGTCCAGTGTATTTGGAGTTCTGTAGGCTCCTTGTATGATCATGGGCATCTCTTTCTTTAGGTTTGAGAAGTTTTCTTCTATAATTTTGTTGAAGATATTTGCTGGCCCTTTAAGTTGAAAATCTTCATTCTCATCTACTCCTATTATCCATAGGTTTGGTGTTCTCATTGTGTCCTGAATTGCCTGGATGTTTTGAGTTAGGATCTTTTTGCATTTTGCTTGCTTGTTGTGATGATGTTCTCTATGGAATCTCATGCACCTGAGATTCTCTCTTCCAGCTCTTGTATTCTGTTGTTGATCCTCGCATCTATGGTTCCAGATTTCTTTCCTAGGGTTTCTAACTCCACCATTGCTTTACTTTGGGTTTTCTTTATTGTATCTACTTCCCTTTTTTACGTCTAGTATGGTTTTGTTCATTTCCATCACCTGTTTTGTTGAGTTTTCCTGTTTTTCTTTAAAGACTTGTAACTCTTTAGCAGTGTTCTCCTGTATTTCTTTAAGTGAGTTATTAAAGTCCTTCTTGATGTCCTCTACCATCATCATGAGATATGCTTTTAAATCTGGGTCTAGCTTTTCATGTGTGTTTGGGTGCTCAGGCCTAGGTGAGGTGGGAGTGCTGGGTTCTGATGATGGTGAGTGGTCTTGGATTCTGTTGGCAATATTCTTACATTTGCCTTTCACCATCTGGTAATCTCTGGAGTTAGTTGTTATAATTGTTTCTGCTTAGAGGTTGTTCCTCTTGTGATTCTGTTAGCCTCTATGAGCAGTCCTGGGAGACTAGCTCTCTCCTGAGTTTCAGTGGTCAGAGCACTCTCTGCAGGCAAGCTCTCCTCTTGCAGGGAAGGTGCACAGATATCTGGCGCTGGGACCTGCCTCCTTGCAGAACATGAAGGCCCGAAACAGGGCCTGTCTCAGATGCTGTGTTGCTTTGGCCTGTCCCATAAGCTGTTAGCTTCTATAGTCCACACTCTCACCTGTGCAGACTAGTCCCACAGAGATCCTGGAACCAAGATGGCTCTCCCAGGTGCTCTGAAAAAGCCCTCCTGTTTGGGGTGGATACCTCTCCTCTGGCAGGGAAGGTGCCTGGATGTCTGAAGCCTGAAATGGGGTCTGCCTCAGAAGCTGTCCTCTAGGAACCTTGTGGGTGTCTGCTGACTCCGTGCCCAAATTGACAAGGTGCTGGTGCCGACCGGAAGGGATTTGTGACCCTGGTCAGGCTGGGTTTTCTGCTTCCCTAATGCTGTCTCAGGTCCCACGTGATTGTATTGGAACAGAAGTTTTGTCCACTCACCAGAGGTCCTAAGATCACGTGAAGAGTCCTCTAGGGACCTTGGTGGTGTCTGCTGACTCTGCGCCCAGGTGACCTGGTGCTGGTGCAGACTGGAAGGGGCTTGGCAGAATTTAAATGGTAATGGTGCTCCTTTCATTGAGTAAAAATAGTAGCTCTGCAAATAAGTCTCTGAAAATGTCTCCTTTTACACAGTTGAGTAGAGCTTGGCATATTTGCAAAAAATGATGGAAACGATAAGATGGAATAAAACCAGTGAATAGTGAAGAGATGTTATTGTATTGATGACATGGAAAGTTGACTAGCCAAAGAGTGGTCATATGGCCAAACATTGCATCACATTATATCACAGAAATTGACTTTTGAAGGACTTCTTCCATCAACTGTTATTAGGTGAGATAATTTTTAAAGTGATCTGAAAACCTCTATAACTTTAAGGAAAAACATTGCAGGACTTTGAGATTCATCTTTCTCTAGCATCTTACACATATTGAACCACTGCAGAAGTAGACAGTGGAAATTTTAAAAAATAGCTATGAGAGTTATAAATGGAAAGGAAATTCAAGCAAGTTATCAAGATGATTCATTCCACTCAGGAAGCCCTATAGGCAAATCCTTTTACAGAATGCTGAAGTTGGTGTATTTCCTGTGGTGGATGTGGTTTCCTACACATACTCAATTATTTCATGAAAAGAGTCAGAGGAAGAACCATTACTCTACTGTACCTGCCACATTTCCAGTTTACTCTATTTAATTACCATAAGAGACTTAGGCCTATAAGATAGACAATTAATGATGATACATTTGACCAAGGTCAAAATATTTGAATATTCATGACCCTACCCATGTAACATTATAAGCTTGGATGCGTGGTGTATTTTCTACAATATAGAAAACTGCATGTCTAAACTTAACAGCATCTTTCTATGGCTCTTCATTCTGTTTCCCACCGCCCTATGGTCATGACAGTTTTCATCCACCTTTAAAGATATTTTTCTTACACTCTATACTCATGGATATCATACTTTCTGGAATTAAGGTTTTGTTTGTTTGTTTCTTTGTTAGTTTTGCCAAAATTGAATGTGAAGAAAAGTCAAAGGAAGAAGAGTGTGCTTTAAAAGTTAAGCCTTTATGCCAGTGCCTGGAAAATACAGAAGTATATGCTCACTGTCATCTATTGGATGGAACACACAACCCGCAATGGATAAGCTAGAGAAAGTACCCAAGTAGCTGAAGAGATTTGCAGCCCTATAGGTGGAACAACAATATGAACTAACCAGTACCCCCAGAGCTCATGTCTCTAGCTGCATATGTAGCAGAAGATAGCCTAGTCGGCCATCATTGGGAAGCCCTTAGTCTTGCAAACTTTTATGCCCCAGTACAGGGGAATGCCAGGGCCAAGAAGTAGGAGTGGGTGGGTAGGGGAGCAGGGCGGGGGGAGGGTATAGGGAACTTTTGGGATAGCATTTGAAATGTAAATAAAGCATATATCTAATAATAATTTTTAAAAAGTTAAGCCTTACATACAACTTTCAAGAATAAGCCTGCCAACATAAATGGGGAAATGTTCTTAAGTCCCCAGCCTTAGGTGAAGAGCTATAGCTTTTTTGAGAAAGTACCCTGTTTATAGGATTTCCATCCCTTCTTCTTCCTCCAACTCCATTCATGTTCCTCCACTCCAACTCAAATTCATGACCTCTTTTTCTATAGTTATTATTATTATATGTTGTACAACTGTATAAACCCATAATCTACTGAGTTAATTCAGTTTTATTTGTATGTATATATGTTTAAGGCTAATGACTTGGGAGTGAATAATCTATCAGAAGGCTTTGGAAGGACTGAATGTTTCTCTTTCTATAGCCATTTTTATGAATGCCCCAACATCAGTGAGAAACAGCTCCAAAAACCTGCAGGTTCTAGAAAGTAAAAGTGTGATTTCAATGTTCTTAAATAAAACAGATATTCATAAATATTAACCTTGCATTATTAATTTGATAATTAATATATCTTCCTTTGGGCTCCATTTATCACAAGAGATTTACTTGACACTTTACAAAATATGGCCATTAATAAACCCTGTGGTATCCTGTCTTCAGATCTTCATTCATTCTTTCTTTCTGTCATCTTGCAATTGATTAATATGTAAGTTATTCCTCATTAAAGAGAGGACTTTATGCCTGTTCTCATCAGTAAAGCAGTGGTATTCAGATAGTCTCTATGAGTCCATTCAACAAGAGAACCTAGCCAATCCATATGAAATGTGCTTAGAGTTTTCATCAAGCTAAATCAAGTGTACTGTCAAGAACATTTTGAATTAAATGTTTGAACCAAAGTACATTATCAGAATTCTAAATTTTTAAATTGCAATGGAGACTTCTTTTTTTTAATGCTTTACTTAGAAAATTTAAAAGTCAATCAAAATCATGAGGGGCAGTGCCATTCTATCATAATTTAAAAATATTATTGAGTTCATTATTTTTTGAGACATGGAAGTAAGTAAAATTTGAAAAAGAATATTTACGTTAGGATATGGAATCACATGGAGATGAAATGCAGGTTTGCCTACTCACCTATATGCAGATCATTTCTATTGGTTTGGTTTGGTAGTACATAGGAATTCTGGTGCCCTTGAGGTGTATTTTCAATTTTTACTTCTTCTCTTATGTTCCATAAACCTCATTTCATTGTAGCCTGTAGTGCCTTGAAGTCTAATAGCCTCTGTTCAGTCATTTTCAGATCATCTATAGTTTTCAGCCTCCCATTATTAATGAGCAAAAGAAAACTATCCACCTGGATTTCCATTTCCTTAAATAAAGAGAAATGGTATAAGAAAGGGATGAGAAGTTAGAAAAGATTGATTAGTTTAATACGATGACATTATATTTCACTAAAAATGGAGAAGTACACACTTTTATTTTAGACATAATTTTATGGGAAAGTACTGTTTATTGTCATGTATAGCTATTAAGACTAGAAATAAAAGGAAATTTATGCACAATAAATGTTTAGATGCAGGTGGTTTTTAGAGGTTATAGATTTTAATTGTTTATTCATGTAATCATTAGGTATCACTTAATTATAAAGTCACTTTGTAGACAAGCACTATGCTACTACCAAAAATATGATTAATCAGAATATGTATTAAGGAAGTATTTTCCACTAGATAAACATACATACTGCATTAATTTAGTTATTCATTCACCAGGAATTATTCTTGTCTGTGCTACATGCAAATACATAGAAAAACTAAAATAAGAAGGCAGATGCAGGAACATTTACTTCACATGATATAATATATAATAATAAGCAGAGGTAGAAGAAATATTCTATTGACAGAAGATATCCAGTGCTTTCTTGTGATTTCATAGGGAGCTTCTGGAAGAAGAAATATTTGAGTTCAGTATTGAGCAAACAGCAAATCTCCTTCACAAATCTAAAGATGTGTGAGGGCATCTATGCATTTATCAAAGAAGTGAGAAAAATCATTTGAGCAACAGCATAGTATAGTGAAAAATAAAACTGAGAAACCATCTATCCTGTTTAGAAATATGAAGTTCAGTAACAGCACACTATTGGAGAACCTTATGTTGGAATATCAAAGAAATTTACCCTGATTTTAATGATTGTTTTCTGGATGTATTGTGGCTCCAGTATAAAGTATAAAGCTATAAAGTATAAAGTATAAAGCTATTGAAGAACTCCAGATAAGAAATGATAGCTGGAGAGATTGCTCACTGTTTTGTTTGTTTGTTTGCTTGTTTTTGTATTAAACATTTTATTTAAATATCTTCATGTAAACAAATTACACAAATACAGATTACGTTATAGTGAACAAGGCAGTGTTCTACATGACAAAAAATAAAACAAATTTCTAAAGTAGGTACTGGCAATAAGGAGATACATAAGTAGACATCCATCCAGCTGCATGTGATAAACCGATTTGATCACAAGCTTTTGCAAAATAAGTGATTGCTTAGACACCAAGTGCCAATCACTATGCTTGCCCACACTGGTATTCCCCTTGTGAGGATTCTCAGAGAAGGTTTACATACAGAGAGTTGGCCTGACATTTATGGACTGAAAACTAGAAGGGAATTAAAATAATTTGTAGTAGCTCTGTATAAAACATACGTAGAAGTCTTATTAGTTATCAACAACAATATTTAACAACAAAGACCACCATTAATTCTGGTTAAAACCTCATCAGAGAAAGATGCTCATCATTTATACATAATAGGCCAATACCAAACAGCTTTTGTTGGAGATGAGGGTAGGGAAGACACATAACTTGAATTAATCATCTAAATTTGTTGACAAATGTGTGATAATTCATTGATTACCCCTTGTTTTTATAAAGGACATAGGTTCAATTTCCAGGTGATCTCATGCCTGCTTCTAGGTTCTGTATCAAGCAGACTCTCAGGTGGTGCACAAACACTCATGCAGACAGAAATCACATGCACATTGATTTTTTTAAAAAAGAATAACAAGAACATAAGTTAAGTCAATGGAAGTAGGAGAAGAGCTTGAGTAAATAGGTTTTGAGACAATAGAATAGGGTTAATGTGTGATGTGATGATAAGGAATGAAAACGGAGAGTCTAGAAATATTCTCAGAATTTTCATATGGTTGACTGAGTAGGAAATTAAATCAACATCTGCAGTGGGAAAAATATGAAAGGCTTGGGATTTGTCAGTGAATGGTATATTGTTAAAATTCTTGAATTTTGGTGGGTGGAGGTGGGGGTGGGGACATCCTTTTGGAGACCAGGGAGGGAAGGAGTTATGGGATGGCAAGCAGTTGGGGGCAGACCAGGAAGGGGATGAAGATTGGACTGTATAAAAAGGATTAAGGAATAAAAATAAATAAATAATTTTTTTAAAAATTTAAAAATATTTTTTCCAGTGGTAACTCACTTTACAGATAGTATGCTGTTAGACTGCAAAAGGTATTTATTTGCATGAACCATTTCTAGTGTTCATTTTGTGTAACCTCTAGATACTGAAATCTATCCAAGCAGGTAGCTTCCTTCGTACATTATCCACTCATGTACAGGCAGTTTTGATGATGATAAAGCTATAGCCAGGAAAATTGGATACACCCTTAGAGCACAAAACACCCCCCATTAAGTTTTGAATCTGAACGTAAAAAGCTTTCAGTTTCTAAATATACTCAGTCTTGAAGATGAATGAGTATATTTCAACATTAATCATTTTCAAGTATAGGAAGAAAATAGATTTATGTGTTCCTGAGAGATAACACTGCGGGAACAGTTTAGCTTAAGCAACTTTCATTAAGGATATCACCAGATGTTTAAAATGTATTCTGATGACTCGTTTGATTTTTTTTTAATAGTAATTCATTTGGGGATGCAAAGATGTACTCTAAAAAACTGACCCAAAGAGGTGGTGGACATTTATAGACATATCCTGATTTCTGCTTGCTAAAATTTCGGGGAGCCTGGGAAAGGCTCTGTTCAGTGACTATTTGCCTGTTCAGTAGCAAAAACTTTTACACCTTGCTGGACAAGAGATGAGTAAAGTGATAGTGTTATGCAGGCTCCTAGGGACTGATAGGCCATGTCCTTGAACATTGATGGTTGCTGACCATCCTTATTCACTGAAATAAATGTCAGTGTTTTTACTGTTCCATTCATTTTTACTAGATCAGCCAAGACAACAACTGACAATTTTATACCCAAGTGTCTCTTTGTAACCCCATGAGACTTGTTTCCCCAACTACTTCTCAGTCCTTTTTTATTTCTTCAGCAAAATTCACACTCAAGGATAGTGAGGTCATAGGTTTGAAACAACTCTACTTTTTATACTTGGAATAGGAATTTTGTCATATCTTCTCATTCCTTTGTATAATGCTTTCTCTCTATTAGAGATATAGTACTCTGGATTTCAACTGTGAAATGATGATATGGCAGGTCCTCTATCTCAAGTAGATGCTCCTCGGCTTTCCATTGCAATCAAATCTCAATCAAGTTCCTAGACATGGAAATATAAGCAATATATGTTAAAGTTTCTAGACCCTCTTGAAGCTGAGTGCTAATTCTAAAAACTTAAATTGGGACTGGGAAGAAGAAAACAAATAACAGTTAAATCCAACCCACAAGTTAAAGTTTCTCATTTGGTTGAGTAATTATTTTTGTGAGTTTTGTATAAATAATAATAAAGGGTTTTGTGTGTAATTCTCTTAAAGAGTGGACATCACACAATAATTTGCTTCTCTTGGAATTAATGTGTAAATTTTCATTCTTGCTGAAGATCTTTTAGGATGAGAAGTTGAATCTCTCTCTCTCTCTCTCTCTCTCTCTCTCTCTCTCTCTCTCTCTCTCTCTCTGTGTGTGTGTGTGTGTGTGTTTGTGCATGCATGTCTCCCTTGAATATAAGTATTTTTCTGTGCTATTCTGTATGTTTGTGTGGTGTGCATATGTCTCTGAGTGTGTGTGCTGTGTGTTTATTTGGTGTGCACATGTATCTGAGTGTCTATATGAGATACATATGTGGTTTGTATGTGTCCATGCTGGTCTATTTCTGTGATGTTCACATGTCTGTTATATCCTTGTATATCCTTTTATATGTTATATTCAAGTATCTGTGTGTGAACATGTTTGTGTGCTTGTGTGTACTGTGTCCATGTGTTCGTGTATGTGTGTGTGTGTCTGTGTGTCTATGTATGGTTGATATGTGCATTTTTTATATGTGTGATGTATGTATGTCTCTTTCTCCTGCTCTGTGTGTGTGTGTGTGTGTGTTTGTGCTGGGTGAATTTAAATACTAGAAAATAAAGAGAGAAAATAATTTTCAGAGCTATGTGAAGGCTTAAGGAGAGACTGCATAATTAAATTCATTTTCTTGGACACTGAGATAATACAAAGACAAAGACAGCAATTGAAATCAACTTGCTGCTCCTGTCTGAGCACCATCTTCCTCATCACACCGGATTTGTCCTGCTCTAGAAATGAATTTAAATCTATCAGATTTTTATATTTTGTGGAAAACATATCATTCTTCAGCTGCTATACATTTTGCTTAATCACTAGCTTTTTTGAAGAAAAAAAGACAATAAAACAACTTGTAAACATTTTCCAGGAAGTTATGATTTTTTTCTACTTATTCAAATGGGGCAAATCTTGATTGTACCTAATAAAATACTGCTTTATTATACTGTTCAAAGTTTTTCATAGACTAAACTATCTTGATTTTCAAAAGTATTTATTTTAGGAACCGAAGGTTATAAAACAGCAGATCTTAACCTGTGGGTTGCAACCCCCATAAGGGTCGCATTTCAGATATTTACATTAAAATTCACATGTAGCAGAATTACAGTTATGAGGTAGCAACAAAATAATTCTTTTGGTTGGGGTCACCACAACATAATGCTGTATTAAAGGGCTGCAGCATTAAGAAGATTGAGAACCGCTGTTGTTATGGTCCTTTCAATCTCATATTTCTTGAGTCTTAGTACCAGTCTATGTGTGACTCTCGGAGCTTAATGTGTAAAATAAGCACTGGGCTCTGTAATTAATGTATTGGTTTTCTATTGCTAGTTATCTCTGACCATGTTTCTTTTAAAAATGTGTCACTGAAATAAAAATATCATATAACTCATTTACGGATATAAAATATAAATATAAGTATGCTATCTTTTGTCTTATATATAACATTTGATTTTGTGATCATCTAATTTCATATGAAATTCTAGAATTTTAAGGTGGGACTCTGAACACTGTACAACCATCAAAACATATTCAGTTCATAACATATAAGGCTGGTAAAGTTGTCATGGCTGAAATTTGCAAAGACTAGGTGGGATATTGAGTAGTATGTGTTATGATGCACACCCAGTCTTGCTGGGAACAGGCAAATGAGTGAATGTTGACATTTTTCATAAAGAAACTGACCTGATAATGCAGCACTACTGAAGTGTTTTGACATATGAATCTTTTTTTCTTTAAGTAAAAATACATAAAAGCCATCAGTGGTATATATTTGGATGTTTGAAAACTGTGATGTGATGGTAATAGTTCTCCTTTCTCCTCATTCTCTGATGAGCTATCACTGCAAATCTTTAAAATCCAATTTGCATTTTTATTTCACATGTTTGCTATCTCAAAGGAGATAGGATGCCCATCTTTATCCTAAGTGCATGACATTGAGGTGACACGTGTTCCTTAAAGGATGTCAAAATAATTGCTTTAGATACAGCCTCCTTAGCGAATATAGCCTAAACATGCTTCTGCCTTCTCAAGTGGACTGTATTTGACAGCTTTCTTCCATGTAATATTGTTGAAAAAAATATTCACTTTGAAAATATCTTGGGTAATCCCCTGTTAACCAAGTGAACAAATTATGTTGATAATATGTACTACTGATAGGATGTTAAAAGAGTACACTACTTCTGAGGTATTATTCTGAAAAAATTTATGACACTAGTCATCTCAGAAGGAACATATAATATTCCAAATTGAGTGACACTCTATAAAGCAATTGATTCCAACTCCTTAAAATCATGAATTACTATTTACAGAAAGAAAAAGTATTAATCTAGATCAGATGAAATTAAGGAGACATGAAGATTTGAAACATATTTAAAATTCTCCATGTGATCATTGGTACCAATAGGATTGTAGAAAATAATGTAACAACTACTGAGATCAAAGTTAAGCCTATAGTTTGGTTAATGATAATGTGTGAGTTTCCTCTTTGTAATGAAAGCACCATACTACTGTAATATTATTAATGTAGGAAAGTGGGTGAGAGTTAAAAGTATGAGATTGGTACCTGATACCAAGTATATAACTTTTGTGTAAAAGTGGACAACTCTAAAATTAAATACTTATTTTAGGAGAATCCCAACCCCCCACCTTGTGTAGAAATTACTTGAGCAACAAGAGGCCATATCAGCCACCAGAAATCCTGGAAAGCTGCCTGCTCATGGACCTCCCTGACTCTCAGTTTCAATGCATTCCACCTTTTTCTCACCCTTTCCAACTTACTGTGTTCTAACTCCCAACTCAGACAGGGATTTAAACAAAAAGAGGAAAACACAGAGAAGAAAGAAAGAAACAAAGAAATGAAGAAACAAGAAACAAAGGAGAAAAATAAAACCAAAAAAATGGAGGAGATGAGTAAATCCTTTCATAAAAGAAAAAACAAGCAAACAAAAGAGAGTTAAAGAAAATAAAAGTATTCAAGAACTGAAGTAGAAATAGAAGCAATACAGAAAACAAATGGAAAATCTAGGTAAGCAAACAGAAACTAGAGGGGTAAGCTTCATTAACAGAATGCCAGAGATGGAAGAGAGAATCTCATACATTGAAGATACAAGAGAGGAAATATATGCATCTGTCAATGAAAATGTTAAATCTGAAAAGTTTCTGACACAAAACACCCAGAAAAATCTGGAAAATCAAACCTATAAAGAATATCAATTGAAGAAGGAGAAGAATTCCAGCTCAAAAGACCAGAAAATAATTTCAATGAAATTATAAAAGAAAAAAATGTTATAACATAAAGAATAACACGCCTAAAAGGTGCAAAAGCATACAGAACACCAAGTAGATTAGATTAAAAAGAATGTCCCCTTGCTACATAATAATCAAAGCACTAAACCTACAGATCAAAGAAAGAATATTAATAGGTACAAGGGAAGAGGCCAGGTAACATATAAAGGTAGAACTGTTAAAATTATATCTAATTCCTCAATAAAGACTCTAAAAACAGAAAGGCCTGGACACATGTCCTACACAATCTAAGAGACCACAGATACCATCCCATATTAATATACCAAGAAAAACTTTCAATCATCATAGATGAAGAAAGTAAGTTATTTTATAGAAAGGCAAATTTAAAGAATATCTATCTACAAATCTAGTACAGAAGTTACTAGGAGGTAAATTTCAATAACAGTAGGATAGCTTCAGCCATGAAAACACAGAAATTAAATACTTTCACCCTAAAATAATCTCACAGCAAAATAAAAAGAGAAATAACACACCACCACCACTACCACCACCAATAACCCAATAACAACATCAACAACGATGTCATTACCACCACTCCCACTGCCACCACCACTACAACCACCAATACCAAACTAACAATCATTGGTCATTGATATCCCTCAATATCAATGGTCTCAATCCCCCACAGACTAGCATAATGAATGTGAAAACAGGATCCATCATTCTGCGGCATACAAGGAAGATACCTCATCATTCATCAAAGTCAGACATTACCTCAGATTAAAGAGTTGAAAAAGAAGATGTTCAAAGAAAATTAATCAAAGAAAAAAAACTGATATAGCCATTCTAACATCTACCAAAATAGACTTCAAACCAAAATTAATTGAAAGGGGGGGGTGGATACTTCATGCTCATCAGAGGAAAAAAATCAATGAAGAATATGTTTCAACTCTTAACATCTATGCCCCAAACTCAAGGGCACCCACATTTATAAAAGTAACATTACTAAAGCTTAAATTATATATCAAATCTCACCAACTAATAGTGATTTCAATAGCAATAGACAACTCATCCACATGAAAACTGAACAGAGAAATACTGGAGATAACAGACTTTAAGAAATGAATGAACCTAATATATATACAGAACATTTCATCTAAACACAACTGAATATGTCTTCTTGTCAAGACTGCACAGAACCTTATGAAAACTTGAACACACACTTTGTCACAAAGCAAGTGTCAGCAGATACAAGAATATTGAAATACCTAGCCCCAATCCCTGCATCATCTCATACCACCACAAATTAATCTGGATTTCAAAAGCAGCAAAAACAACAGAAAGCTTGCAAACTCGTGTATGTTGAACAACTCTCTACTGAATGAATACAGGGTCAAGGAATAAATAAATAAATAAATAAATAAATAAATAAATAAATAAATACTTCATAGAACTTAATGAGAATGAATGTATAATACACCCAAACATAATTATGGAATACAATGAAAATGGTGCTAAGAGAAAAGTTGATAGCACTAAGTGCCTTCATAAAGAGATTGGAAAGACCTCATACTAGCAACCTTCCTTCCACAACTGGAAGCTCTAGAATAAAGAAAAGTAAGCACATCCAAGAATAGTAGACTGCAGTAAATAATCAAACTGAGGGCTAAAATCAACAAAATCGAAACAAAGAGGACAATATACATAATCAATGAAACAAAGAGTTAGTTCTTTGAGAAAATTAACAAAATAAACAAACCCTTATGCAAACTAACTAGAAGAAAGAAAGAAAATATCCAAATTAACAAAATTGGAAACAGAAAATGGGTTCTAAAAACAGACACAAAAGATACTTTAATAACTGTACTCCACAAAATTGGAGGGAAAACTGCAGAGCAGATATAATATAAGAAAAAGAAAAGGAAGATTAAAAAAAATTAGGGAAACAATACCCCTCACAATAGACAAGATTAATATAAAATATCTTGAGGGTAACTAACCAAGTATGTGGAGGACTTGTGTGACAAACACTTCAAGGATATAGAGAAAGAAATTGATGAAGATATTAGAAGATGGAAAGATCTACCATTATCTTGAATATGTAGGATTAACAGAGTAAAATGAAATCTTACCAAAAGTATCTATGGATTCAACAAAATCCCCATCAAAATTCTAACATAATATTTTAAATTCTTTGAAAGGATAATACCCAAGTTCACATGAAAAAACAAACAAAAAACAAAAACAAAAAGTGAAAACCAACAAAGGATAACTAAAACTATCTTCAACAATAATAGAACTTCTGGAGGTATCACAACTCCTGATTTCAAGCTATAGTATGAAGCAACCCTAATTTTAAAAATGGATGGTATTGGCATAAAAATGGACATATTGATCAATGGAATTTAATCAAAGATCATTAGTCCCCTCACTCATGGGCACCTGATTTCTGATAAAGAAGTCATAGATACACAATGGGTAACAGAAAGTACCCTCAACAAATGGTGCTAGTCTAATCAGGTGTTGGCAAGTAGAAAATGGAAATGAAACTGTACTAATCACCCTGCACTAAACTCAAGTTCAATGGATAAAGGACCTCAACATAAATCCAGATACACTGAACCTGATAGAAGAAAAATGTTGAATGACTTGAATGCACTGGCACATGAGACAATTTCCTGAACAGAACCATAGACACTAATATCAACAGCTGATAAGTTGTACTTCATGAAACTGAAAAGTTTCTGTAAGGCAAAAGACAGTATGCAGCCTACAGTATGAGAAAATATTTTTCCCCAACTCCACATCTGATAGACCGCATATATACATATATATAAATTAGACATCAACAAACCAATCAAATTAAGTAATGGAGTACAGATCTAAAGAGTATATTCGCAATTGAGGACTCATAAATATCTGGGAAACACTTAAATGTTCAAAGCTATTAGCCATCAGAGAAATGCAAACTAAAACAGTTTTCGATTCCATCTTGCACCTGTAACATATGACATATGTGACAGCTCATGCTGGCAAAGATGCGGAACAAGGAGGACACTCATTTATTGCCAGTGGAAATGCAAACTCACAGAGACACTATGGAAATCAGTATGGCAGGTCTTCAAAAAATTGGGAATTGATCTAACTCTAGACTCAGCCATAACATTTTCTGGCATTTACCCAAACAATACTCCATCCTACCTCAAGGACACTGACTCCACTATATTCATCATGGCCTAACAAACTTGCAAACAACCTAGATGTTTCACAGGTGAAGAATGGTTAAAGTAAATATAGTACATTTACACAAAGAAATATTACTACGCAGTTAAAAATAAATTTCATAATTTGAAGGCAAAAGTATGAAACTAGAAAATGATTATCCTGTATGAGGTAACCTAGACCCAGAAAGACAAACATGGTATATACTTACCTATATGTGGGTATTAACTTTCAAGTAAATGATAATTATGCTACAATCCACAAACCCAGAAAGGCTAACTAACAAGAATGGTTCTAGTGGACATGCATGGATATCCCTGGGAAGGTGAAGTAGAATAGCTTTTGCAATGGGCGGGGGTAGGGATGTGAATATGAGGGATCAGGTTGTAGAGTATAGAGAGGTAGAGGGAGAGTTCTTGGAGAGATGACTAGAAATGAATGATGATCTCCCTTTTTGGGAGATCTGGAGACCTATTGCAGTGGCACCTCCCAGGAATCATCAAAGGTGATCCTAGTGAGGACTCCTAAAAATAGTGGCTATAGAACCTGAACCAGCAATCTTCTATAACCAGGCTAGTCATCCAGAAGTGAGACTGGGGCACTACTAAAGTCACAAAACCTTCAACCTATAATCTGTCTTGCCTACAAGTTGTGCAAGGACAATGGTGGACCAGAAGTTGTTGGAATGGGCAACAATGACTGATCTAATTTGAATCTTACACCGAGAAAGAGAAATACCAAGCCGAACAATGCTAAGATTGCCAGAAACTGGAGGATGGATAGCCCCAAAACCTAGGAAAGAAACAAATTCAATTTCCAGATAGATAGATAAATAGATAGATAGATAGATAGATAGATAGATAGATAGATAGATAGATAGATAGATAGATCCTAATGATGTTCTGCTATTCTCTGAGATCGGTTCCTAGTTCAGTCTTTATCAGATGATGGGGAAGATGCAGAGACCCACAGACAAACAAGGGGAGGAAAGAGAGTCCAGGTGAGAGGTCACTATACCACTCCTCCCTTCAAAACTCAGTAACTGCTATCAAGAAAGGGGAGGGAATAGAGGGGTAAAGAGGGGTAAAGGACACCAGGAGAGCATGACCCAAGAAATCAACAAAGCAGAGACTAAAGCAGCAATCATAGAACCTGCGTGGATATGCACAAGGTCATCTGCATATTTGTTGTGGTTGTTGGCTTGTTGATTTGAGTGAACTCCTGATTGTGGAAATAGGCATGCCTCTGACTCTTTTGCTTGTTCTTGGGACCCTTTTCCTCTGTTCAGGTTGCCTCACCCAGACTTAATATGAGAGTTTGTGCCTGGTCTTATTTAATCTTCTAGTTCCTTGTTAGGTCAATGTCCCTGGAAGGCCTGTTCTTTTCTGGGGGAGGTGGAATGATGGATTGGAGTAAGAGGGGATGAGGGGGATCTGGGAGGAGTAGATTGAGAAGAAGCTGCAGTCGGATATATTGCATGAGAGAAGAATAAATAAAAATCAAAAATATATTTATCTTAGAATGGAATCTTGACATCTTGGAAATTTGATAGATATTTCAACTTTACAAAACTGGAACCAAATTCACACATTATCTTTCCACAAATCCAGCCCTTCAAAGGATAATAACAGAAAAAAACCAATACAAGGATGGGAACCACGCCCTAGAAACAACAAGAAGGTAATCCCTCAACAAACCTAAAAGAAGACAGCCACAAGAACAGAATGCCAACTTTAACAACAAAAATAACAGGAAGGAACAATTACTTTTCCTTAATATCTCTTAATATCAATGGACTCAACTCCCCAATAAAAAGTCATAGACTAACAAACTGGCTACACAAACAAGACCCAACATTTTGCTGCTTACAGGAAACTCATCTCAGAGAAAAAGATAGACACTACCTCAGAATGAAAGGCTGGAAAACAATTTTCCAAGCAAATGGTATGAAGAAACAAGCTGGAGTAGCCATTATAATATCTGATAAGATTGACTTCCAACCCAAAGTCATCAAAAAAGACAGGGAGGGGCACTTCATACTCATCAAAGGTAAAATCCTCCAAGAGGAACTATCAATTCTGAATATCTATGCTCCAAATACAAAGGCAGCCACATTCATTAAAAAAACTTTAGTAAAGTTCAAAGCACACATTGCACCTCACACAATAATAGTGGGAGACTTCAACACACCACTTTCACCAATGGACAGATCATGGAAACAGAAACTAAACAGGGACACAGTGAAACTAACAGAAGTTATGAATCAACTGAATCTGGCAGATATCTACAGAACATTCTATCCTAAAACAAAAGGATATACCTTCTTCTCAGCACCTCATGGAACCTTCTCCAAAACTGACCACATAATTGGTCACAAAACAGGCCTCAACAGATACAAAAATATTGAAATTGTCCCATGCATCCTATCAGATCACCATGGACTAAGGCTGATCTTCAATAACAAAATAAATAATAGAAAGCCAACATTCATGTGGAAACTGAACAACACTCTTCTCAATGATACCTTGGTCAAGGAAGGAATAAAGAAAGAAATTAAGGACTTTTTAGAGTTCAATGAAAATGAAGCCACAACATACCCAAACTTATGGGACACAATGAAAGCATTTCTAAGAGGAAAACTCATAGCTCTGAGTGCCTCCAAAAAGAAACTAGAGAGAGCACACATTAGCAGCTTGAAAACACACCTAAAAGCACTAGAACAAAAGGAAGCAAATTCACCCAAGAGGAGTAGAAGGCAGGAAGTAATCAAACTCAGGGGTGAAAACAACCAAGTGGAAACAAGAAGAACTATTCAAAGAATCAACCAATCAAGGAGCTGGTTCTTTGAGAAAATCAACAAGATAGATAAACCCTTAGCCAGACTCACTAGAGGGCACAGGGAAAGCATCCTAATTAACAAAATCAGAAATGAAAGAGGAGACATAACAACAGATCCGGAAGAAATCCAAAACACCATCAGATCCTTCTACAAAAGGCTATAATCAACAAAACTGGAGAACCTGGATGAAATGGAGAAGTTTCTAGACAGATACCAGGTACCAAAGTTGAATCAAGATCAGGTTAATGATCTAAACAGCCCTATATCCCCCAAAGAAATAGAAGCAGTCATTAATAGTTTCCCAATCAAAAAAAGCCCAGGACCAGATAGGTTTAGTGCAGAGTTCTATCAGACCTTCAAAGAAGACCTAATTCCAGTTCTTCACAAACTATTCCACAAAATAGAAACGAAAGGTACTCTACCCAACTCATTTTATGAAGCCACAATTACTCTGATACCTAAACCACAAAAAGACCCAACAAAGATAGAGAACTTCAGACCAATTTCCCTTATGAATATCAATGCAAAAATCCTCAATAAAGTTCTTGCTAAGAGAATCCAAGAACACATCAAAACAATCACCATCCTGACCAAGTAGGTTTCATCCCAGGGATGCAAAGATGGTTCAATATACGAAAATCTATCAACATAATCCAGTATATAAACAAACACAAAGACTAAAACCACATGATCATCTCATTAGATTCGGAAAAAGCATTTGACAAGATCCAACACCCATTCATGATAAAAGTCTTGGAAAGATCAGGAATTCAAGGCCCATACCTAAACATGATAAAAGCAATCTACAGCAATCCAGTAGCCAACATCAAAGTAAATGGTGAGAAGCTTGACGCAATTGCTCTAAAATCAGGGACAAGACAAGGCTGCCCACTTTCTCCATACCTATTCAACATTGTACTTGAAGTCCTAGCCAGTGCAATTCGACGACAAAATGAGATCAAAGGGATACAAATTGGAAAAGATGAAGTCAAAATATCACTTTTTGCAGATGATATGATAGTATATATAAGTGACCCTAAAAATTCCACCAGAGAACTCCTAAACCTGATAAACAGCTTCAGTGAAATAGCTGGATATAAAATTAACTCAAACAAATCAATGGCCTTTCTCTACACAAAGAATAAACAGGCTGAGAAAGAAATTAGGAAAACAACACACTTCTCAATAGTCACAAATAATATAAAATATCTTGGCATGACTCTAACTAAGGAAGTGAAAGATCTGTATAATAAAAACTTCAAGTCTCTGAAGAAAGAAATTATAGAAGATCTCAGAAGATGGAAAGATCTCCCATGCTCATGGATTGGCAGGATCAACATTGTAAAAATGGCTATCTTGCCAAAAGCAATCTACAGAATCAATGCAATTCCCATCAAAATTCCAACTCAATTCTTCAACGAATTAGAAAGTGCAATATGCAAATTCATCTGGAGAACAAAAAAACTAGGATAGCAAAACTCTTCTCAAGGATAAAAGAACCTCTGGTGGAATCACCACGCCGGACCTAAAGCTTTAATACAGAGCAATTGTGATAAAAACTGCATGGTACTGGTATAGTGACAGACAAGTAGACCAATGGAATAGAATTGAAGACCCAGAAATGAAGCCACACACCTATGGTCACTTGATCTTTGACAAGGGAGCTAAAACCATCCAGTGGAAGAAAGGCAGCATTTTCAACAAATGGTGCTGGCACAACTGGTTGTTATCATGTAGAAGAATGCGAATCGATCCATTCCTATCTCCTTGTACTAAGATCAAATCTAAGTGGATCAAGGAACTTCACATAAAACCAGAGACACTGAAACTTATAGAGGAGAAAGTGGGGAAAAGCCTTGAAGATATGGGCACAGGGGAAAAATTCTTGAATAGAAGAGCAATGGCTTGTGCTGTAAGATCGAGAATTGACAAGTGGGACCTCATGAAACTGCAAAGCTTCTGCAAGGCAAAAGACACCATCAATAAGACAAAAAAAACACCAACAGATTGGGAAAGGATCTTTACCTATCCTAAATCAGATAAGGGACTAATATCCAACATATATAAAGAACTCAAGAAGGTGGACTCCAGAAAATCAAATAACCCCATTAAAAAATGGGGCTCAGAACTGAACAAAGAATTCTCACCTGAGGAATACCGAATGGCAGAGAAACACCTGAAAAAATGTTCATCATCCTTAGTCATCAGGGAAATGCAAATCAAAACAACCCTGAGATTCCACCTCACACCAGTCAGAATGGCTAAGATCAAAAATTCAGGTGACAGCAGACGCTGGCGAGGATGTGGAGAAAGAGGAACACTCCTCCATTGTTGGTGGGATTGCAAGCTTGTACAATCACTCTGGAAATCAGACTGGAGGTTCCTCAGAAAATTGGACATAGTACTACTGGAGGATCCAGCAATATATCTCTCCTGGGCATATATCCAGAAGATGTCCCAACCGGTATGAAGGACACATACTCCACTATGTTCATAGCAGCCTTATTTATAATAGCCAGAAGCTGGAAAGAACCCAGATGCCCCTCAACAGAGGAATGGATACAGAAAATATGGTACATTTACACAATGGTGTACTACTTAGCTATTAAAAAGAATGAATTTATGAAATTCCTAGCCAAATGAATGGACGTGGAGGGCATCATCTTGAGTGAGGTAACACAATCACAAAGGAACTCACACAATATGTATTCACTGATAAGTGGATATTAGCCCAAAACTTAGGATACCCCACATATAAGATACAATTTGCTAAACACATGAAACTCAAGAAGAATGAAGACCAAAGTGTGGACATTGTGCCCCTTCTTAGAATTGGGAACAAAACACCCATGGAAGGAGTTACAGAGACAAAGTTTGGAGCTGTGATGAAAGGATGGACCATCTAGAGACTGCCATATCCAGGGGTCCATCCCATAACCAGCTTTGAAACGCTGACACCATTGCATACACTAGCAAGATTTTGCTGAAAGGACCCAAATATAGCTGTCTCTTGTGAGACTATGCCGGGTCCTAGCAAACACAGAAGTGGATGCTCACGGTCAGCTCTTGGATGGATCACAGGGCTCCCAATGGAGAAGCTAGAGAAAGTACCCAAGGAGCTAAAGGGATCTGCAACCCTATTGTTGGAACAACATGATGTACTAACCAGAACCCTGGAGCTGTTGTCTCTAGCTGCATATGTATCGAAAGATGGCCTAGTAGGCCATCACTGGAAAGAGAGGCCCATTGGACTTGCAAACTTTATATGCCCCAATACAGGGGAATGCCAGGGCCAAAAGAATGGGAATGGGTGGGTAGGGAAGTGGGGGGGGAGTATGGGGGACTTTTGGGATAACATTGGAAATGTAATTGAGGAAAATACATAACAAAAAAAAAAAAAACCACCCAAAATTGGACAATCATACTTTAAAATTGTGATGCTTAATCTTGATTGTCAATTTGACTGAATTCTTGATGTATATGGCCAATGAAGCATGCCCCTGCATGTGTCTATATGTGATACTGTAGATTTTATGATGCGATACTAGTCCCAGGCATCCTGGAAATACAGATGTTGATATATATTATATGTGTGTGTGTGTGTGTTTGTGTGTTATATGTTATATGTTATGTTATATGTATATATGTTATATTTAAATATATACCTGAGGTTTGATATATATATATATATATATATATATATATATATATATATATATGTGTGTGTGTGTATGTGTGTGTGTGTGTGTGTATGTATGTATGTGTGTGTATATATATACACATACATATAGTCAGCCATCAATTCTTATTGAATATTGATTCGGTGATTAATCTTTTTTATTAGATATTTTCTTTATTTACTTTTCAAATGTTATCCGCTTTCCTGGTTTGGCCTCCAAAAACCTCCTATCCCATCCCCCCTCCCCCTGCTCACTAACCCACCCACTCCTGCTTCCCTGTCTTGGGATTTCCCCTCCATTGGGGCATTGAGCCTTCTCAAGTCCAAGGGCCTCTCGTTCCATTGGTGTACAAAAAGGCCATCCTCTGCTACATATGCAGCTGGAGCCATGAGTCCCACCATGTGTTCTCTTTGATCAGTGGTTTAGTCCCTGAGAGCTCTGGGGGTACTGGTCGGTTCATATTGTTGTTTCTCCAATATGGCTACAAGCACCTTCAGCTCCTTTCATCCTTTCTCTAGATCCTCCATTGGGGACCTTGTGTTCGGTCTAATGGTTGACTGAGAGCATCCACCTCTGAATATGTCAGGCACTGGCAGGGCCTCTCAGGAAACAGCTATATTAGGCTCCTATCAGCAAGCACTTGTTGGCATCCACAATAGTGTCTGGGTTTGGTGATTGGATATGGGATAGAACCCCAGATGGGGCAGTCACAGGATGGTCTTTCCTTCAGTCTTTGTTCCATACTTTATCTCTGTATCTCCTCCCATGGGTATTTTGTTCCCCCTTCTAAGAAGGACTGAAGTATCCACACTTTGGTCTTCCTTCATGAGCTTCATGTGGTCTGTGAATTATATCTTGGGTATTCTGAGCTTCTGGGATAATATCCACTTATCAGTGAGTATATACCATGTATCTTCTTTTGTGATTTGGTCACCTCACTCAGGATGATAATTTCTAGTTTTATCCATTTGCCTAAGAATTTCATGAATTCGTTGTTTGTAATGGCTGAGTAGCATTCTATTATGTAAATGTACCACATTCTCTGTATCCACTCCTCTCTTGAGGGACATCTTGTTTTTTTCCAGCTTCTGGTTATTATAAATAAGGCTGCTATGAACATAGTGGAGCATGTGTCCTTAATACATGTTGGAGCATCTTCTGGGTATATGCCCAGGAGTGGTATTGCTGGGTCCTCAGGTAGTACTATGTCCAATTTTCTGAGGAACCACTATACTGATTTCCAGAGTGGTTTAACAAGCTTGCAATCCCACCAACGATGGAGGAGTGTCCCTCTTTCTCCACATCCTCACCAGCATCTGCTGTTGGCTGAGTTTTTGATCTTAGCCATTCTGACTGATGTGAGGTAGAATCTCACATTGTTTGATTTGCATTTCTCTGATGACTGAAGATGTTGAGTATTTCTTAAGTGTTTCTCAGCCATTCTATATTCCCCCATTGCTAATTGTTTTTTTTTTTAAAGTCTGCATCCCATTTTTAATAGGGTTATTTGGTTCTCTGGATGTAGCTTCTTAGTGCATCAATTAAATGGATAAGTGAATAGCAGAAAAAGGAGATATATTAGATGTATCCACTTTTAAAAATAGAAGAAATAAAAGGCTCCAGTGACCTCCCTCCCACATGGACAAATTCATCTTTTTGATCCAGACATGAGGTATAAGTTGCAAATGAGTGTTGGCAGGTATTGGGTATCTATATGTGTGTGTATGTGTGTGTTTGTATGTGTGTATGTGTGTGTGTGTGTGTATTAGAGAGAGAGAGAGAGAGAGAGAGAGAGAGAGATTATTGTGTATATGTAAACATGTGAGAGTGTGTTTCAGTGCATGAGTGTGTGTGTGTGAATATGTGTGTGTATCAGAGTATATATCTGACAGGGGTGAGAGTGTGTGAGTTCATGTGTGTGTCTCTGTTTGTCTGTTAGTGTGAAGTTGTATATAACTAAGTGTCCTCATCAACATGTAGTCACACTAATTTTTTTTTGTTGTTGTTGTTGTTTGTTTTTTGAGACAGGGTTACTCTGTATAGCCCTGGCTATCCTAGAACTCACTTTGTAGACCAGACTGTTCTCGAACTCAGAAATCTGCCTGCCTCTGCCTCCTGAGTGCTGGGATTAAAGGCATGCACTACCACACCCGGCTAGTCCCACTAATTATGGACCTTCATTGTCTTTGCCAGTAAGTCCAGTAGCTCTTAAAGAGAGTATGAAATCTCCTTTTTGGTTGCAAGCTTGTTGCAGGATATTTGATCACACTGTGAACCCAGAGATTGTGTTATTTACTAGAAAAACCTATTTATGTTTCTGGGGTGGCTCAGCGGGAGCACACACTTTTAATCTAAGTGCTTTCTGATTATTGTAAACAGGATTACATATAGTCAACCATGGGTCAAGAAGTAGAGCAAGCAACAAGTTGACAGGGAATAAACACAGACTAACGCCATTGAAATCAGGAGGATGAATAGAGAGTTGCACAGGAAGTGGAGAGTATATAGGGGACTTTCAGGATAGCATTTGAAATGTAAATGAAGAAATAAATATCTAATAAAAAATTGAAAAAAGCATTACTGGCTGAGAAAGAAAGAAAGAAAGAAAAAAAGAAAGAAAGGAAGGAAGGAAGGAAGGAAGGAAGGAAGGAAGGAAGGAAGGAAGGAAGGAAGGAAGGAAGAAAGAAAGAAAGAAAAAAACATTCAGTTTGATGGGGTTTTGAGATGCCATGGAGAAGGCTAGGAACTTGCTGAAAAGGAAGGTCAGCTGGGTACTTACTCTGAGTCTTGGAGCTAGCAGACTTCCACCCCTGCATATTGCTTAAGAGTCTTCTTTGGTAAAATTGAACAATTGACATTCTGTTAAAAAAAAAAAAAAGAAGAAGACAAACTCTTTGTCCTTGTAACGTTTTGCCAGCAAAACATACTCAGACAACCAGATCCTTCTATGGCAAAGCTTTATTGATTACTTATCAGGAAGACCTCGAATACAGGAAACTCAGTTCTTTTATAACCCACAAAGAGCGGTTGGAGACGCGTCAGCTCCTGATTAGCTGCTCACCATTAGCCCAGATGACGCCACAGGACAGGCAGGGCACAAGGCATGGAAAAATACCCCAGCACATGCACAGACTACTTGTTTACTAGTTAGAACACTGGATATCAGCGCATCTTGTAGAGGCAATTGCAAGGGCGGCTCCTCACAACTCTTCTTTTGAATGATACCAGGGTTTCTTCCAGCTATTACCTTTTTCTAATATGGGACTTCTGGGGAAACACTAACCTTGGGGTACACTTATATACTTTGATATCAAAGACATGAGCACCTCGTTTCTAAAAGTTCTCCTGTCCAGCCATGTCATTTACACAATGACATTTCCAGGGAATCAGTTAAGGAGTGTGGCATTAATCAGTTGCTGTACCATTTCATAGGTTGGTGGCCAATATAGAATGAAAAGGTTAGAAAGGGAAAGTAGGAAGACGATAGAGTGTGGGCATTGTCTCTCTGCTGCTCGACTTCCATGATATAAGGTCTTACCCTTCACTGAAAGCTGACACGACTGAAAAATACCAACATCATTCTTTCCTGGAAAACTTTCTCCTGTTACATAATTCCTCACAAGAGTTACCTGACTAAAACTTACACTTGAAAAATGTTTTGTTTAATATTTCAATGCTGTGTTGACGAAAGCTCTAAGAAGTTTTATTGAAGTATAAGTGATAACTGCTCCTTTTGATCTGCAGTATATAGACTGGAATACAGCAAACAGAGTGCAAATCTTTTAACTTTTATTTACTAAATATAAACATTTCACAGCAAACTAAAAGGAGGTTTGAGGAATAAAGTTTTAGAAGCAAATTGCAAAATCCTACTGCAGTGACATGAAATAATTTAGCATGTTTTGCAAAAGCAGGATATATAAATTTGAAATGTGGAAAATAATTTGAGGAAATTCATACACTCAGTTTCAGAAACTGTAGGGATGAGTATGGTGCAAGCAATATCAACAGACAAGACACAAGAGAGGAGCAATTGATTATTAATTTAAAAATATGTAATATACACATGTTTAACTGCAGTTGGAGAAATGATTTTTAAAATTTTTTCTGTTTGTCGGAAGACATGTTTTCCATTGTGTGACAGGAGTTTCCCTGTCCAATACACTAAAATATTAGTGCTGCAGGAGGCCTGTGATTGGACATGGAAAGGGGAGGCAGAGCTAGAGAGAGAAGCCACGATGGAACAGACAGATAGGAAGAAGAGCCAGATCCAACATGGTTTTAATAGCCACATGTAGTTATGATATCATAAAGGATAGAATAATTGGGATAATTTGTCTAATCTAGGTGGGCAGCTTTTCTCATTATCAATTGGTTCTGAAATTTTTGTATTGGCATCTTGTGAATTGAGAATTTAATGATATATAAATCTGAATTGTTAATTATAATCTTCTAGAGTTTTGTTTCTACCAGGGTGTTATGGCAGCTGACCACAGGGTGGATGGTCATTGTGTGGGGCTGGTGTGGCAGTGATCTGCCAGGGGAACTTGGGAGCTCTGGCCCAGAGAGACCGCTGAGCTAAGATCACTAGGCTGGAGACATGTGGCCCGCTGAAGCCCAGCAGTAGTATGGGAATGTGCCAGTATTTGAAAATAGTTTCTACAACACCACTGCATTAGCTACTGTGCTCTTTTATTTAAGGTTTATGATAACAATTGGGTTAGGTTCAAAATTATTTCTTTCTCTGTTCCTCCCTCCCCCTCCCTCCGCCCTCCCTCCCTTCCTTCCCTCATTTGTTCTTTCGTTCTTTCTTTCTTTTAGCTCCTTTTAAAACTACAGTGGAACTCTTCATCCATATCAGAGATTACCTTTAATCTATATTCTAACATTATTTACTTTGAAATTGAATTCATCTTGTTACTTTAGTTACTACAGAAAATAATTACACTGATGTTACCTGAAATATAGGATTATCATGCACCTTGTTGGTGTTGTGATATAATGTAACAAAACCAAATATTTATAGTTGTATTGTAGTGAAATGTATTTATTTAATTGAAAAACTGCAGTAAAATGCACAATAATTACAATTTATAGATAATTTAATCAAATGTTTTCTACCCCATATGAAGTATCAGGCTTTAAACAATTCTTTGCGTTGTGATGAATAGTAAATAGAGATTTGAACAATGAATAAAGTATTATAAGGAATGTCAAAATTGTAAAAGCATTTCAAAATAAGCCATGGGAAAATTGCAAGCTTTAGACTATGAATGAGATGACAGTTATAATTTATATACTGATAAAATACCTTAAACATGATAGGAGTAATCCTGCAACTTTAGAGATGAGTGAATGTGAATCAAATGTTGTCCTACACCAAAGAGCATATTTACATTTTACTTCTTCTCAACAAGATGTTTTTACCTTCCCTGGGATTATACTGAAGAACTCCAGAAAAGAATAATGCTAGAAAAAGAGCATAATTATACAAGAATTTTGTTGCAGTAAATTCTAGCAGATCCTGCAGAACTGCTGTAGGAATTAGTCCATGTTCTGTGTTCATTAGCTGAGGATCAGAACTGCTAATCCTTGACTTTGGCTGGCTGCAGGAAAGCTTGTGAACGGACCTGAAATAAATCATACAATTGGGCTTTATCTGGGCTTTAAATGTGTCATAATGTTCAGCTTGTAAGAGGTTATATAGAGGAGAAGGGAGACATACATTTTAAAAGCAAAACGCCTGGAGATTCATGGGAAGTAAATGAAGGTCATCTCTGAGTCTATGCAAAAAACAAGCTCTGAAGGGAAACGAGAAGTGGAAGTTTTCAATTATTCATAAAATTGAATATATTACAAAGCCCATTCCCAATGATCAGTGGGTGTACATTTTATTTCTAAGCAGGAATTGTTGATATTGACTTTCTAGAAAACATTGCAAACCATCTCTGTCATTTTCAAAGAGAGATCAAAGAGAATTGTGTAAAGAACAATGAATAAGAGTAATTATTTAAAAACTCGGTAAAAATATATTGGTTTTTATCCTGTAGCCTCATGTTTCTTCTAGCAAATCTGAAGATAGCTTTATTTTGTTTAATGCTTTCAATCACAGAAGAAAAAAATAAAATGGTGCAAAAAAGTGACAGAAATTGAATTCTAGCTGAGCCATTTTAAACATAAATTACAGTTAGATGAATGAATGGGCAGTATCTTATAGGTACAATTGAAATGAGATCACGCAACACAGGCTGTTTGTTACCTAACCTAATTGTGTGTGTGTGTGTGTGTGTGTGTGTGTGTATGTGTGTGTGTGTTCAAGAAGAATTTTGTAAGTCACATTAATAAATGAAACAAGCACAATGTTATTATCTGTTCTTTGAATATTTCAGAAGGGTTTCCGTGTAGCAATGGATTGTCATTTTGCCCTCTGTTCTTTTGGATAAAGTGGCACTATTAAAAATTTAGACACATATTTTTACCTACACTAGTTCAAACCAGGTAAAACTTTAGCCCTAAGAAGGGGATGTGAATCTAAGTCTCACCCCAATTGAATAGCTATTTATAATTAATACCTATAGGGACTGGGAAACATCAGTTCTCTCCAATGCAACTGCACTCCAGAGCAGGTCATATAGACAGGGGTACTTATCTATAACACATGGACTCCATTTTTGGTGCACTTTTTTTTTTGTCTTATTCACTTTCTTTTACTTAGTATGTGCGTCCCTTATAAGTTTTATTTTCTAATTTTATTGGTTGGTTTGTTTGATAGGAGGGAAAGTACACAAAGTAGGGTTGATAAGGAGGTGGAGAGAATCTGGGAGAAGTTGGAGGATAAAAATTTGATTAAAATACTTTTTATTAAAAATTAAATTGATCTTAAATGAAGAATTTGGAGATGTTGACACTGAGTTATTAGGTTTTTCCTGCTTTTTTTTAGTTGCTGTTTGTGATGTTTTACATCTTCTTGGACATTTCAGCATGACAATAGAATGTTTTGTATATTTTAAAGCAAAATAGGTTAATGTCACTAGATGATAGATAAGAGAGAACATTGTATGATGATTGATGGTTAAAGGTAGGAGTATAGATACAAATCTGTCCTTTTACCTACAAGCTGAGATGCCAAAGTAAAAAAAAAAATCAACTTATAAGAATCCATTTTGCCTTTTCAAATTAAGAAATATAATAATCATATTACCATGAAAAATATTCTCCATCTTCATAAGGTTAATTCAAATGAATCAATATTTATATGAGGATAGTGGATGTAAAAGGAAACTGAAAATAAGATTATATATTAGTATCGTGTATGTTTGAACTTGTCTAGGAGAGACAGTATGTGTACATGTTATCTTATTTTGTGAATAAATTAACTGGAAAATAAAATAATTATAAAGTATTCTAATAATAAATTATGTACCCCCAAACCAAAAGAACTCATAAATTTATTCACTGACAAATCACCACTTTTTTGAGTATATTTAATTCTTCTTTCCTGGAATTACTGGAAATTTTGCATTGGCCCTCACTCAGAAACAGTGAAGGAGAAGCATGTCATAAGGATGGTCTTTCATTATTGATCTGGCCCTTTGGGCATCTTCCTGACTCTGAGCCAGTGAGAAAGGCAGCAGCTTCACAGTCTTTGTTCATCACATTCAGATCCACAGTACTAATGGTGGGGTGTCTTTCTTTCATCAAGCAGCCTTCTAAGAGGTGGCCCTTGTCTTCAGCCCCAAGTTAATATCTGAGCCATGAATCATGGGAGACATGACCTTTGCTCACTTTTCTGTGTGTCACTGAGCTATTTTTCTACTGTTTAAAGCTATCCCAATGGATTATTTCTCTCTAGGTTGTTACCTAACTTAGGGTTAGAACAACATGCAAACCATAATGAATGGGTCCTCCACATCTCCTGGGGAGGCTTATAAGACTATGCGTGCCATACTTATGTGATTTCCTCCCCATAAGTTTCCTGCTTACTTCCTTAAACCATGGAAAAATACTCAATAAAGTTCTTGCTAACCGAATCCAAGAACACATCAAAACAATCATCCATCCTGACCAAGTAGGTTTCATCCCAGGGATGCAGGGATGGTTCAATATACGGAAATCCATCAACGTAATCCAGTATATAAACAAACTCAAAGACAAAAACCACATGGTCATCTCGTTAGATGCAGAAAAAGCATTTGACAAGATCCAACACCCATTCATGATAAAAGTCTTGGAAAGATCAGGAATTCAAGGCCCATACCTAAACATGATAAAAGCAATCTACAGCAAACCAGTAGCCAACATCAAAGTAAATGGTGAGAAGCTTGAAGCAATCCCTCTAAAATCAGGGACTAGACAAGGCTGTCCACTTTCTCCATACCTATTCAACATAGTACTTGAAGTCCTAGCCAGAGCAATTCGACGACAAAAGGAGATCAAAGGGATACAAATTGGAAAAGATGAAGTCAAAATATCACTTTTTGCAGATGATATGATAGTATATATAAGTGACCCTAAAAATTCCACCAGAGAACTCCTAAACCTGATAAACAGCTTCGGTGAAGTAGCTGGATATAAAATTAACTCAAACAAATCAATGGCCTTTCTCTACACAAAGAATAAACAGGCTGAGAAAGAAATTAGGGAAACAACACCCTTCTCAATAGTCACAAATAATATAAAATATCTTGGCGTGACTCTAAATAAGGAAGTGAAAGATCTGTATAATAAGAACTTCAAGTCTCTGAAGAAAGAAATTCTAGAAGATCTCAGAAGATGGAAAGATCTTCCATGCTCATGGATTGGCAGGATCAACATTTTAAAAATGGCTATCTTGCCAAAAGCAATCTACAGATTCAATGCAATCCCCATCAAAATTCCAACTCAATTCTTCAACGAATTAGAAAGTGCAATCTGCAAATTCATCTGGAATAACAAAAAACCTAGGATAGCAAAAACTCTTCTCAAGGATAAAAGAACCTCCGGTGGAATCACCATGCCAGACCTAAAGCTTTACTACAGAGCAATTGTGATAAAAACTGCATGGTACTGGTATAGTGACAGACAAATAGACCAATGGAATAGAATTGAAGACCCAGAAATGAACCCACACACCTACGGTCACTTGATCTTCGACAAGGGAGCTAAAAACATCCAGTGGAAGAAAGACAGCATTTTCAACAAATGGTGCTGGCACAACTGGTTGTTATCATGTAGAAGAATGCGAATCGATCCATTCCTATCTCCTTGTACTAAGGTCAAGTCTAAGGGGATCAAGGAACTTCACATAAAACCAGAGACACTGAAACTTATAGAGGAGAAAGTGGGGAAAAGCCTTGAAGATATGGGCACAGGGAAAAAATTCTTGAATAGAACAGCAATGGCTTGTGCTGTAAGATCGAGAATTGACAAGTGGGACCTCATGAAACTGCAAAGCTTCTGCAAGGCAAAAGACACCATCAATAAGACAAAAAAACCACCAACAGATTGGGAAAGGATCTTTACCTATCCTAAATCAGATAAGGGTCTAATATCCAATATATATAAGGAACTCAAGAAGGTGGACTCCAGAAAGTCAAATAACCCCATTAAAAAATGGGGCTCAGAATTGAACAAAGAATTCTCACCTGAAGAATACCAAATGGCAGAGAAGCACCTGAAAAAATGTTCAACATCCTTAATCATCAGGGAAATGCAAATCAAAACAACCCTGAGATTCCACCTCATACCAGTCAGAATGGCTAAGATCAAAAATTCAGGTGACAGCAGATGCTGGCGGGGATGTGGAGAAAGAGGAACACTCCTCCATTGTTGGTGGGATTGCAAGCTTGTACAACCACTCTGGAAATCAGTCTGGCGGTTCCTCAGAAAATTGGACATAGTACTACCGGAGGATCCAGCAATACCTCTTCTGGGCATATATCCAGAAGATGTCCCAACCAGTAAGAAGGACACATGCTCCACTATGTTCATAACAGCCCTATTTATAATAGCCAGAAGCTGGAAAGAACCCAGATGTCCCTCAACAGAGGAATGGATACAGAAAATATTGCTGCTATATATGCCCTAATTCACTTTAGACTGACAGTTTTCAGTGGTTAGAATTTTATCAGATCTTTCATCACAGGATTTTGAAAAATCAAATACCAATAATTCTGCCTATCTGCTTGAAACTTCAGTCTGCCTACATAAACCTGTCACATATGTTTGAGAGTCCTTGACTACCACCTCTTTCCCTACAAGTATGGCACTGAGCTTTACCCAATATCATCACCTTTGTACTTAGCTATATATATTTTTTGTAGTAGAGTTAATTCCTTAGGAAGAAGGCAATTAATATTCAATCATAGCTGTAAGTAAATTCTTGACATATGCCACCAATATTTCAGACAAATCTGAAGCATAGCAAAAAAAATTAAAAATAAAACAACTTGCTAATTCCTAGAAAGCCAACAGAATATTGAACAGATTGTTTAAAGTTTTCAAATCTTTTTTCTCACATTAGATTTCAAATGGGGTGAGGAGAAATTGTAACCTTTTCTGAAAAGGATATTTTTAAACACTAAATGTCTCAGAAAGGTCACATAAACAAATTTAAAAAAAAACTACCAAAAGAAGCAACAGGAAATTAGTTAACAGAGATATCGTAAAAATAGATATGAAACACATTAGTTGTAAGATGACTCAATTCCAAGAAGCCAAAGACTGCATCTTATGTTAAACTGTGTAGCCTACACCCTCTACCTTTCTCTACTTCTATTTCTTAATTTATTTTCTCTAATATTTGTTTTAAGTTTTAACATCAAGAACATGAGAAAAAAAACAACAAAATGCTAATATTCCTAGTTCCAGGACACTATATATTGAAAGCAGAAATATTGACGATGCTCTGCCTCCAAAGCTAAGTTTCTGGAACTACTAATAGCTCCAGATTTTTGCCTGTTTCGGGTTTGCGTATCAGTCAGATTAAATCTGTGGATGAGCCCTCACACTTCCTTGCTACTGTAAGGAAGAAACAGTAAGGAGAAGGAGAAGGAGAAGGAGAAGAAGAAAAAGGAGGAAGAAGAAGGAGGAGGAGGAGGAAGAAGAAGGAGGAGGAGGAGGAGAAGAAACAACACAGGAAGCAGAAAGTGCATGTTGGGGGTTGTAGCATACCCCTTTAATCCCAGCACTAGGGAGGCAAAGAAAGTAGATCTCTGTGATTTTGAGGCTGCCCGATCTACATAGCCAATTCTGGGCCTATGCCTCAAAAGAACAAAAGAAAGAGAGGAGAGAGGGAGACAGAGAAAGATACAGAGGGAAGGAGAAGGAGGGAGGAGAAAGGAGAGGGATAGAACAAAATTATTTAGATAATGTGAACAAATTAAAGCACATTAAAAAGAAAAACATAAACAATATTCAAACTCAAACTAAAGTATGGGCCTTTAGCTCTCTAGAATACAAAATTAGCCACTAATAGCATTGTCAATCATAAAAAACCCACAATGTATTGTTCTGCAGAATATAATAATGAATTATATTGAAATATACAGGATATGACACTGAAAGGAAAAAGAAATCAAATTAAAAGTAACCAGATGTCATAATATAGATGAGTGGAAGAAAGCATCTTTACTAGAAAGGAATGCAAGTCTGAGATACAAGAATTTGTAACAACAGTGTTAGATAAGTTGAACAAAATCAGTAAATAATATAAGAAAACTGATATTATATATGGATCCGTTGTTAGAAGAATAGTTTATCATTTACAGAACTTGAATTTTACAGAAAATATATAAGATTCCTTTAAATTGCTTTTATTAAAATTTAACGTTTCTCATCCTCATAATATAAAATGTGACTGATAAGACCATAAATTATTTAAGCACTAAAACTGAAAATGGGACGTCTGGAGTCCCTGTCTGTATTACTAGTTAACAATCTTTGAATGTACTTTATCACCTTTGATTTGATTTTATTATTGACAGTTGTGCACAAGGTATGCAAGAATTCTACCACTGAGCTCCATCTCAACTCTTCTTTTCGGTTTTGTTTTGATAAGGAATCATTTATTTTCCAGGCTAGCCTTGAACTATCTTTAAAAAGAATTCTCACTAAATAGCCAAAGCCAAATTTGAATTCACTCTGTACCCTACACAAGTCTTTAACTTTTGTTACCTTCCAACTTTAGATTTCTAGTGTTGAATTTGGTTCATTTTTAAGTGAAAATAATTTTTCTTTAGTACACGCACACACACACACACACACTTATATTTCTTAAGTAAATATTATCAAATGTTTATCTTCTAAGTTTTGGATGATTAAATAAGCAATGTTTGGGCAATAATATATGAGACAACATAATAAATAATCAGGGGCATGATCAGGTATAGGGGAGACGGTAAAGAAACCCAGAGGGCCAGGACAAAGAATGGAAATATGCAGAAGAGTGGGGTTGGGGCTGAAATCTCTAGAAAGTCACAGAACCTGGGATATGAAAGATGCCCAGGACTCACCTAATCCTGTCTGGACATCATGGCCTAGGGAAGGCGGACACTGGGAGGGTGGGGTGTGAGAGCACCCTCTCAGAGGCAAACAGGAGGAGAGACAGGTTGAAAAATTCTGAGAGGGGGGACTGGGAAGGGGGGACATTTGGAATGTAAATAAAATAATTTAATAAAGCAAACAGTAAGAATAAAAAGTAAAAGTAAAGTCAGTATTGTACCCCTGGAGGAAGGAATGCACACATGAAAATAGAATAAAAATTAATATCTACCTGAGTGTTGGTAGATTTGTTACTTCCCCCAAGAAACCTGAAGAGATACTGCTCTGGAAAATGGAGGCACATCCTTAGGCCCAAAAAGTGCATCTCAGAGAATGTTCACAAGCTTTGGTTGTGCTGCCATTATAAATTGTATATAAGATCCTATAAACACAGTTATTTGTCCACTATGCAATATACCAGGTTATGCTCTGTACAGAAGAAAACAGCATGAAGATGGTTTAAGCTAGTAAGATGCACTTAGTTAGAAAGACCTTCCAAGTCTCCAACTTGTGAAAACACAAAGAACAGAAATCATGTCCAACATAAACTAAGATAGGTAGATGTCATTATTTTTTTAATTAGGTATTTTCTTCATTTACATTTCCAATGCTATCCCAAAAGTCCCCCATACCCTTCCTCCCCAACTTCCCTATCCACCCACTCCCACTTCTTGGCCCTGGTATTCCCCTGTACTGGGGCATATAAAGTTTGCAAGACCAATGGGCCTCTCTTTCCAATGATGGCAGACTAGGCCATCTCCTGATACATATGCAGCTAGAGACACAAGCTCTGGGGGTACTGGTTAGTTCATATTGTTGTTCCACCTATAGGGTTGCAGATCCCTTTAACTCCTTGGGTACTTTCTCTAGCTCCTCCATTGGGGGCCCTGTGGTCCATCCAACAGCTGACTGTGATCATCCACTTCTGTGTTTGCTAGGCCCCAGCATAGCCTCACAAGAGACAGCTATATATACAGGGTCCTTTCAGCAAAATCTTGCTAGTGTATGCAATGGTGTCAGCGTTTGGAGGCTTTTATGGGATGGATCCCCAGGTATGGCAGTCTCTAGATGGTTCATCCTTTCATCTCAGCTCCAAACTTTGTCTCTGTAACTCCTTCCATGGGTGTTTTGTTCCCAATTCTACGAAGGGGCAAAGTGTCCACACTTTGGTCTTCATTCTTCTTGAGTTTCATGTGTTTTGCAAATTGTATCTTATATCTTGGGTATTCTAAGTTTCTTGGCTAATATCCACTTATCAGTGAGTACATATCATATGAGTAAAAATGGGACTCAGAGCTAAACAAAGAATTCTCACCTGAGGAATACCGAATGGCCGAGAAGCACCTGAAAAAATATTCAACATCCTTAATCATCAGGGAAATGCAAATCAAAACAACTCTGAGATTCCACCTCACACCAGTCAGAATTGCTAAGATCAAAAACTCAGGTGACAGCAGATGCTGGCAAGGATGTGGAGAAAGAGAAACACTCCTCCATTGTTGGTGGGATTGCAAGCTTGTGCAACCACTCTGGAAATCAGTCTGGTGGTTCCTCAGAAAATTGGACATAGTACTACTGGAGGATCCCACAATACCTCTCCTGGGCATATATCTAGAAGCTGTTCCTACCGGTAAGAAGGACACATGCTCCACTATGTTCATAGCAGCCTTATTTATAATAGCCAGAAGCTGGAAAAAAACCAGATGCCCCTCAACAAAGGAATGGATACAGAAAATGTGGTACATTTACACAATGGAATACAACTCAGCTATTAAAAAGAATGAATTTATGAAATTCCTAGGCAAATGGATGGACCTGGAGGGCATCATCCTGAGTGAGATGTCATTATTTTAAATGGTCATTAAGAATGTCTATAGAAGCCCGGCAGTGGTGGCACACGCCTTTAATCCCAGCACTCAGGAGGAAGAGGCAGGCAGATTTCTGATTTTGAGGCCAGCATGGTCTACAAAGTGAGTTCCAGGACAGCCAGGGCTATACAGAGAAACCCTGTCTCAAAAACAAACAAACAAAATGTCTATAGAAATATAATAGGAGGCTTATATTATTAATCAATAATTGGATAAGAATTACTACTTTAAGTGTAATAGGATAGCAATCAAACAATGCATTTAAGTTCAGCTCAGTATAATATGAACTATGAGCAATTTCTATCAGCTCAGAATGTTCCAGTTGTGCAGATTCAATCAAAATGGAACAAAAAATCCTCAGTGTTCTCCTAACCCTGCTAGAGGGGATAATTTTCAATAAAAAGAAATATTCTTGTGCCAGGGCCATGACCTCTATTTCTCTCTATTCTCCGGAGTATTCACGGTAGCATATACAATTGGTGGATTTCACATTTATTTTTTGACTAGTCAAAGTACTGCTTGAGAGGTCTGTATGAATGTATTTTGATTATATCTAAAAACGATTTCCAAGTCTGTTAGGAAAAAAACCTATAAGTTGTGAATATAAAAGAGAGATAACAACTCTAAAATGCTGTGCTAGATATTGACTCATCTTCAATCTTTTCTTGTGTTTTGTTTTTGAAAATTAGAAGGCACTCACCTTGGCCTTACTGAATATATTTACATCTTCTGTAAGGGAACCAGGTATTAAAGATAACCTGATACCACACTTTAAAAGTAACTTCAATATTTTGTTGGAGAGTACTTTAACTCAACATACACATTACCAACAGAAAAAGATCAGGAGAGACTCCAAAAATGTTTGGTGATATTCTGCACTCCAGGGAAACGTAAGCATGATTTGAAGATACATGTCATCATGGTTAGTGTACTGGGTCCGCTGGTTTCATAGCACCGTGAAAGGAAATATTAATATTTATATCTGTTTCTCTTATTACAAACTGTAGTTTTCCTTCTCCAATCAAAACAGGGTTGCTTGTCAAAGTGCATTATGGATGAGGGTAAAAAACATATGGGCAAACAAGTCAGATAAATGGATTAATATGCATAATCCTTTAGGCATTTGTCACAGGAATATAAATTAACAGTTTGTATTTGACAAATGATTTCATGTCAAAGTGCATGGGGAAAAAAACCACTAGTTTCATTTGCACTTCTCTATGAAAGTAATAAAAGGCTTAGTTAATATATTTTATGGATGGCTATTTTAATAGATGTTGATTAATTTCAAGAAACAAGTAATTATGTGCAAATATGGAATTGCTGGAATCTATTTTATAATTCAGCAACATACCAATACTTAGTATAAAGTCCAAGCAAATGGAGCAATCATTTTTAATGCACTTGCTAGCAAGACATCTTCTTTCTCTAGATGGCCAGTATTGAATTTATCATATCATGAATTTATACTAAACTACTTTTGATTGACTATTAAGAGAATTTATTAAATGTATAGGCTTATTTTCTACAATTTGTCTATTATGGCAATTATTTATTCAAACTAATGAATGATAAAGAATATTATTAAATGTTGCTATAAAAGCAAGTATTAGCTTTGTGTATTAAGATTTTGAACCGAGAGGCATATCCTACATGGTATTATGTGATTTATCTACTCATGGATTTATAAAATCAAAAGAATTGGATTAAATATATATGTTTGAATATTAATCAAATGATAGGTTATTATTGTAAAACTGCTTACCATATTCTAAATTATCATGAGAAACTGAGTATTTCTCTAGTTGGGGAAAACATTTTCTAACTTTAAATTATGTCATCCAAACCAAGAGAAAACCATGTAAAATATCTCATAAACAGGATAGAGCACACATATTTGAAAAATATGCCAAGAATTATAAAATTATATTTTTTGTCTTTGTGGTATGCCTTTACATATTTTGAAAGCTGAATGATTGCAGAAAAAATGAAACTGAGTTTTCACTGTTTACACACATCGTTCTCTGGTCTTCAAGGTATAAGACTGACACATTGTAAGTGATAATTCTGCCTAGCTCTGCTTCCCATAAATTAGCATGTAAAATGAAACTCTGAAGAATTTAAGCACTTTAGCTATCAAAGAGTTTATAAGGGCACATGGCCATAATGTCTAAAATGGAGTGATTTTTTTTCCTAAGGTGAATAACATGGTAAGATGATTTATAGATATTGGCAAGCTGACCATCGTTGCTTTTAAATATAATAAAAATGCCGTATTTTCTGAATTTATAAATGAGCACTTTTCTATAAAAACAAAATTCCAAGACCTTTACCCAGAAGCCTAATAAGAGTTGTTATAGGACAAAAATGAATTATTATTCAGAAAAAAAAATCTAGTCTCTTTCACAGATGCTCATCTTGATCTGCCCATCAACAGGTAAGTAACAGAAAACCGGTAAGTGCTCTCAGGGTACTGTTGACATTTTTCTGCTGATGGTGAATTTCTCATGGCTTTGAGTTCTCCCCAATTTTTTCATATATCTATTTCATTTTTCTCTCAAGAGAAATGTTGGAAATCACATGTATGACAATCATTCTTTAAAAGTTCTGTGATTTTGGATTTGGTATTAAAGTGGTGAGAATATGAATGAAAAGCCCAAACAACCCAATGTTTTCTTTAAACAGTAAACTACTGTAACTATCAATATGCCTCTGTATATAAAATTGTTCTCTACTTTAAAAAAATTAAGAAATATTCACGGAAAGTGAAAATATCTAAGTCCTGACTTGCATATCAAATTTTCAGAATTTACCTTAGAAAATCTTCACTCATATAAGAAAAAGGACTCAAAGATATTCCGTAGTGAGCAATAATGAAAAATTAGAAGCAATGAACAGATAATACAAAAGTCTTTTGAGCAGAAGCCAAGTAAGAGTTGTTATCGGGCAAAATGAATTATTATTCAGAGAAAAATACAATCTCTTTCACAGGGCCACTCATCTTTATCTGTCCATCAATGGTTATAGAACATTAATAGAGTCATAAATCAATAAAAACTGATATATATCCAAAAGAATTAAAGAAAACATATGTACTTGTAAAAGTCATCTAATTAAATAAGTGTATAAATATCTTTATAAGATTATGCAATGTGAAAACAAGTTACAGAGAAAATACTTTACTCATTCAAATATACCCATTAGGGCCATGTTGCTATGAATGGCTTGTGGTGCCACTTGAGTCCATGTTGGTGATGCTGGTCACTGCCACTACTAAGGGCCATGTTGGGGTTTGTAGCCCTGATCCAGCTAGGAATCTTGTCAATATCTTTGGCTCATATTACAATCAAAGTCCATGTGAATGTGCATGGTCTGTGTTGTCACCTGGGTCTATTTTGATGTCCATGGGCCAGATTGCAGACGGTGACCATATTGGTGTTGATGATGATGACCTGTGCTATCACCAAGGTCCATGTCCTGTGCTGTCCATGGTCTATACTGCCACCTGAGACCATGCTGAGGTCTGTAGCACATGCTGAGGCCGTATGGACGTCCAGGGTCTATGTTGTGACCAGAATTTATGTGAAAGTACATGATCTGTGACACCACTGAATGTAAAGGGCAAGAAAGCTACTTTTGCATGGTAGCAATGACTACAGACCCACAGTTGAGAAAGAAAATCAGAGAAGGCTTCTGTGACACCCCCCACCTCCATCCACCACCCCTAAAGAAGTGACAGCCTAGACAGGAAGCCATTGAGGAGAACTCTTAAGAATTTTGAAAACAAAATCAAGAAGAACACTTAATAAATAATATTTAAGTACATACTTGTATTTGTCTATTTTTATTATTACAGCAAAATATTCCAAGTTGGAAAGATTCATTTTAAAAATTGTGATAAGAATGCTGAAATGTAGCTTACCACAATTGATAGCTTCGGGAAGGGGTGAGGGTGGGGAAGGACCCAGTTTCCTTTAAGGGACTGGCCATTTGGGAGTTTGATCATGCTCATGTGTTCTACTGTGAATGTATTGCTTAGATACCTTGAGTTTAGAAAGATGGTTGGATTCAGTTGCTTTTTGTCTGGGTGTATTTCATTTTTTTTTTTTTTTGAAGTTGATGAATAGGCAGAAATCTGCTGTGACTGGAGAATAAACCAGGCACATTAAAATTATGGTTAGAATAATACTGTATTTAGTTGATTCTAGCCAGTCCTGTAACATGCAAATGGAGTGAACACCGTGAAAATTTCTAAAGATTTTTTTTTTCTGGCTTCACTCAAGAAGAGCACAGGAACTGGGGCACGTCCACTGAGTTTTATTTTGTCCATAGTGCTGAGATGCTAAGAGTACCACTGGCGGTGTTGTGCAGCCCAGCCCTGTTCTCTCAACTTCACATGCATAGGGAGGAAGGAATCATAAAATCAGAAACCCCGTTGTTTCATTTCTTCATCTTGTTCACAAGAATTCAAGAGGGGAAGTATACACTTGGTTGATGTCTCTTGAGGGCCAGCTCTTTCTGAAGAGAAAGGGGGGAGGACAATGAATTTAGGGGAGAGGGGAGGTGGGAGGAATGAGCCCAGAAGAGTGGATACAGGGTATGCTCTAGTTGGGTGTATTGTAAGAGAGAAGAATCTATTTTCAATAAAAAAGAAATTGTAATATTAAACACTTTTTAGTTGGCTGGATTTTAAATTTTTAGATGTCTCTCTCTTCCTTTCCTCCACTCTATCTCCTTGAAATTATCTGTTGTTAGTTACAGATGAATGCATCTTTTAACACATTTCCCCTTCTCTTAAAGTTCCTTATTGCATTAATTTTTTTTATTTACACAGAACTATTTTTGTGCACATTCAAGTGCTTTTAAACAAAAGGAAGGAACAGCTGCATTGAGTTAGCTTTGTTTATGCGATATACTCCCCGCACACATCTGTGGTGAGAAACAGAACTCTGTCATGAGATTTAACCATTGTTCTTTTTGAAACAATGTATTCTTCTATTCATTTCCATTAAAATTTATAAAAGTAAAGTTAGATCTTTGTTATAAATATTTATACATTTTAAATCAGTTTCAGTAGGTTTTTTTCTTTAATTTTAACTAGTGTCTCCTTTTACACTTTTTGTCCTAGGTTGGTAAAATTAGAATGTTTTTAGAGAGGAAAGCTGGTAAAGAACATTCATCACTTTTAGAATATTTGTGACTTTGATCAATGGCACAATCTACTTGCTCATGTAACTATTTCATCAATTTATGAAAGCTTTCTATTATTAAAGTTAAAGCAATTTACTGACCCATGTAGCATATCATGGTGCTCCCTTTTCAAGGTCTTCTATGTTAGTCACTTGGGTGAGCAGATTCAAATGGACTGGAGTTGGCAATGCTGTGTTATGATTTCTAATTATGGATTGCAGAGCATGTTCTTCTAGCTAACAATAGAACCTAGGGGGGCGGGGGCGGGGGCTCCGGCAGGGGCGGGGCTTACGGGGCTTGGGGGCTGCGGAAAGTCCGGGCTGAAAGCTTGGGGATCTCTAGCTGAGCTGGGGGTCCTATCTCCTGAACTCACGAAAGATACCCCTGCTGGCTCTCTGCAGACGTGGCTGACTGGTTCAGGGCCCGCTGTCACCCACCCGGATCGTCCATCACATCGTCCCCGGATGCAGTGCAGCCCGCTCCTGCCCCTTCAGCATTAACCCACTAAAGGACCTCAAATCCCCGCTGTGCCTTAGGCAGCTTCACTGAAAAGCCCAGGCGGCCACGTGCTGCGCCGCCACTGCACGGGATGTGCGAGGATGGCTTCCCGAGGTCAACGCTAAGGGAGTCCACCCCCACCTGCGGAAACCGTCACGTGGGACGCGATCGTTGAGTGCTTTGCAAAAGAAACACTTAAAGTACCAAGAGAGCCTGTTCCACTGAAGTACTAAAGTCATAAAGAATGCTGTTGTAAAAAAATTAATAATATGATGAGATAAAACCGTCCTCCTCCACCTGCTCCCAGCGCCCGGCAACCATGAGTGTTCATCATGTTTCTGTGAGTTTTGCTGCACTAAATATCACATGGGTTGCCACATCTGCAAACTTCCGGGAAGAGTCATGGGGATCCGAGTGCTCCGGTTCTCCCTGGTGGTCATCCTTGTGTTGCTGCTGGTAGCGGGGGCTTTGACCAACTTACTCCCCAACATCAAAGAAGACAAGATGCTCACTCTGCGTAGGGAGATCAAATCCCCGAGCAAGTCGGCCCTGGATTCATTCACTCTCATCATGCAGACATACAACAGAACAGACCTCTTACTAAGACTCCTAAATCATTATCAGGCGGTACCGAATCTGCACAAGGTGATCGTGGTGTGGAACAATGTGGGAGAGAAGGGCCCAGAGGAGTTGTGGAATTCTCTAGGGCCTCACCCGATCCCTGTCATCTTCAAACCACAAACAGCAAACAAAATGAGAAACCGACTCCAGGTCTTCCCTGAAGTGGAGACCAACGCGGTGTTGATGGTAGACGATGACACACTCATTAGTGCCCAGGACCTTGTTTTTGCTTTCTCAATTTGGCAGCAATTTCCTGATCAGATCGTAGGATTTGTACCTAGAAAGCACGTCTCTACTTCCTCCGGGATCTACAGTTACGGGGGCTTTGAGCTGCAGACACCGGGACCCGGGAATGGCGACCAGTACTCCATGGTGCTCATCGGAGCCTCCTTCTTCAACAGCAAATACCTGGAACTCTTCCAGAAGCAGCCTGCAGCCGTCCACGCGCTGATCGACGAGATGCAGAACTGTGACGACATCGCTATGAATTTCCTCGTCACCAGGCACACTGGCAAGCCTTCAGGGATATTCGTGAAACCCATAAACATGGTCAACTTGGAGAAAGAAACCAACGGGTATTCTGGAATGTGGCACCGGGCAGAGCACTTTCTGCAGAGATCCTACTGTATAAATAAGCTCGTTAACATCTACGACGGCATGCCCTTAAAGTACTCCAACATTATGATTTCCCAGTTTGGTTTTCCGTATGCCAACCATAAAAGTAAAATGTGAACCGGAAACAAAGACAAGCCCAAAACACCGTGCTGGGTTTTCAGTGGCTTCTCCATGCTGTGTGTTTTTGGTTTTATTTTTGTTTTTTTCAAGCAACACTATGAACTTTTATCTAGTCCATAAGTCTCTATAATAGAAAAAAAAAACATATGCGGTACTTCTAGAATATAAAACACATGGACTTCAAAAGCCAAGAAGTTGGCCTTACCGGGATAGGATTTCTTGTGCAGAGCTTTTGTCCAAGATGGTGACATTATTGTTTACATCTCGGACTGCTCCCCAGTTTGTTTGAGCCCTGGCATTTGCCTCAAAACCCTACAGCAAGCTGCTTCCAGAGACTCACAAGAGACAATTTTCAGCTTTTCAGTGAAGGTCGATTGTTTTTATTTGAAGCCTGAAATGCCTGCGGTATAGGGAAAAGCCATGTGAGGAGAGTTTAGATTGAACTCACTGTAGAGAGCCAGGAAAATTCCTGGTTGCCGGTGTCTTTCTGGCCCATCTCAGCAGAACTGAATGAGCCCAGCATGGTTCTAACGAAGCTGTCAGTGCTGCTGTTTCTGCTGTTAGGCCTGTTGGTGACTGGCAGTGTAAGTTTTCATGGCTGACTGTTGTTTAATTGTTTTTTATTATTTTGGTTTGGTTTGGTTTTTGTGTGAGCCTACTCTGCATGGATCACTGAAATGTGCCAGCCATGTTTCTTATATGCAACAAGGAGTCAATGTGTCCCTGTAATCTGTCACCGCGTGTGACCTTGAGAATCTACATTAGTTCTTATATTTTACAGAATGTGTTGAATAACTATGTATAAAAATAACTTCTGAAAGAATGGTTAAGTAGAAGCTAGCAGAAATAAAAAACTTTAGTATCAAAGATCTTTATTATTAAAACATAGGCTACCTTGTGAGTATTTAATAACTGTATTGCACAAAAATGTTTCCATACAGAACCCAGGATTTTGTTAGGATTTTTTTTTAAGTCCCAAGGCACTATTCATCATGATGAAATTTCAATTACATAGTTGTTGAAAATAAAAAGGACTGAGCCATCATGTGAGAAGGCTGTGGGATACCCTCAGGAGTTCACTGTTCCTACTACACACCTCTCACTGTGGGAGCCAGTGTCTGCGTCTTGCCTGCTGTCCTTTGGTTTGACCTTGTTCACCACTACTGAAAAGAAATAATCTATCAGGCCTCTGTGTATTACTTTTCTTCTTCTCTTCATATAAGGCGGGAAATAGGAAAATACTGACCACCCAAGTTCCACTGCAATACCTTCCCGCCGTCAGTTCAGCGTCTGTTTGTCTAAAAATGTATGTGTGTGTCTTAATGCAATCAGAAATATATTTCATTTGATCCCATTAAAAGTTATGTCAGTTACATGCTTCATCCAAATTTGGTAATACATTTTTGCTTCTTAGTCGTCCACTGTCAAATAAATAAACGTCAGCTGTCTACTGTGTTAATAGCTGAAAAAAAAAAAAAGAACCTACTTGATTAGACAGTCTTCCATTAAACATGTTTATAAAAAAACAATATGTATGACATCGATTTACCTGAAGAGTACTATGAAAAAGGTTCTAGTGAGCTGAATCAAGAAATGAAATTAGGACAATTATGTGAGCTGTATTAATATAACCAATTATATAGATGTCTCAAAAGCCAAGTGAAATGTAGCAAAATATATGAGATAAACCCAAAATTTAAAATAACAGATTAAGAAATTAGTAGACATAATGTTATTTTAGAAATGAGCAACCCATATACATTGACAATAAATATATTCTCTTAAAATTGAGAGGCCCCTTGGTATTGCAAACTTTTTATGCCCCAGTACAGAGTAACGCCAGGGCCAAGAAGTGAGAGTGGGTGGGTAGGGGAGCAGGGCGGGGGAAGGGTATAGGGAACTTTGGGATAGCATTTGAAATATAAATAAAGAAAATATCTAAAAAATAAATATTGACTACAACATTTCTTGAATTTCCAGTTGATATATATGTGTGTGTGTCAATATATACATATATTGCACTAAATGTAATTGTTATATATATGTGAATGTACATATATGACATATATGTTATAATGCATACATGTGACAATTATACAAGTATACATATGTATATGACAATTACATTTACTGCAATATATATAGTTTGCATAGTATATGTATACATGTGTATTTACATGACAATTACATTTAGTGCAAAATACAAAAGAAATTAGAGATAGTCTAGTTTCCAAAGGAAATCTCTAACTAAATATGAACACAAAATTAGCCAATAAATTGCACATATTAAATAAATATTCAAGCATTACGGATGCTATGTAAAGTCAGTAAAATTTTCAGTTAACCTTTTACTTGTAAAAGTCCCTTTTCCTACAATAATTTCAGGTCACTGAGGTATTGGCATGGCAGTGATGTGAAATGTAATCATTTTAGTGAAAACCATATGTAAAGGACCTTAGTTTTTTTTTTTGTTAGTTTGTTTTTTGTTTTTTCTTTTTTTTTTTTTTTTTTTTTTTGAGACAGGGTTTCTCTGGGTAGTCCTGGCTGTCCTGGAGCTCACTCTGTAGACCAGGCTGGCCTTGAACTCAGAAATCCGCCTGCCTCTGCCTCCCAAGTGCTGGGATTAAAGGCGTGCGCCACCATTGCCCGGCTAGTTTTTTTTTTTAAACAGAATACATTCTGTAAAAAATTCAATATCATTGTTTTTATATTTGAAGGTACCTAACTCTCTAAACCACTCTGCTTTCAGTCCCCAATTGCAAAATATATTCAAAGTAAACAGCTAATACTTTATATTGTGATGCACAACAGTGAACATATTAGAAAATATTAAATTGGAAGGTGGGGATTTTTAGAAGAAAATTTTGCAAGATTCAGAGAGTTTGTATAATATGAGTGTTTGGTGGCAGGAAAGGTAATGGAAAAATGCTATAATAATTACCTCAAAAATAAAGCAAGAAAAGGAAATAAGGAGAATTATATAGTTGTTTTCCTTTAAAAATCTCACACCCTTAGATATTAAATTTTGAAGTTGAACATTTTGCTATATTTCAACAAATTTATTAGCTCACAGAAGTCATGAAAACATCTAAATGACACCTGTGTTCCCCAAGCATAGTGTTGCATGCTTAGAATTCCTGTACTTTGGAGGAAAAGGGAGAGGCAGAGAGGCAGAGAGGCAGAGAGGCAGAGAGGCAGAGAGGCAGAGAGGCAGAGGCAGGGGAATTGACATAACTTGTGTTTGTGTTTGTATTTGTAAGCATGTTTCTGGCCAGCAAGCATTACATTCTGAAGCTTTGTGTCCAATACAATATAGCAATGTTAATGATAGAATGTCTTGCTCTTAAAACAGGATCTGAACAAGATAACCAAAGACCTTGCTTGCTCATCCTAGAAGGGAATATCTATTGCTGCAACCTGTCTTGCTCAGAAAAGAACTTCAGGAAAGAGAAACCGAAGGAGGGAAACATGCTGTCTGCCTAAGTCCCCTCATCTCATGTCTATAAAAAGCGACAGCCATCTTTTTTTCTCTAGCAGACTCTTCATTTCTCTCAAGATAGAGGCTGCCCCTCACTGTGTGAGCCAACACAGTCCTGACTGTTGAAGGTCAGGTTCCAGTCTCTTTCTCCCTCCTGTTGCTTTAAGCTGCCTCAGAAATATGATATTAATAATATTAATTATAATTAATAACAGTATTATTTTCCCACAAAACGTGATAGAGGAAAACACCCTGTTTATTTTCCACTTATGTATATGCAACTTATCTTGGCAATTGTATCATGTCTGTAGAAACACTTTTAAAGAGTGTTTAAGGGAAGGAGATGGGGGAAGGGAGAGCAAGGTAGATGGGAAAAGGGCGGTAAGAAGGAGAGGAGGGAAGGGAAGCTGTGATCAGGATGTACAGTAAAAAAAGAAATTGACTATTGAAAAAAGAAATAAACAAAATCAGTGGACCACAAGAGTTATAGGCATTCAGGAATAGAACCATTAACCTTTATTATTTTAAGTTTCAGCCTGTGACACCATATACATAATATGCAATTGATGCGTGCACAGGCTAAGAGATTTGTGAGTATGAGAACTAATTTCAGCTTCGACACTGTGTTTTGAGATGAATACAGTAATTATCTCTAATTTGAAAATAGGCTAGCTGAGACACTGATATATTTAATGACTTGAAATATTTAATAGAGTTGATTGAACCAGGCTTCCAGCTAAGGGGTCTGTCCCCAGGATTCATTCCTTATACCTATAATTACATGGTATTTCACCATAAAATGTGATATTAGTCATAATGCTTTGGTAATCCCACTTCATCAAATTAAGAAACCTTTGGTTTTTAAAGGATGCTGTAATCATATTTAATCTTGAGAGGTATTTGTATCTGTCCCCATCTCTATATTTACTGAACTGATCATAAGTTCTCACCTCTATCTTATTAATGTGGTGAATCACAGGATTGATTTTCACCTATTGAACTAATTTTGCATCCTCAAGATAATTCCCATTTGGTCATAAAATATTTTTAGTGCTATGTAATTTTCCACTTAAAAAGTATTTTCTTGCAGATTTTGTATGAACTCTGGTGAGCAGCCTAGGTTTGTAGTTTCTAATGCCTTGATCAGATTTGGGTCTGAAGGTTATTCTGGTAATGTACTAGCCGGGAAGAAGCTGTCTGCATTCTAAAGGGTTTTTTTGTTGGGGTGACATCACTTAATCCTTGGATATCTGATTAATATAACAGTCAAAACATTGGAATTGATACTTTTATTAAAATTTTAATCATGAGTTTGATTTCATCTTAAAGGTATTAGCATGTAGGCTATATGTATAGTTTAATTATATATGATTCAATTACACAGAAAGGTTTTTCAACATGCAGACTCTGTGTATTAATTAAACAAATGGCATGTTCATTGTCTAATTTGAATCAATTTGATAAAACAGACAGATATAGAATACAGATTATATATGTATACATGCATATATAGTGGATACACACACACACACAATTCCTGTAGGACTCAAGATGCAATTTCATAGCAAAGAATCCTTGGTCAGTCATAGTTTGCTCTGGTGGAGAAGAATCTGTATCTATCTTTATTACTGCTTGTCTAACAGTGCTGTCAAAGCCTGGCCTGAGCCATGAGGACAGCTCATACCTACCATGGAAAAAAGAGGATCTCTGCTTTCCACGAAAAGAAGCTTTTCATTTGACTACTAGGCTTTTTCCATCGTTGTGTTACAGGATGTGTCCTGTTGACACTGAGATCAAGATCTGTGCACTTTGTGTTCACTCACATCAATACATTTACCTGTTCAATTATCAGGTTTTTCTTTAGATTTTCTCAATCTTTTGTCTTCAAGGTTGATTGGTCTTCCTGTGGATTACTATCTCCTTCAGTCTTTTCCTAAACACTTCCATAAGAGTCCTTGACCTCTGTATTTGTCAAGCTCTGGCAGATCCTCTCAGGAGACAGCTGTATCAGGCTCCTGTCAGCAAGTACTTCTTGGCATCCACAATAGTGTCTGGGTTTGGTGATTGTATATGGGACAGATCCCCAGGTGGGGCAGTCTCTGGAGGGCCTTTCCTTCAGTATCTGCTCCACACTTTGTCTCTGTATTTCCACCTGTGAGTATTTTGTTCCTCCTCCTAAGAAGGACTGAAGCATTCACACTTTGGTCTTCCTTCTTGAGCTTCATGTGGTTTGTGAATAGTATCTTGGGTATTCTGAAATTTTGGGCTAATATCCACTTATCAGTGAGTGCATGCCATGTGTGTTCTTTTGTGACTACGTTACTTCACTCAGGATGATATTTTCTAGTTCTATCCATTTGCCTAAAAATTTCATTAAGTCATTCTTTTTAATAGCTGAGTAGTACTTCATTGTGTAAATGTACCACATTTTCTGTATCCATTCATCTGTTGAGGGACATCTGGGTTCTTTCCAGCTTCTGGCTATTATAAATAAGGCTGCTATGAACATAGTAGAGCATGTGTCCTTGTTATATGTTGGAACATCTTTTGCGTATATGCCCAGGCATGGTATACTTGGGTCCTCAGGGAATACTATGTCCAATTTTCTGAGGAACTGCCAGACTCTCAGAGTCTGTGGATCTGAATGGTTGTACCAGCTTTCAATCCCGTCAGCAATGGAGGAGTGTTCCTCTTTCTCCACATCCTTGCCAGCATCTGCCATTACCTGAGATTTTAATCTTAGCCATTCGAATTGGTGTGAGATGGAATCTGAGAGTTGTTTTAATTTGCAATTTCTCTGATGACTAAAGATGTTGAACACTTCTTCAGGTGCTTCCCAGCCATATGATATTTCTCAATTGAAAATTCTTTGTTTAGCTCTCTACCCCATTTTTAATAGGATAATTTGATTTTCTGCAATCTAACTTCTAGAGTTCTTTTTGTATACTGGATATTAGCCCCCTATCAGATGTAAGATTGGTAAAGATCTTTTCCCGATCTGTTGGTTGCCATTTTGTCCTATTGACAGTGTTCTTTGCCTTACAGATGCTTTGCGATTTTATGAGGTCCCATTGGTCTATTGTTTATCTTAGAGTATGAGCCATTGGTGTTATGTTGAAGAATATTTCCTGTGGTCATGTGTTTGAGGCTCTTTCCCACTATCTCTTCTATTAGGTTCAGTGTCTCTGGTTTTATGTGGAGGTCATTGATCCACTTGGAATTGAACTTTGTACAAGGAGATAAGTGTGCATTGATTTGCATTCTTCTACATACTGACTACCAGTTGAACCAGCTCACAGTCAACCATTGGACTGATCATGGGATCCCCAACGGAGGAGTTAGAAAAAGGACTGAAGGAGCTGAAGGTGTTTGCAACCCCATAGGAAGAACAATATCAACCAATCAGATCCCCCAAAGCTCCCAGGGAATAAACCACCAACCAAAGAGTACATGAGGAGGAACCCATGGCTCCAGGTGCATATGTAGAAGAGAATGGCCTTGTTGGGCATCAGTGGGAGGAGAGGCTCTTAGTCCTATGGAGGTTCAAAGCCCCAATGTAGGGAAATGCTAGGGTGGGAAGGCAGGAGTGGCTGGGTGAACACCATCATAGAAGCAGGGGAAGGGGGATGGAATAGGGTGTTTCTGGTGTGTGTATGAGAACTATAACATTTGAAATGTAAATAAAGAAAATATCTAATAAAAATTTTTAAAAAGAACAAAAAAAAAAGAATCCTTGACCTCTGTCCAATGTTTGGCTCTGATTAACTGCATTTGTTTCATTCAGCTGCTGTTTGGAGCTTCTCAGAGAATAATTATGCTAGGCTCCTGTCTGCAAGCATAATGGAGCATCATTATAATGTCAGGAATTGGTACTTGCCCATGAGATGGATCTCAAGTTGGGCCTGTTATTGGTTGGCCATTCCTTCTGTGTTTGCTCCATCTTTTTTTTCCTGCATTTCTTTTAGACAGGACAAATTTTTGGTTGAAAGTTTTGTGGGTAGGTTGGTATCTCTATCCTCCACTGGGAGTCCTGCCTGACTATAGGAGGTAGTTTCTTCAGGTTCTATGTCCTCACTGTGAGGCATCTCAACTGAAGTTACCAACATTGACTTCTGGAAACCTCCCTCATTCCAAAAAGGTTCCAACTGTTCCCCTACCACTGGAAGGTGAAGATTTTCATTCATCCTCCTGGTCCTCTGGAGTCTCTTTCATGTCTCTGTATAAACATGATCCTGCCTCTTCATTCAACTCTCCGTTCTCAATCCCACCCAGTTCGTTCCAGTCCTCTGCCTCCTATGACTACTTTCTTCCACCTTTCTATGTGATATTCAAGCTTCCTCACTTAAGCTTTCCTTCTTGTTTAGCTTCTTTGGTTCTGTGAAGTGTAACATGGTACCTGTATTGATGACTAATATAAACGTATAAATGAGTATATACCATGCATGCCCTTTGGGGATTAGGTTACCTCACTCAGGATGATATCCTCAAGTATCATCCATTTGTCTGCAAAATTCATGATGTCTTTGATTTTTAATAGCTGGATATTACTCCATTCTGTAAATGAACCACATTTTCTATATCCATTCTTTGGTTGAGGGACAACCATGTTGTTTCCAGTTTGTGGCTATTACAATAAAGCTTTTATGAACATAGAAGACACATGTCAAGGTGGAATGGTGGAACATCTGTTGGGTATATGCCCAGGACTTTTACAACTGGATCTTATGGTAGAAATATTTCAACTTTTCTGAGAAATCTCCAATTGAATACCAAGGGGTAGTACAATTTAGTAATCTCACTAGCAATGGAAGAGTATAGCCCTTTATCCACATCCTCACCAGCATATACTGTTGCTTGAATTTTTTTTTATCTTAGCCATTCTGACTAGTATAAGGTGGTATTTCAGGATTTTGAATGTTAGTATCATTGTGATATTCATTCCCTTGTGATATTAAGGCTGTTAAGGATTCCCTTAAGGATATTAAGCTATTCTTTAAGTGCTTCTTGGCCATTCAAGATTTCTCTGTTGAGAATTCTCTGTTTGGCTCTGTACCACATTTTCTTTTTTTTTTTTTTTTAATATTTTTATTACATATTTTACTCAATTACATTTCCAATGCTATCCCAAAAGTCCCCCATAGCGCCCCCCACTTCCCTACCCACCCATTCCCATTCTTTTGGTCAGAGTGGGGACCACGGGGGCAGACGGCTTCTGGGACAGGCGGGAGCCACAGAGCTGCTGAGGCAGCACCCTTTAGGGGCCGCAGACATCCAGCACCCTCCCAGTCGGAGGACTGTACCACATTTTCAATAGGGTATTTTTTTGTTTGTTGGAGGTCTAACTTCTTTTTTTTTTATTTTCAATTTTTTTTTTGATTTTTAATATTTTTATTACATATTTTCCTCAATTACATTTCCAATGCTATCCCAAAAGTCCCCCATAGCGCCCCCCACTTCCCTACCCACCCATTCCCATTCTTTTGGCCCTGGCATTCCCCTATATTGGGGCATATAAAGTTTGCAAGTCCAATGGGCCTCTCTTTCCATTGATGGCCGACTAGGCCATCTTTCGATACATATGCAGCTAGAGACAAGAGCTCCGGGGTTCTGGTTAGTACATCATGTTGTTCCAACAATAGGGTTGCAGATCCCTTTAGCTCCTTGGGTACTTTCTCTAGCTTCTCCATTGGGAGCCCTGTGATACATCCAATAGCTGACTGTGAACATCCACTCCTGTGTTTGCTAGGCCCCGGCATCGTCTCACAAGAGACAGCTATATTTGGGTCCTTTCAGCAAAATCTTGCTAGTGTATGCAATGGTGTCAGCGTTTAGAAGCTGATTATGGGATGGATCCCTGGATACGGCAGTCTCTAAATGGTCCATCCTTTCATCACAGCTACGAACTTTGTCTCTGTAACTCCTTCCCTGGGTGTTTTGTTCCCAATTCTAAGAAGGGGCACAGTGTCCACACTTTGGTCTTCATTCTTCTTGAGTTTCATGAGTTTAGGAAATTGTATCTTATATCTTGGGTATCCTAAGTTTTGGGCTAATATCCACTTATCAGTGAATACATATTGTGTGAGTTCTTTTATGATTGTGTTACTTCACTCAAGATGATGCCCTCCAGGTCCATCCATTTGGCTAGGAATTTCATAAATTCATTCTTTTTAATAGCTGAGTAGTACTCCATTGTGTAAATGTACCATAATTTCTGTATCCATTCCTCTGTTGAGGGACATCTGGGTTCTTTCCAGCTTCTGGCTATTATAAATAGGGCTGCTATGAACATAGTGGAGCATGTGTCCTTTTTACCGGTTGGGACATCTTCTGGATATATGCCCAGGAGAGGTATTACTGGATCCTCCGGTAGTACTATGTCCAATTTTCTGAGGAACCGCCAGACTGATTTCCAGAGTGGTTGTACAAGCTTGCAATCCCACCAACAATGAGGAGTGTTCCTCTTTCTCCACATCCTCGCCAGCATCTGCTGTCACCTGAATTTTTGATCTTAGCCATTCTGACTGGTGTGAGGTGGAATCTCAGGGTTGTTTTGATTTGCATTTCCCTGATGATTAAGGATGTTGAACATTTTTTCAGGTGTTTCTCTGCCATTCGGTATTCCTCAGGTGAGAATTCTTTGTTCAGTTCTGAGCCCCATTTTTTAATGGGGTTATTTGACTTTCTGGAGTCCACCTTCTTGAGTTCTTTATATATATTGGATATTAGTCCCTTATCTGATTTAGGATAGGTGAAGATCCTTTCCCAATCTGTTGGTGGTTTTTTTGTCTTATTGATGGTTTCTTTAGCCTTGCAGAAGCTTTGTAGTTTCATGAGGTCCCACTTGTCAATTCTCGATCTTACAGCACAAGCCATTACTGTTCTATTCAAGAATTTTTCCCCTGTGCCCATATCTTCAAGGCTTTTCCCCACTTTCTCCTCTATAAGTTTCAGTGTCTCTGGTTTTATGTGAAGTTCCTTGATCCACTTAGACTTGACCTTAGTACAAGGAGATAGGAATGGATCGATTCGCATTCTTCTACATGTTAACAACCAGTTGTGCCAGCACCATTTGTTGAAAATGCTGTCTTTCTTCCACTGGATGTTTTTAGCTCCCTTGTCGAAGATCAAGTGAGCATAGGTGTGTGGGTTCATTTCTGGGTCTTCAATTCTATTCCATTGGTCTATTTGTCTGTCACTATACCAGTACCATGCAGTTTTTATCACAATTGCTCTGTAGTAGAGCTTTAGGTCCGGCATGGTGATTCCACCAGAGGTTCTTTTATCCTTGAGAAGAGTTTTTGCTATCCTAGGTTTTTTGTTATTCCAGATGAATTTGCAGATTGCACTTTCTAATTCGTTGAAGAATTGATTTGGAATTTTGATGGGGATTGCATTGAATCTGTAGATTGCTTTTGGCAAGATAGCCATTTTTACAATGTTGATCCTGCCATTCCATGAGCATGGGAGATCTTTCCATCTTCTGAGATCTTCTATAATTTCTTTCTTCAGAGACTTGAAGTTTTTATTATACAGATCTTTCACTTCCTTAGTTAGAGTCACGCCAAGATATTTTATATTATTTGTGACTATTGAGAAGGGTGTTGTTTCCCTAATTTCTTTCTCAGCCTGTTTATTCTTTGTGTAGAGAAAGGCCATTGATTTGTTTGAGTTAATTTTATATCCAGCTACTTCATCGAAGCTGTTTATCAGGCTTAGGAGTTCTCTGGTGGAATTTTTAGGGTCACTTATATATACTATCATATCATCTGCAAAAAGTGATATTTTGACTTCATCTTTTCCAATTTGTATCCCTTTGATCTCCTTTTGTTGTCGAATTGCTCTGGCTAGGACTTCAAATACAATGTTAAATAGGTATGGAGAAAGTGGACAGCCTTGTCTAGTCCCTGATTTTAGAGGGATTGCTTCAAGCTTCTCACCATTTACTTTGATGTTGGCTACTGGTTTGCTGTAGATTGCTTTTATCATGTTTAGGTATGGGCCTTGAATTCCTGATCTTTCCAAGACTTTTATCATGAATGGGTGTTGGATCTTGTCAAATGCTTTTTCCGCATCTAATGAGATGACCATGTGGTTTTTGTCTTTGAGTTTGTTTATATACTGGATTACGTTGATGGATTTCCGTATATTGAACCATACCTGCATCCCTGGGATGAAACCTACTTGGTCAGGATGGATGATTGTTTTGATGTGTTCTTGGATTCGGTTAGCAAGAACTTTATTGAGGATTTTTGCATCAATATTCATAAGGGATATTGGTCTGAAGTTTTCTATCTTTGTTGGGTCTTTTTGTGGTTTAGGTATCAGAGTAATTGTGGCTTCATAGAATGAGTTGGGTAGAGTACCTTCTGTTTCTATTTTGTGGAATAGTTTGAGAAGAACTGGGATTAGATCTTCTTTGAAGGTCTGATAGAACTCTGCACTAAACCCATCTGGTCCTGGGCTTTTTTTAGTTGGGAGACTATTAATGACTGCTTCTATTTCTTTGGGGGATATAGGGCTGTTTAGATCATTAACCTGATCTTGATTCAACTTTGGTCCCTGGTATCTGTCTAGGAACTTCTCCATTTCATCCAGGTTCTCCAGTTTTGTTGAGTATAGCCTTTGGTAGAAGGATCTGATGGTGTTTTGGATGTCTTCAGGATCTGTTGTTATGTCTCCTTTTTCATTTCTGATTTTGTTAATTAGGATGCTTTCCCTGTGCCCTCTAGTGAGTTTGGCTAAGGGTTTATCTATCCTGTTGATTTTCTCAAAGAACCAGCTCCTTGATTGGTTGATTCTTTGAATAGTTTTTCTTGTTTCCACTTGGTTGATTTCACCCCTGAGTTTGATTATTTCCTGCCATCTACTCCTCTTGGGTGAATTTGCTTCCTTTTGTTCTAGTGCTTTTAGGTGTGTTGTCAAGCTGCTAATGTGTGCTCTCTCTAGTTTCCTTTTGGAGACACTCAGAGCTATGAGTTTTCCTCTTAGAAATGCTTTCATTGCGTCACATAAGTTTGGGTATGTTGTGGCTTCATTTTCATTGAACTCTAAAAAGTCCTTAATTTCTTTCTTTATTCCTTGCTTGACCAAGGTATCATTGAGAAGAGTGTTGTTCAGTTTCCACGTGAAGGTTGGCTTTCTATTATTTATTTTGTTATTGAAGATCAGCTTTAGTCCATGGTGATCTGATAGGATGCATGGGACAATTTCAATATTTTTGTATCTGTTGAGGCCTGTTTTGTGACCAATTATGTGGTCAATTTTGGAGAAGGTGCCATGAGGTGCTGAGAAGAAGGTATATCCTTTTGTTTTAGGATAGAATGTTCTGTAGATATCTGCCAGATCCATTTGATTCATAATTTCTCTTAGTTTCTCTGTGTCCCTGTTTAGTTTCTGTTTCCATGATCTGTCCATTGGTGAAAGTGGTGTGTTGAAATCTCCCACTATTATTGTATGAGGTGCAATGTGTGCTTTGAGATTTACTAAAGTTTCTTTAATGAATGTGGCTGCCTTTGTATTTGGAGCATAGATATTCAGGATTGATAGTTCCTCTTGGAGGATTTTACCTTTGATGAATATGAAGTGTCCCTCCCTGTCTTTTTTAATGACTTTGGGTTGGAAGTCAATCTTATCAGATATAAGAATGGCTACTCCAGCTTGTTTCTTCCTACCATTTGCTTGGAAAATTGTTTTCCCGCCTTTCATTCTGAGGTAGTGTCTATCTTTTTCTCTGAGATGAGTTTCCTGTAAGCAGCAAAATGTTGGGTCTTGTTTGTGTAGCCAGTTTGTTAGTCTATGTCTTTTTATCGGGGAGTTGAGTCCATTGATATTAAGAGATATTAAGGAAAAGTAATTGTTGTTTCCTGTTATTTTTGTTGTTAAAGTTGGCATTCTGTTCTTGTGGCTGTCTTCTTTTAGGTTTGTTGAGGGATTACCTTCTTGTTGTTTCTAGTGCGTGGTTCCTGTCCTTGTATTGGTTTTTTTCTGTTATTATCCTTTGAAGGGCTGGATTCCTGGAGAGATAATGTGTGAATTTGGTTTTGTCGTGGAATACTTTGGTTTCTCCATCTATGTTAATTGAGAGTTTGGCTGGGTATAGTAGCCTGGGCTGGAATTTGTGTTCTTTTAGTGTCTGTATAACATCCGTCCAGGATCTTCTGCCTTTCATAGTCTCTGGTGAAAAATCTGGTGTAATTCTGATAGGCTTGCCTTTATATGTTACTTGGCCTTTTTCTCTTACTGCTTTTAGTATTCTATCTTTATTTAGAGCATTTGTTGTTCTGATTATTATGTGTCGGGAAGTATTTCTTTTCTGGTCCAGTCTATTTGGAGTTCTGTAGGCTTCTTGTATGTTCATGGGCATCTCTTTCTTTAGATTTGAGAAGTTTTCTTCTATAATTTTGTTGAAGATGTTTGCTGGTCCTTTGAGTTGAAAATCTTCATTCTCATCCACTCCTATTATCCGTAGGTTTGGTCTTCTCATTGTGTCCTGTATTTCTTGGATGTTTTCATTTAGGATCTTTTTGCATTTTACATTTTCCTTGATTGTTGTGCCGATGTTCTCTATGGAATCTTCTGCACCTGAGATTCTCTCTTCCATCTCTTGTATTCTGTTGCTGATGCTGGTATCTATGGTTCCAGATTTCTTTCCTAGGGTTTCTATCTCCAGTGTTGCCTCATTTTGGGTTTTCTTTATTGTGTCTACTTCCCTTTTTAGGTCTAGTATGGTTTTGTTCATTTCCATCATCTATTTGGATGTGTTTTCCTGTTTTTCATTAAGGACTTCTACCTGTTTGATTATGTTATCCTGTTTTTCTTTAAGGATTTGTAACTCTTTAGCAGCGTTCTCCTGCAATTCTTTAAGGGATTTTTGTGCTTCCTCTTTACTGTCTTCTACCTGTTTATCAGTGTTCCTTTGTATTTCTTTAAGTGTGTTATTAAAGTCCTTCTTGAAGTCCTCTACCATCATCAGGAGATATGCTTTTAGATCCGTGTCTAGCTTTTCCGGTGTGTTGGGGTGCCCTGGACTGGGCGAAGTGGGAGTGCTGGGTTCTGATGATGGTGAGTGGTCTTGGTTTCTGTTAGTAAGATTATTACATTTACCTTTCGCCATCTGGTAATCTCTGGGGTTAGTTGTTGTCGTTGTCACTGTTTGAAGATTGGAGCAGAAGCTGTGTTCCACTCACCAGCAGTCTCAAAATCCTGTGGTGGGGGTCGTGGGTAGCTGGCGGTACCCCGGTGCTGGTCCAGCCGGAAGAGGCCTGTGGTCCTACTCAGGCCGGTTTTCTGCTTCCCTAACTAATGCAGTCTCTGGTCCCGCGTGCAATTGGATTGGAGCAGAAGCTGTGTTCCACTCTCCAGAAATCTTAAGATCCTGTGGCAGGTGTTGTGGGTAGCCGACCCTGCGCCCTAGCTACCCTAGTGCTTTTCTGACCGGAAGAGGCTTGTGGCCCTATGTAGGCCGGATTTCTCTCTCCCCAACCAGAGCAGTCTCAGGTCCCGCGTGATTGGACTGGAGCAGAAGCTGTGTTCCACTCACCAGCAGTCCCAAAATCCTGTGGTGGGGGTCGTGGATAGCTGGCGGGTGTCAGGCAACCCTGTGCTCTAGCTACCCCGGCGCTGATCCGGCCGGATCGAGGTCTAACTTCTTAAGTTCTTTATATATTTTGGATATTAGCCCTCTGTCAGATGTAGAGTTAATGAAGATCTTTTCCTAATCTGTAAGATGTCTTTTTGTCCTTTGACATGGTCCTTTGCCTTACAGAAGCTTTTCAGTTTCACAAGGTTTTATTATCAATTTTTGATCATAGAGCCTGAGAAATTGGTATTCTGTTCAGGATTGTCTCTTGTACCAATGTGGTCAAGGATTTTTCCCACTTTTGCTTCTATTAGATTTAGGTTATCCAGTTTTATATTGAGGTCCTTCATCCACTTGGACTTGAGTTTTGTGTTGGGTGATAAATATGGATCAGTTTTCATTCTTTTTCATGCAGACATCTAGTTAGACCATCACCATTTGTTGAAGATGCTTTCTGTTTTCCATTGTACAGTTCTGACTTAACTGTCAAAAATCACATGGTGTTAAGTGTATGAGTTTATTTCTGGGTTTTCATTCTTTTATCGGTCAACATGTCTGTCTCTGTACCAATAACATGTGGTTTTTATGACTATTTATCTGAAGTACAGCTTGAGATCAGTAATGTTGATTCCTTCACAAGATCTTTTATTGTAGATTATTGTTTTGGTTATCCTAGAGTTTTGGGTTGTTTTTTTGTTTTGTTTTGTTTTTTTTTTTTTTTTTTTTGTTTTTCATGTGATGTTGAGAATTGCTCTTTTAAGTTCTGTAAAAAAAATGTGTTGGAATTGTGATAGAGATTGCACTGAAACTGTTGATTGCTTTGAATCTGTTGGTTGCTTTTGGCAAGATGACCATTTCACTATGTTGTTCCTACTAATCCATGAGCATGCAAAACCTTTCCCTCTTCTGATATCTTCTTTAGTTTCTCTCTGTAGAGATTTCAAGTTCTTGTCATACAGATCTTTCACTTGCTTGAATAGACTTACACCATCAAATATTATATGATTGTGTCTATTAAGTGTGTTGTTTCTCTAATTTCTTTCTCTGTCCATTTATCTCTTGTAAAATGGAGGGCTATTGGTTGAGTTAATTTTATATTCATACACTTTGCTGATGTTGTTTATCAGCTGTAGAAGTTCTTTGATAGAATTTTGGGAATCACTTATGCATACCACCATATCATCCACAAATACCTTAACTTCTTCCTTTACAATTTGTAGTCTGTTGATCTTGTTGTCTTATTGCTCTAGCTAGAACTTCAGGTAGGAAGAGAGTGGGTAGCCTTGTCTTGTCCAAGATCTCTCCATTTAGTTAGATGTTGGCTATTGGCTTGTTATGTACTGATTTTATTATGTTTAGGTATGTGCCTTAAATTCATGATCTCTCCAAGTCCTTTAACATGAAGGGGTATTGGACTTTGTTGAAAGCTTTTCATTATCTAATGAGGTGCTCCTATGATTTTTTTCAGTTTGTTTACATAGAAGATTTCATTGATACATTTTCTTTCATATATTGAACTATCCCTGCATCCCTGGGATGACGCCTACTTGATTGTAGTGAATGATGTTTTTGATGTGTTCTTTGATTTGGTTTGTGGATATTTTATTATTTTTGTGTAAATGTTCATAAGTGAAATTGGTATAACATTTTTTCCTTTTTTACAATCATTCTGTGGTTAAGGTATTAGGTTAACTGTGGCCTCATAGAATTAATTAGGTAGTGTTCCTTCTGTTTCTATTTTTTAGAAGTATTAGTATTAGAATTTGTTTGAAAGTCTGATAGAATAGTGTACTCAAACCATCTAGCCCTGGGCTTTGTATGTTGGGAAAATTTTAGTGATTGATTTTATTTCCTTAGGGATTATGGAATTGTATAGATAGTTTGCCTGATCTTGGTTTAACTTTGGTAAGTAGTATCTGTCTAGAAAGTCATCCATTTCATTTAGATTTTCCTGTTTGTGGACTATAAACTTTTGAAGTAAGAACTAATGCTTTTTTGAATTTCCCTAACTTATGTTGCTGTGTCTTCCTTTTTATTTCAGCTTTTGTTAATTTGGATACTGTCACTGCACCTTTAATTGATTTTGGCTAGTGGTTTGTCTATCTTGTTGATTTTCTCATAGAACCAGTTATAGGGTTTGTTGATTCTTTGTAGTGTTCATTCTCTTTGCTTATAATTGATATATTACAGCCTCCAGTTTGATTATTTCCTGCTGTCAACCCCTCTTGACTATGTTTGCTTCTTTTTAGTTTGGTTCATTCAGGTGTGCTGTTAAGTTTCTGGTATGAGATCTCTCTATTTTCTGTATAAAAACACTTGGTGTGATGAATTTTCCTCTCAGCACTGCTTTCATTGTGTTCCATAGTTTGGGTATGTTTTATCTTCATTTTTATTGAATTCTAGAAAGACTTTAATCTCTTTCTTTATTTCTTTCTCGATTAATAAGTTGAGTGTTTTTCAATTTCCATGCATATGTGGGCTTTCTATTGTTTCTATTGTTATTGAAGTCCAGTCTTAATCTGTGTTGGTATGATAGAATCCAAGGCATTATTTCAATATTCTTGTATCATTTGAGGCTTAATTTTTGCCTGATAATATGGTCAATTTTGGAGCACGTTCTATGAGTTACTGAGTAGAAGGTATATTCTTTAAGTTTTGGGTTAAAGGTTATGTGGCTATCTGTTAAATCCTTTTTTGTTCAAAACATTTGATAGTTTCATTGTTTCTCTGTTTAATTTCTGCTTCAATGACCTGACCATTGGTGAGAGTGGGGTGTTGAAGACACATGTTCATTGCCTGGTGTTCAATGCATGATGTGAGGTTTAGTAAAGTTTCCTTTACAAATGTGGGTGACTTTGTATTTGGGACACAGATATTTAGAATTGAGATGGTATGTGGATTTTTTTTCCTTTGATGAGTATGGAGTGTTCTTCCTCATGTCTATTGGTAACTTTTGGTTGAAAATCTGTTTTATTAGATATTAGAATAGGCCCTCTTGGCTATATTTGCTTGGAAAACCTATTCCTAGCCCTTTACTCTGAGGTAGTGTCTATATTTGTTGCTGAAGTGTGTTTCTTATATGCCACAGAATTATGAATCCAGTTTAATTATCCAATCTGTTAGCTTGTGCTGTTTCATTGGTGAATTGAGTCTATTGATGTTGAGAGATATAATGAATGTTAGTTCCTGTTATTTTGATGTTGGTGGTGATACTATGTGCATGTGATTATTAATTTACTGTGTTTTCTTGGGTATAGTTACCCTCCTTGTGTTGAGGATTTTCTTCTAGTATCTTCTGAAAGGCAGCTTTAGTAGTAAGATACTGTTTAAATTTGTTTTTTTCATGGTACATTTTAGATACTCCACCTGTGATGATCAAAAGTTTTGCAATGTATAATAGTCTGGGCTGACATTTGCAGGATTTTAGGGTCTGGAAAACATCTTTTCAGGATCTTTTGGCTTTTAGAATCTCTGTTTGGAAGTCAAGTATAATTCTGGTAGGTGTGCCTTTATATGTTACTTGGCCTTTTTCCCTTGCAGCTTTTTATATTATTTCTTAGTTCTGTACATTTAGTGTTTTGATTATTTTGTGGCAGGATGATTTTATTTTCTGGTCCAATTTATTTTGTGTTCTATAACCTTCTACATTTGTAGCCTTCTCTCTCTCTCTCTCTCTCTCTCTCTCTCTCTCTCTCTCTCTCTCTCTCTCTCTCTCTCTCTCTCTCTCTCTCTCTCTCCCTTTAGGTTAGGGATATTTTCTTCTATGATTTTGTTGATGAATATATATTCTGTCCCTTTGAACTGGAAATCTTCACCCGCTTCTATTTCTATTATTCTTTTATAGTGTCCCAAAATCCCTGGATGTTTTGAGTTAAGAATTTTTCACATATGGCATTTTCTTTGACAAATGTATCAGTTTCTTCTACAGTAACTTCTAAGCCTGGGTGATGTTTGTATTTATAGTTTCTGTTCTCTTTCCTAGGTTTTCAATCTCCAGTATTGCCTCCATTTGTGTTTTCTTTATTTCTTCTATTTCCATTTTAGTTTTGAACCATTTTATTCACTTCCTTCACTTGTTTGTTTGCATTTTCCTATATTTATTAAGGGATTTATTAAGGGATTTATTTGTTTTCTCTTTAAGAGCTTCTACCTGTTTGATTCTGTTTCCCTATATTTCTTTAAGGGAATTATTTATATCCTCTTTAAAGGTCTCTATTATCTTCATGTGATGGGAGTTAAGGTCACAATCTTGCTCTTCAGCGATGTTAGGATATTTAGGGCTTGATGTAGTAGGAGAGCTGGGTTCTGATGATCCCATATTGCATTAACTTCTGTTGATTATGTTCTTATGCATGTCTTTTGCCAACTGTCTTTCTCTGGTGTTGGCTGACCTGGTAGTGCCAGGATGGAGCAGTTCTCCCAGGAAGTAGGAGGAGCTGTGTATCCAAGGTTACAGCAGGCCTCCTGGGAAGCAGGAGAAGCTGTGGGGTAGAAAGTGGTTAAGAATCTATGTGTAAGGACAGACCTGAAAGGTGATGGAATTCTGACAGGGCCTTTTGTATCATCTTGTTTTTCTGGCAACATGGAAAAAAACCTTCCATATTTGTTTCATTTCAGGTCTATTCTTACAGAGAGATAGGATTTGACACTATTCTGTATTTTACCCTTTTTATTATTTGGAGGCAAGTTGTACAGCTTAATACAGAACTATTTGCCTTCCTTGGAAAGGAATTTTTTTGTTCAATCTTTTTTTGAAATCATAATATAATTACACAATTCCTCCTCCTCTTTCTTCCCTCTGAATGCTCCCATACATACCTCCCCATTTCCTTCAAATTCATAGATTCTTTGTTACTGATTGCTAGTGCATATGTGTGTGTATTCCTAAATATAATGTATTGAGTATATGTAATATTATTTATTGAATCTATTTAATGTTACCAAATGATCATCCACTTGGCATTGGAGAGTCAGTTGTCAGTTGATGTGTTCTTCTTGGGAAAGGCCACCTCACTTGCACTCACTTTTTTTTTTAAGTTGTTTATAGTTCTTTTTGTAAGGTTAAGGCCTCATGGGCTTTTCTCAATCCAGTTTGGTAAAGCCATTAGTGTCATCCTTGTTCAGCATCAAGTTTCACCAACATGATTTCCCAAATGTATTCTCGTGTTATTAGGAGATACAATCTCACAATAAACTCCCTGATGCCCTGGCTCTTATAATTTTACCAGGCCCTCTTCTACAATGATCCCTGAGCTCAGGTGTTCAAGTGTTTTATAGATATATTCATAGTGATTGCACTCCATAGCTCTGCATTTTAAGAAATATCCTAGATGAGGTATCAACAGTCCTACCCAACTATGATGCCTGTGAAACACATCAAAGGCCATCATAACACAATGACCCTAAGAACATAGTAGCAGCCCCCATACCTTGGTGGCAACCAACTGTTCTCTAATTGGATTTAAGATCTTTTTAACAAGGAGAAACATTGAAATCTACCTAACTACTCTCTGATAGTGAAATCTTGGTTATTGATATATACTAATATACTAAGCTAGCATAATTCTTAACAACAATATATAAACATTTGTTCTTATACCCACAGAGAAGAGAATTTTCTTTAATATGTAAGTGTAATCTGAAGCAGATCTGCAAATATAAGGTACACGATGGGTTTAAGGTTTGGAATTCTTGTTAGTTTACTATTGAAACTTCCCTATAAACTTTGTATCCAACCTCACACATAAATTTCCCACCATAATAAGCTAAATGAAATAATCTGATAAGATAGAATAGACTGAAATCTCAAAAATATCCCCTCAATGGTTCTAGCTTGGCTGTTTGCACATCAGCTTTCCTGAGACTTAAAATAGGCTGTTGCTGTGGGCTGCACAGTACCTAGGTCTTTTATCCTTAGGCAGAAAAAGCTAAATTTAGCATTTAGAGAAAGCTCTCATGCAAAGAAGCACTGTTTCCATTGTTACCAATTGGCATTGTAACTGATAAAATGAGGGCTAGGAAGCCATGTTTTCTTCAATTGTGACACCTACAGATTTTCAGCTGAATTCAGTCGAATTTTGTCACAAAATTGAGGAAGGATCATGAAATTTCAAATTTATATTTTTCATTCACAGTTTTAAAATTTAGTAATTTTAAATGAATTAAGCTTTTCAAATAAAAGGAAATAAAATCCACAGAGCTTATATTCTAATAAACACCATAAGGAATCTGTGACAAAATGTTTATCAACAGTTATTTCTCAAGACACAATCATTGTATTGTATTGTGTCAGAAAGCTGCACTCCATGTATTTTAGGGTTCATTTTTGGCCACTTGAACTTCTTCTATAAAATTAAAGAAAGTATCATTCTACCTCACTTTGTGTTTATTTTCTGTTATCTTTTTCATCAGGTATGTATCTTCTCCAAAGTTTGTGACTATTAAATCTATTTATATGTGATTTGTGTGATTTCTTTCCTTTTAGCTCCTTTAGGATTTTATAAGATTGTGTAAATCTTATGCTCATTGTGAAGAGTGTCTTATGTAGTAAATGAATTATCCTGTTGTCATGTACCTACCAATATTTTATTCTATACATTTATGGTAATTAGAAATCTTTTTCTCATACATTGTAGTATTTATTAATCTTTTCTAATGAGTCTTAGAAAACCTCTCTATTACAACAGTACAAAAATGAGCCCATTTATTCTTCAATTTTTAGTCATTTATCATACATAAACATTTTAAATGTGGTTACTAGTTATCATAACATAATATAATAAAGTTTATTTTTACCATAAGCTTGAAATATAATCTAAATAATAGTCTACATTTCTAAATGTCCATTTTGCCTATTTTGAACTTAGTAATATGTTCTCAGACAATGCCAATTTTTAAGTTTTAACTTGCTTTATTTTTAAAGGATTAATTTATTTTATGTATATAAGTATGCCATTGCTCTCTTCAGACATACCAGAAAAGGGTATTATTGATACCTCATGTGCAAAACTGTTGTTATTTTTCACATTGCATAATGCATTTTTCTTCTAAATTTTCTGTAAGTGTAAGATAAGTTACCAACTCAAAAGTTAAAACATGCTTATTAACCCATAGCTTCTGATTCATATAATGTCATCTGGATTTATTTATTCTGCAGTTAATCACTTATTCTGATTAAAGAAGAGGGAGAAAGAAATGAAGATATACCAACAGTTCCACTCATTTAAATTTTTCAAGGTACTTTGGAATTTTGGTTATATATATGGCAGATTGTCCATTATATATCTGAAAATCCTGAGGAAATGTGTTTATCAACACCTGATTTTCCATAGGTGTAGCCCATTGATCTTGAAAAGTGAAATCTTTTTCCAGCCTTTTAGACCAAACTATGATTAGACAAAACCTGTCAACCTTACTTTAGCCTTCTGTAGTGTCTATGATAATAGACTGTGATAGTGAGAAGTTTCCTGCTAAATTTCCTTTTCCAATAAAAGGTATTGTGAAGCCTGTAATTGTGGCACCTGACTAGTCTAGTGAAGGAAAAACACAAAATGGAGTTCAATGGAGGGCCTGGAAGGCTGGCTCAGTCCATCAACTGACTTCTGTTTAAATATGAAGATCTAAATTTGATCGTCAGCACCCGTATAGAAGCTGAGTCAGGCTGTGTGCTCCTGTAATTCCAACATTGGAGGAGTCACAGAGAAGACTCCTTGAGCTCTCTGGCCAATTAATCTTTCCAATCACAGTGAACATTCCTACTTCATAACTCTAAGATGTAGAAGTGCAATAAGTCTCTTACCTCCTCTAGCACATACAACTACTTACAAATGCATCTTAGGCACAGGCGCACACACACACACACACACACACACAGAGACAATGCTGTGAATGGTCATAAACCCTACATAGTTACTCTCCTGAGTTCATCACTTTATGCCATAAAAGCAAAGGAAAAAATACAGAGCAGGAAATAACCAAAAATAAAATAGTTATGCCAATCCCTATTTTTCTGTATTATCTCATCTAAACAAATAATATCATTCATCTTATAAAACTACATCAAATAGCTGATTGGATGGTCTAAAAAATGTGATGCTTACTTGTTTTACACATTCTGCTAAAGCGTATAACAAGGCTCAGCCTGTTTGTTCCACTCTGATCATAGTGCCTTTAACACCATCCTCAATGTCCTCAGTCATCCTTGACTTCTGTGTTCATGCATCATGCCATCTTCTTCCCTTGAGTGTTACCTCAGAATTCAGAGACATCTTCCCAAAAGTAAAATAGGCCAGAGATGGTAGATGGTTATCTGTGTTACAGGCTTCAAAATATCAGTGGCTTCCAATTTTGATCATCTCCCTTGCTTACTCCCTAGGTGATTCTGTGAACTCCATTCTGAGATGCCAACTTAGGCAGGAACTTGTGTTTCTGGCCAGCCACCAGCAAGCACCTGAGCTCTTCCATTATCACATGACACGCTTGAAGGCAGCTGTCTTCCCTCCTTACGGGTCACGAAGAGGGCAAAAGTCCAGCAGATACCTTGGTCACAACCAGGGATTTTCTGCTTCACCTGCAAAAGGAGGAAAAAAAATCATGAAAAATGTTCTAAGTTTGCTGCTCATTAGTGTCAGGACTCGCTGCTTAGTCTCCCGTTATGTGTTCTCATTTGGAATGCCTTAGATATTCATTATCCTCCTCGCTGACATCCTTAAGTCTCTAATTTCCTCTCATCTACATTAATTTGTCTGTTAAAATTTTTGCTTGCACGAAACACAATTGTAATGAAAGTAAAATATTTTCTTCCTCTCAGTAATGGCCTTTAAATAGTTGGTGATTACGGTGTGCTCACTCGCCTCTCAGGAATCCTTTGTACTTTTACTCCACGGAGAGTTGTACATTAGCAATAATGAAGCTAAATGGAGTATGATAAGATTGTACAAGAATTTCATAATCTCTTAGAAAGTGGTAAAATTATGATGAAATGTTTACATGTTTATTTAATATCTTAAGATATGCATGTGCATTTACTAAAATATTATTACCTGCAGGCTATAAGCTGAGCCTCCATACTGTCTTAACAAGGAGTCTGCTGAACACATTTGCTGGTTGGTAACAGACTTTCCACATTAGTTCTGCTAAAGAAAATGCTAGAGCACAGAATAAGGCAGAGAGGGGAGAGATGACACCTTCCTGCTCACAGCAGTGATTGTGGCTTTGCTCAGCCATTGGCCTGTATCCAATGAAGCTGTGATTGTTGCTGGTTTCTAGTTCTCTCAGTAGTTTAGAACCAGCATGATGGCTGCATCCCAGAGACAAACTGATGATTCAAGAACTTACGGTCTGAGGCAACTGCAAATGAGTTGTCCTTCAGTTTACAGAGATGACAGCATTAACATTAGTATCTTTACAGTGTTTCTGGCTGTTGCTATGTGAGTTGTTCCAAAAAATGTTCTGTTCTTTCACATTTGGTCTTTGGGATTGAGCAGTGTTAGTTATTTCTTCTAGCCATTCTTTCTTTCTTTTCTTTTTCTTTTCTTTTCTTTTTTTTTTTTTTTTTTTTTTTTTTTTTTTTTTTTTTTTTTTTTTTGAGACAGGGTTTCTCTGTATAGCCCTGGCTGTCCTGGAACTCACTTTGTAGACCATGCTGGCCTCAAACTCAGAAATCAGCCTTCCTCTGCCTCCCAAGTGCTGGGATTAAAGGTGTGTGCCATCACTGCCTGACTCTAGACGTTATTTCTTAACTCTTTTTTTAATTTATTTTTTTATTAGATATTTTCTTTATATATTTCTGCCCTGCTCCCCTACCCACCTACTCCCACCTCTTGGCCCTGGCATTTCTAAGTAGACTTAATAAATAAGACTAAGCCATTCCCTCATGGACTTTCCACTTCTCCAAAAACTTGACTGACTTGGTGATTGTTAGCTTGGCCTTTGTACCAGCTTTGAACACTGAAGCATGTGTTAAGAGGTTTTATATGCTAAATACTTTCTGTTATCACATTTCCCTCCGAAATATAAATATAAGCACTTAGTGTGAGATAAATTTTGTCCCTTCTCTTATATCTCTTTGAGTGCCTCACTCCATTCCCTATTAATAATAAACTTGTTTGGTAAGTAATTTTTGACAAATATGCATACAGTTGATGTGCTTAAATTCTTGTGCAAAGATTTATTTTAAAGATATCAATGCAAAGGAAGTGTGGTAGGAATCTAGGAAAACCTAAAAAATTTGGTGTAAAGTGGTACACTCCTATGATTCCTGAAGGTGATACATACAGTCAGAAGGTTCAGGAGTTCAAGGGCATCCTTGTTTACATAATGAATTCAAGGCCTGTATATGTGTTTATGATGGAAACAAAAGCTGTACTCCAGTTTCAGAAGGAGATTTCTATCACAAAAGAACAAAATAGAGAGTGACAGAGACAAACAACTGACACTGTTCACTGGTATACATATGTGTATACCTCTGCCCACACAAATAGTACACATGCATGGCAGACACACACACATACACACATGCACGCACGCACTTATACACATGCAGATCACATACACAGACACTATCAGACATATACACATGAACACCACACACACAAACACACACACACACTAATAGACATATACACATGAATTCTACACACACACACACACACACACACACACAAAGAGTTATACAGATGCAGATCACAGTCACAGGCACTATCAGACATATACACATGAATACCACACACAAAACACACACAAACACACACTAATAGACATATACACATGAATTCTTCACACACACACACAGAGTTATACAAATGCAGATCACAGACACAGGCACTATCAGACATATACACATGAACACCACACATAAAAACACACACTAGTAGATGTATACACATGAACACTACACAAACACACACACACACACAAACATTCACTACATTGAAAGAAATATATATTGATAATGGTATTTATAATATATTGACTTAATGGCTAACTTCAATAATTATTAAATCTATGGTCGGTATTTTAACTACAATCTCACATTTGTTAAAATTATACAGATTTGATTAAAAACTGAAAAAGGCACACTTTTAAAATTAATATGTTTATAAATTATTTTCCATACAAGATTATTTCTTGTTTTGTTTTGATTCAGAATCTCATAGTATAGGTATGGCAGTCATGGAGATCTGCCTGTCCTTGCATCCCAAGGGCAGGGATAAAAGATGTGCCATCACACCAGAATGATTAAAAGTTTTAAAAAGGTTCCACATATAATTGAAATTGAACTTGTCTTCTCATACTTCACTATTTTACATAGCACATGCCCTTGGGATCAGCTCAGACTGTTGCACATTTCAAAATCTTCTTTAACTTTCAAGACAGAATGTTATTGCATTGTGTGTTTCTTTGTGTGTGTGTGTGTGTGTGTGTGTGTGTGTGTGCACAATTAATTTTCTTTGTTCATGGAGTCATTGAAGAATTCTATGAATTTTATGTCTTAGTTATTGTGAACAAGCCTGAAGTAAAGATGGCAGACCCGTTCAATATACTAATTTCATATTCTTTAAATTGTATTCCTAAATCACATGATAGTTCTATCTCTAAATTTGGGAATATTTCCCATAATACATGCAAGCAGCTAGAGTAATGTATATTTACCATAATAGTGTAAACAGAAGCCTTTTCTCTAAGACATTTCTAATACTACCAATCTTTCATCATTTTGACTATTTGAAAGGTATGAAACAATATCTCATTCTGGTTTTAATTTTTCTTTTGATCAGTGATGCTGAACATTTTTTCATATTTGTATGTCTTGTTTAGAGAAATGTCTGTTCATACACTTTGTCTCTCATATTTAGTTATTAATTCTATTAGTGTATATTCATTGTACAAAATGATGTGTGTTGTAATAATTTCTTTCAATGCTAATATTTAATTGAACTGTATTCATCTTCTCCTTCCCTCCTTCCCACTCTTGTTTTCTCCACTCCCTCCTCCCCAGTGTCTCCCTTTTAGTTACTTTTTTCTCTTCCTACATGGCACTACAAAATCCATATTTCCACACACATATAAAAGCTAGGATCCACAAATAGGAGAAAATATGTTATATGTTTTTTCTTTGTCTGGCTTTTATTTTTATTTTTTCATGTCTGGCTTTTGCTTCATTTAATATGATGATCTCCGTTCCACCCATAGTCCTATGAATTACAATTCTAATTTTAAGCTACATGATTCTGTGACCTGATAACTGAGATTAGTGCTATGCGTAGTTATGCAGGTATATATGCTGGCATATATTCGCAGGAGTGGAAGTAAGGTTCACATGGTAGTTCTGTTTTCAGTTATTTCAAGGACCCTCCACACTGATTTCCTTAGCAGCTGCTGCAACCTATAGCCCCTTTTCTTTCCAAATACTCACCGATGTTTCTTGTTGTTTTCTTTCTTGAGGATAGTCATGAATGGAGATGTAATCTCAGTGTAACTTCGATGTGCATTCCCCTGATACCTTTAGGATATGAAACTCTTTCTTTTTCATTTCATGAGTTTATGGGTCATTTGTGCTTGATTTTTTTTTTTTTTTTTTTTTTTTGTGCAATGTCTGTTAATGTCATCTGACCATTGGCTGACTGCATTATTTGATTTTTGATGCTTGGTGTAGTCTTTCTGAAAAACCCCATGCCCAACATATGACTAAGGAAGATTTTATTCCATTCTGTAGGCTGTTTTGATTTCACTCAGTTGTTTCTTTTGTTGTACCAAACATTTTATTTTGATGCTATTATTCTGTTTGTCCTTTTCTTTATTGCTTTTTGACCCAAATGGGTTGCATTTTCTGAAACTATGACGGTGCCTTTATCTTGCAGTGTTACCACTCTGCCTTACTCGACTGGTTTCAGAGCATCAGGCTCTCCATTAAGGCATGGGTGGATTTTTAAATTAATTTTTGTACATGGTAGGAGATGGAAATCTACCTTCCTTCTTATACACATTGATATCCAGTTATTCTATCTTCATTTTTTGGATAGGCTATCTTTTCCACACAAAGCATTATTTTGGGACTTCGTATTAAAACAAATTGCTGGAGCTCAATGGGTTTACTTGGTGTTTTATATCCTCATGCCTTGGTCTACTTGTTTGTTTAAGTAATGCCAGCTATACTGTTTCTGTTAGTTGTATAGTATTCTTTATATTCATGAGTGTGATTCTTCAAGCACTAATCCTAAGTTAGGTTATTGGCTTCCTTTTATTGACTTGTTTGAGTTCCTTGTATATTTTGGATATTAGCTCCTTTTAAGATCTATTGTTCTCACATATATATATATATATATATATATATATATATATATATATATACTCTGAAGGTTAAATTTTCTCTCTCTCTTCTCCATATTCATGTAGATGCTTATTATATTGATGGAGTCACATCTGTCTTCTTTACTTTTTGTCCCTTTTGCTGATGTTGTCCTTCCCTTTTAAACATTGCTAAGAACAGAGCCATGATGCTTTTTACATCTTCATTCAGAAGTTTTACAATTTCAGGCCTACATTTGCATATCTCATTCTTTAATTTTTATAAGATAAATATTTAATGTCAACTATTTGTCTGTAAACATCTAGTATGGAGTAACATTTGTTGGTGAGTCTGAAGTGTCCCTGTTCTCTGTTTTGACATATTGTTGATTGATGATAACTGATTATAGATTTATAATAGATTTACTTCCAAGCTTCCTATTCTGACCCATGTACCTGTTGTTATGCAAGTTCTATGCGGCATTTATTTGTTTGATAGCTTTGTGGTAATTTTGAACTCATGTAATATGTTGCTTCTGGCTTTATTTATTTTTTATTTTGTATAAAGTAGTTTTGACTACTTGACATATGGTAGTTTCATAGGAACTTGGGGATTATTTTTAATGTTAAAATTTTCATTGATATTTTGGTAGGGATTATAGTAAAATTTTATTGAGATTTTGGTACTAATCCCTTTTAATTTATGTATTTTCAATTTTTCTTTCTTTTTTAATATTTCAAAGATGTATACAATGAAATATGATTATATACGGTCATCACTTCTCTCTCACTTCCCTCATATCTCCTCAGTACTTCTCCTTCCAACTTCATGTATTTTTATTCTGATAATTCATTAAATCCAGTTACTGCTGCCCACATGTGCTAGAGTATAGAGCAGTGAACTGGAGCATGGGATGTCCACTAATGGCTATGTTTTTTAAAAAGCATAAGTATCCGCCTCCCCCCCCCCCCCCAACAATTATCCATGACCAAAAACTCATCAGGAATGGCCAGGGCATGGAGGAATTTTACAATATTATAATTTATAATCAATGGATAAAGGATACACTCACCCCCATTCTTAGTGCCATCTTATGTTTCCTTCATCGGAATTTATAGATTTCTGTGAATAGAAATCTTCTATTATCCACATGATTTATTTTGTTTCTAAGAATTGTACATTTTAGCTCTTTTAAATGAAAAATGTCTCTTGTTCATTTTTTATATATAGCTACTTGCTGGTATATAAGAAGGCTATCTACATTTTCATTCTGGTTTGATGCCCTATAATATTGCTGAATTTATTAATTCCAGCAATGTTTGGATAGAGTCCTTTTGGGTTTAATATAGAATCTCATTGACTGAACACATTCATTCATTCTTTTGCCATTTAGGTTCCTTTTCATTTCTCATGCCTAGCCAGGATTTCCTGTAATAAATTAGAGAGTGTTCCCATAGTAACAAGATACCCAATTAGGAAGCATCTAAAGTATGGAGGTTGCACTCCATGGTCAGATGGTCTTACTGCTTACAATGAGTGATAAATCAGAATAGCATGGCTACACAAACATATGGCAAAGGAAGCTCCCACTTCAAGATGCCAGTGAGAAAAAATTATAAAGAGAAGACTGTGAAGAAGATGTTCCTTTCAAAATTGTACTCCAGTGACATAGTTCTTCCAACTGTACCTCCCAAGGATCCACTCATCTGTGGAATTAATTCTGAAAAACCCCACTGATGAGTTATAAGCCCCAATCATTCAACCACCTTTTTAGTAAAACCACTATTAGGAACACATAAGCCTTGGGGACACTTTATATACAAAGCATAACATGTGTCACCATATTGAATAGTACTGGCAAAGCTATGCATTCTTTTTGTTTGTTTGCTGGTTTGTTTTCCAGATCCAGATTGTCAGTTGCTATGGATATGCCATGTGAGGTTTTTATAAATTCTGTTGTATTAAAGTACTTTTATTTTTATGGCCAACTTACACTTTGTGATGAAATAATGTAAATTTTTATATTTTTTTCTGTATCTCATGAAATTATTTTTTGTATTTTGTTATTAAAGTCTTCTATCATATTCAGAGATTTCTTCTGCTTAAATAACCTGTATCACTTAGGGTTTTCATTGCTGTGAAGAGACACCATGACCAAGGCAACTCTCATAAAAGATAACATTTAATTGGTACTGGCTTATAGTTTCAGAGGTTTAGTATATTATCATCATGGCGAGTAGTATGGCAATGCGCAGACATACATGGTGCTGGAGGAGCCAAGGGTCCTATATTTTGATCCAAAGAGTGCCAAAAGATGAACTTGAGGACTAGGAGACCTCTAAGCCTGTCTACAATGAGACACACTTCCTCTGACAAATCCACACCTATTCCAACAAGGCCACACCTTCTAAATTTGCCACTGTCTTTGGACCAAGCATTCAAACACATGAGTCTATAGAAGTCATACCTATGCAAACCATCACATCTTCCCACTTGATCATAACCAGTAATCTTTACATGCTTTAATTTTGATTGCTAATAGTCTGCAGGGTGTTTCATGTGAAATAGCATCTACAATTTTCTTGCTTTGAATACTTGCTATCTGGATTTGGCATTAGGACAATGCTATCCTAATAGATTGAGTTTTCATGCATATTAATTTTTATGTTTATTATGTTTTTTAGTAATCCTGGCGTTACTTCTGCTTTATATGTTGGGTGAATTCTCAGGTGAGGCCATTTTGGCCAGATTTTTTTTTTTTATGAGAAGCCTTTTATCTTTGTCACTCTCATAATTGATTATTGGCCTATACAGATTTTCTATTTCTAAGTGATCACTCCTTTCTAAAAGATTTTTTTTTTTTGGTGTGTATGCATGTTTTGTCTGCATGCATGTCTGTGCAGCACAGACATGCAGTACCCTAGAAGTTTAGAAGATAGCTTAGGGTTCTCTAGAACTGGAGTGATAGAAGGTGGTAAACAGACTTGTGAGTGCTGAGAACCAAAGCCTGGTGCTGGAAGAGAAGCAATAGTTCTTTGCTACTGAGCCTTCTCTCCAGCTCCAGCAGTCAGATTTGATCAGCGCTAATATATAAGTGAATTACACCAACTATTAATATTACATGTAGGAAAGCAATGCTTGAGAAGCTCCTTTGAATTTCATAAGAGAAGTGAGAATTAAACACAATCTTTGTTAAATCTTCTCCTGAACAAGAAATCTAAGTCTTAGTATCTCTGAAAGTGCTGAGTATATGGAAAGATTTTTTACCCTGGTAAAAGTTTGTGATTTAAAAAAAAACCACTAAAATAAAAATTATACATTAAGAATTGTTTTTCACCAAACTCATATGTGTTTCTCTCTTCTTTGCCACCCGCTTGTTGGAAGGAGCCTTGTTTGTATTCTGAGTCTGAGTCAACTACTCTACAATCCTGATCTCCAGCCAGACATTTAACAACTCTCCAGTTAATAGTAGTGTCCTTGCACAAGTTTCCAGTGGACAATAAATTTAATTCAACAATTAGTTTGGAACCATTTGTTTTCTGAAGACACATCATGCAAAATACTCTCCTGCTACACAGTATCAAGTGTGTAACTGACACCTAAAAACTCATCCCATGTGTGTTCAATGTAGTAAATGCTTCATGTAAGCCTAAGTTGCAGTTCATTGTTTTCTTTAAAAGAAATATCCTAACCTTAATCTATTTAAAATAAAACCAAAACCCATCAAAATGTTTTTAACCAAAAATCTTTTTAGAATAACAGCTTCATTGTATATACATATAATATTCATGATATGCAAAATGCTAGCCTTAGTTTGAGTCTCTACGTATCTCGTTTAATATTTGAATGAAAGCTTCAAACAGAGAACAATGTAGTATGTATAAAAAGATTCAGAGAGTCCTGACATCAAGTTGCTGCAACACAATTCATATGTGAGTGTGACATGTTTTATAGTGTCTAAATGACTGAAATCCCCATAAAGCTATCTACATAACTGTGAAAGATCTACACCTTCTAAGGAGATTTTAATTCTTCAACAAATATTTTTATAATCAGTTCTTATTTCTTTTAATAAAGCAATGTGGCTGTAATACAACAGAAGTGCATTTCTTTCTCTAAGAGTCATCTTCTTGTCCTTAGGCCATTGGGACAGCTCTGAAATGTGATTGTTTGGTAACATGGCTCATGTCTTTTCATTTCTCTATGCTTTTTATCTGCCTTTCAAAGTTGGCTGTTCTCTGTATAAAATACAATTTAAAGAGAAAAATACATGAAGCAAATCTAGAGCAAATAAACTGTAACAAAAGATGAAGAATCTGAATTCATTATGACACCTCAGCTTGAGTAATAAGTCACAGAGAAACACATAGTTGCAAGGGAGTTATGGTTCATTGTCACCATGGAAGGGACCAACATGAAAAAAGAAATATTTCTCTTAAAAATTTTTCTTTGAACCCTTGTAATACATGTTTTCAATATGTTTAAGCACACATATTTGAAATGTGTAAATATAACACATGTTATCTGTCATCTATGATCAGTTCTATAGTTGACATGCATTTTATGTGCCTCATAAAATTATGGCATGTTTGTCTTCTATGTACATAGTTTTGTACTCGCCTAGCCTATCAGTGTATAATATGTCTTTTCTCTAGGGGATACATTATTATACCTAGCCCATAAATATTACTTTTTCATTGATGTTTTCTCTGTGTTAAATATTGATATTGTCCTCACAATACTTTATTCATTTTGATACTTATTTAATGACCCATGATAGGAGTATGTTACTTGGCAGAAAATATGGCCCTGCTCTCTCCTATATATCACAGTTAAGTGTATTCTTATAGCTGAAGCTCATATTTTTGTTGTTCTTTCTTGGCCATTCCAAGCTAATATGAAGATACATGGAAATCAGAAATACTTTAAGAAAGCTTAACAATGGTAGGGTAGGGCTGATATAATTTACATTCTTCTACATGTTGACTGCCAGTTGAGCCAGCACCATTTGTTGAAAATGCTGTCTTTTTCCACTGGATGGTTTTAGCTCCTTTGTCCAAAATCAAGTGACCATACATGTGTGGTTTCATTTCTGGGTCTTCAATTCTATTCCATTGATCTAACTATCTGTCGCTGTACTAGCACCATGCAGTTTTTATCAAAACTGCTCTTTAGTACAGCTTGAGGTCAGGGATGGTGATTCCACCAGAGGTTCTTTTATTGTTGAGAATAGTTTTTGCTATCCTAGGTTTTTTGTTATTCCAGATGAATTTGCAAATTGCCCTTTCTAACTCCGTGAAATTGAGTTGGAATTTTGATGTGGATTGCATTGAATCTGTAGGTTGCTTTTCGCAAGATAGTCATTTTTTTACTATATTAATCCTGCCAACCCATGAGCATGGGAGATCTTTCCATCTTGTGAGATCTTCTTTGATTTCTTCCTTCAGAGACTTGAAGTTCTTATCATACAGATCTTTCACTTGCTTAGTAAGAGTCATACCAGGGTATTTTATATTATTTGTGACTATTGTGAAGGGTGTTGTTTCTCTAATTCCTTTCTCAGCCTGTTTGTCCTTTATGTAGAGAAAGGCCACTGATTGATAAGAAGTTCAATAAGGGTTTAAAGGTAGCTGTAAATGTGTTTGGAATAACCAGAGTACAAACATTTGTGTATTGATATTTTTGATTCTTTCCCACTGATAACAATGAAAATTTGTTATAGTGTTTTCAGAAATATGTCACTGCCCTGCTATCTACCCTTTAAATTGAGATACTTAAATAAGTCTGAGTTTTTAATATTATTATATTAAAATTGCCATTGTAGCTACACAGTGACTTTATTTATTTATTTATTTTTATATTTTATATTTATTTTGAATTAAAAAACATTTGGGGACTATGTGACAAGACCCATTTTATGCTTTTTTTTAAATTATATGCCTCTTGTTGCTTCCTTAGGATCCCATATTCAGGTTCCATTTATAGAAGCTTTGAGAAAATCAGATATCCTTCTTAGTTACCTAGTACAATTGCTATTCAGAGCAGGTATTTCATAAAGATTAATTTACAGACACAGCTTTCACCTAAACTATTTATTCTTGCATACACTTCTTTGGTACAATATTTCCACTGTCCCTTGACATGTAATATATGCAATCTATCCTTTTATGTCTTCTTGTCACCTTGTTTATTTCAAGTAATAGTAATTCCCCAATATATATTTTCTATGCATATTAAATTTACATGTAATATTTTACTGTGTAAGCATGTCTATGAATGCTTAAAGGGTTGCTGAGTATACATATGATTGTTTTAAAGAAAATAAGGCACTATTTGATCACTAATTTTCTTTGGGATATAAAGTGAATAAATAATTTTTTTTTTTTTTTTTTTTTTTTGGTTTTTCAAGACAGGGTTTCTCTGTGTAGCCCTGGCTGTCCTGGAACTCACTTTGTAGACTGTAGTTCAGGCTGGCCTTGAACTTAGAAATCTGTCTGCCTCTGCCTCCCAAGTGCTGGGATTAAAGGCGTGCGCCACCACCACCTGGCCTTCCAGAAATTCCCACTGAACATGGCATAAAAAGATACATTATGACTAGGCACAAACCCTCATGTCAAATATGGACAACTCAAAATTTTTTCAGCCTACAAGATGTGCAGGGATAAGACAGAACAGAGATAGAGGTAATGGCCAACAAATGACTGGCCCAAATTGAGACCCATCCCATGGGCAAAGACAAATTAATGATACTTTCTTATGTTTGCAGACAGAATCCTAGCATAACTGTCCTCTGAGAGGCTCTACCTTCTGCCCATGGAAATAGAGACAGGACCCTAGCAAAACTGTCCCCTGAAAGGCTTCCACTTGTGCCATGGAAACAGATGCAGAGACCAGACAAACGTTAGATGGAGCTCAGGGAGTTTGGTGGAACAGTTGGGGAAGGATTGTGGTACCTGAAAAGAATAAGGACTCCATAAGAAGACCAACAGAGTCAACTAATCTGGACCCTTAAGGGCTCCCAGAGACTGGACCAGCATCCAAAGAGTGAACACGGGTAACCCCACATATGAAACAGAAGTGCATCTTGGTCTTCATGTGGGTCCAACTAGAGTTGGGGCTATCCCTGAATCTGTTGCCTGCCTGTGGATGCTCTACCCTACCTGGGCCATCTTGTGGGAATGGATGCACCTAGTCTTGCAATGACTTGATGTGCTAGGAAAAAGGGAGTGATTTATACCTAGGGGTGCTTCTCCTTCTCAGGGGAGGAAAAGGGAGAATAGTGGGTTGATCTGTGTGAGGAGGTACTGGGAGGGGGGCTAATATTGGAGTATACATTTAAAAAAATAAATTAACAAAAAAAATTAATACATTTGCAACTATTAATGCTATGTCATTTTAAATTAAATGATATAATACAATATACAGTTATTTTTTTCTCTTTCATTTTTTAATTCCATATTTTCTTTATTTACATTTCAAATGTTATCTCCTTTTCCCCTTTCCTCCCACTCCTGAAAAACCCCTATGCCATCTCCCCTCCCCCTGCTTCTATGAGGGTGTTCCCCAATCCACCCACTCCCACCTCCCTGCCCTGACATTCCCCTAAACTGGGGCATTAAGTCTTCACAGGACTAAAGGCCTACCCATCCATTCATGCCTGACAAGGACATTTTCTGTTACATATGTGACTGGAGTCTTGGGTCCTTCCATGCATACTCTTTGCTTGGTGGATTAGTCCCTGAGAGCTCTGGGGGATGGGGTGTCTGATTGATTGATATTGTTGATCTTCCTATGGAGTTGCAAACTCCTTCAGCTCCTTGGGTCTTTTCTCGAACTCTTCCATTGGGGACCTTATGCTTAGTTCAATGGTTGGCTGTGAGTATCCACCTCTGTATTTGTCAGTCTCTGGCAGAGCTTCTCAGGAGATAGTTATATCAGGCTCTTCTCAGCATGCATGTCTTGATATCCACAGTACTGTTTGGGTTTGGTGACTATATGGGAGGGATCCTCAGGTAGGGCAGTCTCTGAATGGCCTTTCCTTCAGTCTCTGTTCCACACTTTGTATTTCCACTCATGAGTATTTTGTTCTCCCTCCTAAGAAGGATTGAAGCATTCACACTTTGGTCTTCCTTCTTCTTGAGCTTCATGTGGTCTCTGAATTATATCTTGGGTATTCTGGGCTTTTGGACTAATATCCACTTATCAGTGAGTGTGTACCATATGTGTTCTTTTGTGATTGTATTACCTCACTCAGGATATTTTCTAGTTTCATTCATTTGCCTAAAAATTTCATGAAGTCATTTGTTTTTAATACCTGAGTAGTACTCTATTGTGTAAATGTACCAATTTTGTGTATCCCTTCCTATGTTGAGGGGCATCTGGGTTCTTTCCAGCTTCTGGTTATTGTAAAGGCTGCTATGAACATAGTGGAGCATGTGTCCTTGTTACATGTTGGAGTATCTTTTGGGTATATGACCTGGAGTATTATAGCTGGGTCCTCAGGTAGTACTATGTCCAATTTTCTGAGGAACTTCCAGACCGATTTCCAGAGTGGTTGTACCAGCTTGTATCCCACCAGCAAAGGATGAATGTTCCTTTGTTCACATCCTTGCCAGCATCTGCTGTCACCTGAGTTTTTGATCTTAGCCATTCCAACTGGTGTGAGGTGGAATCTCAGGGTTGTTTTGATTAGCATGTCTCTGATGACTAAGAATATTGAACATTTCTTTATGTGCTTCTCAACCATTCAAGTTCCCTCAGTTGTGAATTCTATGTATAGCTCTTTACCCCATTTTAATCGGGTTGTTTGATTCTTTGGACTCTAACTTCTTGAGCACTTTGTATATACTGGATATTAGCCCTCTATAGGACGTAGGATGTAGGATTGTTAAAGATCTTTTCCCAATCTGTTGGTTGCAATTTTGTCCCATTGACAGTGTCCTTTGCCTTATGGAAGCTTTGCAATTTTATGAGGTCCCAATTTCCTATTGTTGATCTTAGAGCATAAGCCATTGGTGTTCTGTTGGGGAAATTTTCAACTTGTTCCCATATGTTCAAGGCTCTTCCCTGAAATGAACTCAGACACGTATGGTCACTTGATCTTTGAAAAATGAGCTAAAACCATCCAGTGGGAAAAAAAGACACCATTTTCTTTTTTTTTTTTTTGATTTTTAATATTTTTATTACATATTTTCCTCAATTACATTTCCAATGCTATCCCAAAAGTCCCCCATAGCACCCCCCACTTCCCTACCCACCCATTCCCATTCTTTTGGCCCTGGCATTCCCCTATATTGGGGCATATAAAGTTTGCAAGTCCAATGGGCCTCTCTTTCCATTGATGGCCGACTAGGCCATCTATCGATACATATGCAGCTAGAGACAAGAGCTCTGGGGTTCTGGTTAGTACATCATGTTGTTCCAACAATAGGGTTGCAGATCCCTTTAGCTCCTTGGGTACTTTCTCTAGCTTCTCCATTGGGAGCCCTGTGATACATCCAATAGCTGACTGTGAACATCCACTCCTGTGTTTGCTAGGCCCCGGCATCGTCTCACAAGAGACAGCTATATTTGGGTCCTTTCAGCAAAATCTTGCTAGTGTATGCAATGGTGTCAGCATTTAGAAGCTGATTATGGGATGGATCCCTGGATACGGCAGTCTCTAAATGGTCCATCCTTTCATCACAGCTACGAACTTTGTCTCTGTAACTCCTTCCCTGGGTGTTTTGTTCCCAATTCTAAGAAGGTGCACAGTGTCCACACTTTGGTCTTCATTCTTCTTGAGTTTCATGCGTTTAGCAAATTGTATCTTATATCTTGGGTATCCTAAGTTTTGGGCTAATATCCACTTATCAGTGAATACATATTGTGTGAGTTCTTTTGTGATTGTGTTATTTCACTCAAGATGATGCCCTCCAGGTCCATCCATTTGGCTAGGAATTTCATAAATTCATTCTTTTTAATAGCTGAGTAGTACTCCATTGTGTAAATGTACCATAATTTCTGTATCCATTCCTCTGTTGAGGGACATCTGGGTTCTTTCCAGCTTCTGGCTATTATAAATAGGGCTGCTATGAACATAGTGGAGCATGTGTCCTTTTTACCGGTTGGGACATCTTCTGGATATATGCCCAGGAGAGGTATTGCTGGGTCCTCCAGTAGTACTATGTCAAATTTTCTGAGGAACCGCCAGACTGATTTCCAGAGTGGTTGTACAACCTTGCAATCCCACCAACAATGGAGGAGTGTTCCTCTTTCTCCACATCCTCGCCAGCATCTGCTGTCACCTGAATTTTTGATCTTAGCCATTCTGACTGGTGTGAGGTGGAATCTCAGGGTTGTTTTGATTTGCATTTCCCTGATGATTAAGGATGTTGAACATTTTTTCAGGTGTTTCTCTGCCATTCGGTATTCCTCAGGTGAGAATTCTTTGTTCAGTTCTGAGCCCCATTTTTTAATGGGGTTATTTGACTTTCTGGAGTCCACCTTCTTGAGTTCTTTATATATATTGGATATTAGTCCCTTATCTGATTTAGGATAGGTGAAGATCCTTTCCCAATCTGTTGGTGTTTTTTTTTGTCTTATTGATGGTGTCTTTAGCCTTGCAGAAGCTTTGTAGTTTCATGAGGTCCCACTTGTCAATTCTCGATCTTACAGCACAAGCCATTACTGTTCTATTCACGAATTTTTCCCCTGTGCCCATATCTTCAAGGCTTTTCCCCACTTTCTCCTCTATAAGTTTCAGTATCTCTGGTTTTATGTGAAGTTCCTTGATCCACTTAGACTTGACCTTAGTACAAGGAGATAGGAATGGATCGATTCACATTCTTCTACATGTTAACAACCAGTTGTGCCAGCACCATTTGTTGAAAATGCTGTCTTTCTTCCACTGGATGTTTTTAGCTCCCTTGTCGAAGATCAAGTGACCATAGGTGTGTGGGTTCATTTCTGGGTCTTCAATTCTATTCCATTGGTCTATTTGTCTGTCACTATACCAGTACCATGCAGTTTTTATCACAATTGCTCTGTAGTAGAGCTTTAGGTCCGGCATGGTGATTCCACCAGAGGTTCTTTTATCCTTGAGAAGAGTTTTTGCTATCCTAGGTTTTTTGTTATTCCAGATGAATTTGCAGATTGCGCTTTCTAATTCGTTGAAGAATTGATTTGGAATTTTGATGGGGATTGCATTGAATCTGTAGATTGCTTTTGGCAAGATAGCCATTTTTACAATGTTGATCCTGCCAATCCATGAGCATGGGAGATCTTTCCATCTTCTGAGATCTTCTATAATTTCTTTCTTCAGAGACTTGAAGTTTTTATTATACAGATCTTTCACTTCCTTAGTTAGAGTCACGCCAAGATATTTTATATTATTTGTGACTATTGAGAAGGGTGTTGTTTCCCTAATTTCTTTCTCAGCCTGTTTATTCTTTGTGTAGAGAAAGGCCATTGATTTGTTTGAGTTAATTTTATATCCAGCTACTTCACTGAAGCTGTTTATCAGGCTTAGGAGTTCTCTGGTGGAATTTTTAGGGTCACTTATATATACTATCATATCATCTGCAAAAAGTGATATTTTGACTTCATCTTTTCCAATTTGTATCCCTTTGATCTCCTTTTGTTGTCGAATTGCTCTGGCTAGGACTTCCAGTACAAGGTTGAATAGGTATGGAGAAAGTGGACAGCCTTGTCTAGTCCCTGATTTTAGAGGGATTGCTTCAAGCTTCTCACCATTTACTTTGATGTTGGCTACTGGTTTGCTGTAGATTGCTTTTATCATGTTTAGGTATGGGCCTTGAATTCCTGATCTTTCCAAGACTTTTATCATGAATGGGTGTTGGATCTTGTCAAATGCTTTTTCTGCATCTAACGAGATGACCATGTGGTTTTTGTCTTTGAGTTTGTTTATATACTGGATTACATTGATGGATTTCCGTATATTGAACCATCCCTGCATCCCTGGGATGAAACCTACTTGGTCAGGATGGATGATTGTTTTGATGTGTTCTTGGATTCGGTTAGCAAGAACTTTATTGAGGATTTTTACATCAATATTCATAAGGGATATTGGTCTGAAGTTTTCTATCTTTGTTGGGTCTTTTTGTGGTTTAGGTATCAGAGTAATTGTGGCTTCATAGAATGAGTTGGGTAGAGTACCTTCTGTTTCTATTTTGTGGAATAGTTTTTGAAGAACTGGGATTAGATCTTCTTTGAAGGTCTGATAGAACTCTGCACTAAACCCATCTGGTCCTGGGCTTTTTTTAGTTGGGAGACTATTAATGACTGCTTCTATTTCTTTGGGGGATATAGGGCTGTTTAGATCATTAACCTGATCTTGATTCAACTTTGGTCCCTGGTATCTGTCTAGGAACTTCTCCATTTCATCCAGGTTCTCCAGTTTTGTTGAGTATAGCCTTTGGTAGAAGGATCTGATGGTGTTTTGGATGTCTTCAGGATCTGTTGTTATGTCTCCTTTTTCATTTCTGATTTTGTTAATTAGGATGCTTTCCCTGTGCCCTCTAGTGAGTCTGGCTAAGGGTTTATCTATCTTGTTGATTTTCTCAAAGAACCAGCTCCTTGATTGGTTGATTCTTTGAATAGTTTTTCTTGTTTCCACTTGGTTGATTTCACCCCTGAGTTTGATTATTTCCTGCCGTCTACTCCTCTTGGGTGAATTTGCTTCCTTTTGTTCTAGTGCTTTTAGGTGTGTTGTCAAGCTGCTAATGTGTGCTCTCTCTAGTTTCCTTTTGGAGACACTCAGAGCTATGAGTTTTCCTCTTAGAAATGCTTTCATTGCGTCCCATAAGTTTGGGTATGTTGTGGCTTCATTTTCATTGAACTCTAAAAAGTCCTTAATTTCTTTCTTTATTCCGTCCTTGACCAAGGTATCATTGAGAAGAGTGTTGTTCAGTTTCCACGTGAAGGTTGGCTTTCTATTATTTATTTTGTTATTGAAGATCAGCCTTAGTCCATGGTGATCTGATAGGATGCATGGAACAATTTCCATATTTTTGTATCTGTTGAGGCCTGTTTTGTGACCAATTACGTGGTCAATTTTGGAGAAGGTAACATGAGGTGCTGAGAAGAAGGTATATCCTTTTGTTTTAGGATAGAATATTCTGTAGATATCTGCCAGATCCATTTGATTCATAATTTCTCTTAGTTTCTCTGTGTCCCTGTTTAGTTTCTGTTTCCATGATCTGTCCATTGGTGAAAGTGGTGTGTTGAAGTCTCCCACTATTATTGTATGAGGTGCAATGTGTGCTTTGAGATTTACTAAAGTTTCTTTAATGAATGTGGCTGCCTTTGTATTTGGAGCATAGATATTCAGGATTGATAGTTCCTCTTGGAGGATTTTACCTTTGATGAGTATGAAGTGTCCCTCCCTGTCTTTTTTAATGACTTTGGGTTGGAAGTCAATCTTATCAGATATTAGAATGGCTACTCCAGCTTGTTTCTCCATGCCATTTGCTTGGAAAATTGTTTTCCAGCCTTTCATTCTGAGGTAGTGTCTATCCTTTTCTCTGAGATGAGTTTCCTGTAAGCAGCAAAATGTTGGGTCTTGTTTGTGTAGCCAGTTTGTTAGTCTATATCTTTTTATCGGGGAGTTGAGTCCATTGATATTAAGAGATATTAAGGAAAAGTAATTGTTGTTTCCTGTTATTTTTGTTGTTAAAGTTGGCATTTTGTTCTTGTGGCTGTCTTCTTTTAGGTTTGTTGAGGGATTACCTTCTTGTTGTTTCTAGGGCGTGGTTCCTGTCCTTGTATTGGTTTTTTTCTGTTATTATCCTTTGAAGGTCTGGATTCGTGGAGAGATAATGTGTGAATTTGGTTTTGTCGTGGAATACTTTGGTTTCTCCATCTATGTTAATTGAGAGTTTGGCTGGGTATAGTAGCCTGGGCTGGAATTTGTGTTCTTTTAGTGTCTGTATAACATCCGTCCAGGATCTTCTGGCTTTCATAGTCTCTGGTGAAAAATCTGGTGTAATTCTGATAGGCTTGCCTTTATATGTTACTTGGCCTTTTTCTCTTACTGCTTTTAGTATTCTATCTTTATTTAGAGCATTTGTTGTTCTGATTATTATGTGTCGGGAGGTATTTCTTTTCTGGTCCAGTCTATTTGGAGTTCTGTAGGCTTCTTGTATGTTCATGGGCATCTCTTTCTTTAGATTTGGGAAGTTTTCTTCTATAATTTTGTTGAAGATGTTTGCTGGTCCTTTGAGTTGAAAATCTTCATTCTCATCCACTCCTATTATCTGTAGGTTTGGTCTTCTCATTGTGTCCTGTATTTCTTGGATGTTTTGAGTTAGGATCTTTTTGCATTTTACATTTTCCTTGATTGTTGTGCCGATGTTCTCTATGGAATCTTCTGCACCTGAGATTCTCTCTTCCATCTCTTGTATTCTGTTTCTGATGCTGGTATCTATGGTTCCAGATTTCTTTCCTAGGGTTTCTATCTCCAGTGTTGCCTCATTTTGGGTTTTCTTTATTGTGTCTACTTCCCTTTTTAGGTCTAGTATGGTTTTGTTCATTTCCATCATCTGTTTGGATGTGTTTTCCTGTTTTTCTGTAAGGACTTCTCCCTGTTTGATTATGTTATCCTGTTTTTCTTTAAGGATTTGTAACTCTTTAGCAGTGTTCTCCTGCAATTCTTTAAGGGATTTTTGTGCTTCCTCTTTAATGTCTTCTACCTGTTTAGCAGTGTTCTCCTGTATTTCTTTAAGTGTGTTATTAAAGTCCTTCTTGAAGTCCTCTACCATCATCAGGAGATATGCTTTTAGATCCGTGTCTAGCTTTTCCGGTGTGTTGGGGTGCCCTGGACTGGGTGAAGTGGGGGTGCTGGGTTCTGATGATGGTGAGTGGTCTTGGTTTCTGTTAGTAAGATTATTACATTTACCTTTCGCCATCTGGTAATCTCTGGGGTTAGTTGTTATTGTTGTCACTGTTTAAAGATTGGAGCAGAAGCTGTGTTCCACTCACCAGCAGTCTCAAAATCCTGTGGCGGGGGTCGTGGGTAGCTGGCGGGTGTCAGGCAACCCTGCGCTCCAGCAACCCCTGCGCTGATCCGGCAGGAAGTGGCCTGTGGCCCTACTCAGGCCGGTTTCTGCTTCCCTAACTAATGCAGTCTCAGGTCCCGTGCGCAATTGGATTGGAGCAGAAGCTGTGCTCCACTCACCAGAAGTCTTAAGATCCTGTGGCGGGTGTTGTGTTTAGCTGGCGAGTGTCAGCCAACCCTGTGCCCCAGCTGCCCCGGTGCTTTTCTGACTGGAAGAGGCTTGTGGCCCTATGTAGGCCGGATTTCTCTCTCCCCAACCAGAGCAGTCTCAGGTCCCGCGTGATTGGACTGGAGCAGAAGCTGTGTTCCACTCACCAGCAGTCCCAAAATCCTGCGGCGGGGGTCGTGGGTAGCTGGCGGATGTCAGGCAACCCTGCGCTCCAGCAACCCCGGCGCTGATCCGCAGGAAGTCAAAAGACAGCATTTTCAACAAATGGTGCTGGTTCAATTGGAGATCAATATGTAGAAAAATGTACATTAATTTATTAATTAATAATTCACTCTTTTCTTCTTGTACAAAGCTCAAGTCCAAGTGGCTCAAGGACCTCCACATAAAGCCAGATACACTGAAACTAATAGCAGAGAATAAACAGTTCTTTTAAAAGGCCATACAAGCAGCAATTTCTCATTGTATTGTATGATATTATTACTGAAAATATGTTCTTGTAAGTCCAAAGTGTAAGATATTCATAACCACTCTATTTGCATGGGACAAATGGCTCTTGCTTACTCCTGGTAGTATTTCTTATGAGTCTTCTCTGCAGTGCTGGGGGAGATGTGTGATGAAAACACACATTTCTAAAACTAAATGCACTACAAATACAAACTTGATTTATTAGTAGTGACTTAATGGCAAAGGGTTTTATGGGAAGACACAGGGACTTTTGGTTACTACTTATTAAACATGTAATTTTGGGGGGGTCTTAAGACATAGTTTGTTGTCATGAGAGAAATTTCATTTTTTCATTTCTTCATGAGTTTTTCTGTATTATTTTGTAACTACTTTCTCTACAACACCTCTTCCATGGCATTCATGTGAGGTAAAATTTCCTGCAGAGTGGAAGGTGACTGAGTCCTTAATGACCTCACTATTAGCTGCTTGAGAGCATATTTTTTATCTACTATTATAACATCTGGCTACAAATTTAACTTATTTAGGGCCTGACATTTATGTGTTTAGTCTTTCCTGTTTAAAGGTGAGAACATATGCTTATGAGTTTTATCAATTTGCCAGTGGGATTTATCATGTAGAAGCCTTTCACAAGGTTTGAGCAGTATTGCCAGAATATCAAAAAGCTTTAGAAGTTGCTTAATATCTTTGGAGGCAGCTAGCCTTACCTACTGCATGTTCCCACACTGCCTATTAAATATTCCAACCATCTGGAACCCTAGTTGCTATTCAAGAATTAATTTTAATAAAATCTCACAATTTAGTTGGTTAATAATCCTTAAACATCATGTTGCTAAAAAAATAATTTAACTTATGAACTTTTGGAAAAGTTATACCATAAAACCATACTAAAATTTATCTATTGGCCACCAGGGCCTTAGACCTATCAAAATTAATTAAGTTTTTGAGTAATTATAAGTACATATTACTTACTGGAAAGGATTGTATTTACAGACATGAAGTACAACATTGCCAAAGAGGTTTTAGCAGAAGCACAATACAAACTAGAAATGTGAATCAAGCAATCAAGGAAGATATGGATGTTAAGCAACATTTCATTTGCTCATATATCTAAATAAATCAGTCATAAATTGGATACCTTAAAAGAAAGATGCAATTTTTTTCAATCTAGCAAATCTGAGTTTGTGAAATGTCTAAATGATCTCAAAGCATATTAAAATATCATTAGTTTTACTTGTACTTCATAATAAAATTTAATGTAAGTGTAATGGTACTGCAATGTAAATTGTGTTCTAAAAGTTACAAGGTTTTTATGGGTCTCAGGCTTTTCTTCTTCTGGTATCCAAACATCCATCTATTCAGAAGTCATATGTTGCTGTTGACATCACTATCCTGAGGACATCTGGATTTCTCTGCTCCAGGTAAACAAATTTAGGGCCCTCAATTAAACTATGATTTTTTACTTCAAATGCTATGTGTGTATCCATGTCATTAATTAGACCTATCATGATACCTAGATTGAAAAAACAAGGATTTGACAGATAGTATCCTAACTATACCAGGGGCATCAGGTTATCCAATGCTGAAGTGCTGCTGTGGATTTAGCTGTCTCTGTGACTGTCTTTAACAAGCACTATTCAGACATTGTACAGTAAAACCACTATGTAATGTGGACCTTTTTTCCCTCTTGAGTCAAAATAGTCAGTGACCTCTAAAAGCAACATAATATTTAAAGGCAGGTAGAGGACTCCTGGCAGATAAGTGACTCCCATTAACAGTGTATCCTTGACATCATTTTCAGGTACATGCTTTCTTAAATTTTGCAACTTTGCATATGTTTCAAGAGAAAGTGTCAGTAGAATTGTCCATTTGATATACTGTATTTCCAGGTGGTCTTGCATGTTTTATCACACGACTTAAGCAGAGTCTTTAAATTTCAGCAGTTATAGATTATATCTGTATTCTGTGTCTTTGGAATCACTTTGATAAATATTACTGGCTCAGAAAATTATTCTGTTCTTTAGAGACTGAAAGTAAGAGCTGTGATTTGGGAATATAATTAATATCCTTATTATCAATCATTTCATGCCACCCATAATTTATTCTGACCCACTGAATTAATATAAGTAGTAGTCATCAGAATATAAGTTTTAAGCATATTTTGAACAAATTTCTAGCTTCCAGGTCACCTCATGAAATAAACTATATGCAGGATCTCAGAGATCTAGATTGCTCTATTTTGTAATCATAATATTCTAAACATTCAAAAGTTTTTATTATGGGTTAAGGTGTAGAACAAAGCTTTGTGGTTTTCAGTATCATGGAAAGCTCACATTTGTCCAAAAGACATCCAACTTTACAGAGCTGTTCTGTTTCATCGACTGCATTAGCACACACAAGTGCAGGGGCATACCATTCCCACTTTATAAATGGAGATGCCAATGCTGAGAAGAAACAAATGACTCAACTATGGCTAGCTCTGGAGTGCATAGCAGGACTTCATGCTTCTCACCCCCTCATCTTTCCTGTCACACAGCATTACTTCCATGAGCTAAGGACATCAATGACCCCAACACACATGAAACTGAGAGCAGGAGAGTGCCTCTTAAAGTCTATGTGCCCAGAGGGCTTATTAAAAATGCACTACCATGTTCCTAGCTCCTAATGATAATGAGTTACACGATGTTGGCTAGGCAGTTCAATTGGCATTTAAAATAAATACTTCTGGATTTCCATTGGCAAGTGTACAGAAACTCACACTATGTAAAATTCTAATTTAGAAAAGCACCTTACAAATCTTCAATAATAGCCAGACCAAAACCTACATATTTAAGCAGAAAAAGGGACACAATATTGGGAAGTTTCATGCTTATCTTTTTGGTCTGGAGTTCCATACATGAATGACAAACAAATTTAATAACAAAGTCTTTTTGTTGTCTCTTTCTTTTATCTCCATAATACATTATATACATAATATAATATGTAAATATGCTCTATTTTAATTATATTATATAGTAAATAAAATATATTATTAAGATCTCAAGTACAGAGATTATCTCTACAGAGTCAGCATTCTCTTGAATGTCTGAAACTGCAGAATATATTGATACCAGAATTTTTGTTCTTTTTCTTCTTTCATATAATACATCCTGACCATAGTTTTCCTTCCCATCATTCCTCTCAGGCCCACCCCTTCAAGTTCCCTCGCACCTTGATAAAACTCCTCCTCTATTTCCCTCCAGAACAGGGCATGCTTCTAAGAGACAACAGAACAACACAACACAAGATATAATAAGAACATGCAAATGCCTTCTTGTTGAGACTGGATAAGGTAGCTCAAAAGGAGGAAAATAAACCCAAGAGCAAGCAAAAGTGTCAGGCACATGGCCACTCTTACTGTTAGGAGGCCCACAAAGATCACCAACTGTAAAGGAATTATAATCCAGAGACATGGCTGCTCTGGAAAAGGATCACATCCAAATATATGATCCAGCGGAATATAGACACACCCTGGATTCCAGTATGATCTGGCTGGAATACAGAACTACCCTCAGTATATACCTTTAATCCCTAACATTGAGGGTAAATTTAGCTTGTAGAATGAAGCAGGAATGGTTGAAAGTAAAATATAATTTAAGGACAGATAAAGTGTTGAATCAGAGAAAGATTTGTGACAATGAGTCAGAGATAGGATATGCCCAACTCTCATGATTGGTCCAGAGAAGAGAGGCAACTTAAGAAGAACAAGAGGAGAAAAGGTGATGGTATCTGGTATGGCATGTATGTACAGCAGTTTTACAGAGACAGGTTGTAGAGAACAAGCTAGACACAGATGAAGACAGAACAATGCAGAGAATGAGCCAGAAGATTAGAACATATTGCCAAAGTTAATAATAGGTCAAGCAGAGCAATGCAGACAGAAGCAGAGAGAAGCCGATTGAATCTGTCAGCTTGGAAAATTAGACTGTATGGATGTTAGAAGTTTCCAGGCCTAGGTTTACAGACAGAACTGAGAAACAAATGCTCTGGACTCTCTCCAAGCCACATATTGGCACAGCTTTTATATAGCTTTCATCTTAATTTATCAGAGGAAATAAAAGAGACAATTACACCCAAGCTAACAACCATTACATATACTTTGAGGTGCTGACTCTTGTAGGCCCAGTGCTGGCCACTTCAGTCTATGTGAGTCTGTGCAACCTGCTTTGTTGATTCAAGGAACCATGTCTCCTGTTTCCTCCATCACCTCTGGCTCCTACAATCACTCCTCCTCCTCTTCCTTCCTGTTTCCTGATCTCTGAGGGAGGTATCTGATGGAATTCTCCAATTAAGACTCTTTTCATGTATTGTTTAGATGTGCTGCCATTTTTAAAATGATGGAATCTATTACATTTTTTTATTTCTCTTGGTTCAAACTATTAATACATTCTGATGGTTCTGTATTTATAGATATAAAGTATTTGGTCAAAAAATGCTTTGATATGAATGAAACAATCAATATTTTGTGTAAGAAATCAGGACTGTTGGTTGACTCACTGAAATTTTGAATTAAATGTGACATGTAGCTTATTGCATATGAACTTTTGATGTCTACTTTCTTGTGATATATGAGAAGTATGCATTTAAGTGTCACAATATTTGAATATGTAGTCATAAATTAAATTAAAATGAATAAAATACTATTTATTAGCTATATTATGAATGTTTGATAGTAAAATGTAATTCATGTCAAAATATCAAGTAACAGATACAGAATTTGTGATTATTACAGGAATTCTAATATGTCGGCTTCTTATAGACTCTATAGAGTCTAGAGCTTGAACACATTGAGCTTACAATGCTGATGAAGATACGGTATATTGCTTGGTTTTCCCAGGGCCTTGCTTTGTCTTCTGATGAACAGTGTTTTGCCTGAAGATTTCAGATTACGTTGGTAGACAGAAAAAGAGATTCTTATTTTTTTCTTTTTTTTTTTATTAGGTATTTTCCTCATTTACATTTCCAGTGCTATCCCAAAAGTCCCCCAACCCCCCCCCACTTCCCTACCCACCCATTCCCATTCTTTTGGCCCTGGCATTCCCCTGTATTGGGGCATGTCTTAGTTTGGGTTTTACTGCTGTGAACAGACACCATGACCAAGGCAAGTCTTATAAAAAAAACCAACATTTAATTGGGGCTGGCTTACAGGTTCAGAGGTTCAGTCCATTATCATCAAGGTGGGAGCATGGCAGCATCCAGGCAGGCATGGTGCAGGAGGAGCTGAGAGTTCTATGTCTTCATCCGAAGGCTGCTAGTGGAAGACCGACTTCCAGGCAACTAGGGTGAGGATCTTATACCCACACCCACAGTGACACACCCATTCCAACCAGGTCACACCTTCAGATGGTGCCACTCCCTGGTCCAAGGATATACAAACCATCACAGGGCATATAAAGTTTGCAAGTCCAATGGGCCTCTCTTTCCAGTGATGGCCGACTAGGCCATCTTTTGATACATATGCAGCTAGAGTCAAGAGCTCCAGGGTACTGGTTAGTTCATAATGTTGTTCCACCTATAGGGTTGCAGATCCCTTTAGCTCCTTGGGTACTTTCTCTAGCTCCTCCATTGGGGGCCCTGTGAGATTCTTATAAGATGCAATAGCTCATCTCAATGGGCTGGCAACAACAGTATGGACTGCTTTGATGGAGTGTGTTCTTCAAACTCCACAGAGAGGATCAATACTAGTGGTGTTGTAGGTGATGGAAGTGAAACAGGTACAGAACTGGAATCAGCACCACCAAGGGCTGAAGTGTTTGAGGGTTGACCCAGCTCCTAGGCTTTCAGGAAAGGTATTTTGCCTCCAGTTTGCTTATTAGCATTTAAGAAAACTCTCTGCATGTACTTTTCCAGCATCATGTTCCTTATATCTGTTTCCATCTTTACTTCTCTTATTACACAGTGTAAGAGCTGGTGGTGTGAAAGGGGTTATTATAGGCTTTAAAGTGAAAAGCAATTAGAGAAACAATTTTTAAAGAGAGCTAACACCATGACTTGATGTTCCTGGTGAGGAAAATAAAAATATATTTCAGGGAAATTTTTATTTGGTATTTAAAAAATTGTGAAATAAGGGAAGCTTAGGCAGTTCATTGTTACTAACTCCCTCAGCATCATGGCTCATTTTGTTGTGTCCAAAGGTAGAGTTAAGGATAGATATAAAAAGTGGTGGATGTGGGTATGTATGTGTGTGTGTATGTGTAAACTGCTACTGGTGGTGGAAAATCTCCATTCTACAGAAAATGTTGAATATTGAATTAAACAGAACCATCAAATATTTTTAATGAGCATATATGAACTGTATAAAATAATGAGCTTCATAATGACGTTTCTTGTATCCATGCATAATGGGTTTGATCGTTCTCATCTATGCATCATCCCCCTTCTGTTGATTATCTTTCTCCTTCCCAATAACCCCATGGCAACTTTCACAATACATGTTTTTCCAGATTTCATGTGTGAAAGAAAATATATGAATAGTTATTTTTTCTGATTCTAGATTATTTCACCAACCAAGATATTGCCAATTCCATATATTTCTCTGAAAATGATGACTGATGGTTAGTATTAATTTTCAATTAGTATTATCCTTCTGGGTATGCCTATTATGGAATTCCTGGATTGTGTTAATTGAATTGGCAAGAACTACCTTAAATGTGGAATGTGCTAATGCATTGAGGCCCCGGTTTGAGTAGAAGGAAGGATGGAAGCTGTGTGTCAGCATTCCATGATTTCTGCTTCCTGAGCATCAGATACATGAGACCAGTTTCTTTAAACTCTAGTCTCTGTGCATTTATCCACCATAAACTGTGAGCTAAAGTAATCTCTCCTTCCCTGCTTCCTCCAATTCTTTAGTCAGTAAATTTGTTTACGAATGAAAACAAAACAAAAAAAAATTAACAAATAGCAATGTGATTTTAGACTTTATGCCTAATTTTATTGTATTTTGTGTGTATATGTGTATATCTGTGTGTTGGTGTGTATGTGAGAGAGAGATAGAGACAGAGACAGAGATATATTTGTAGCCATTCTCTGTTGACACATATCTAGATTGATTTTGCAACTTAACTAGTATGCAATAAACTTGAATAAGCAGATAGGTTTAATGTATGCTGAATTTTATTCTTTGGTTATAAAGACGTGCTAAAGATGAACATGGTGGTTTTATGTTTTTGTGAATTTTATTTTTTTCTTTTATTAGATATTTTCTTGATTTACATTTCAAATGTTATCCCCATTCCTCATTTCCCCTCAGAAAACTCCCCATTGCACCCCCCATGCCCCTGCTCACCAACCACCCACTCCTGCTACCCTGTCCTGGCATTCCCTATACTGGGGCCTTAAGCTTTCACAGGACAAAGGGCTTCTCCTCCCATTGAGGACATCCTCTGCTACATATGCAGCTGGAGCCATAGTTCCCTCTTTGTATACTTTGGTTGGTGGTTTAGTCCCAGGAAGCTCTGGGGGTACTGGTTGGTTCATATTGTTGTTCCTCCTATGGAGCTGCAAACTCCTTCAGCTTCTTGGGTCCTTTCTCTAGCTCCTCCATTGGGGACCTTGTGCCCAGTCCAATGGATGGCTGTGAGCATCCACTTTTGTATTTGCCAGGCACTGGCAGAGCCTCTCAGGAGACAGCTATATCAGGCTCCTGTCAGCAAGCTCTTGTTGGTATCCACAATAGTGTCTGGGTTTGGTAAATGTATATGAGATGGATCCCCAGGTGGGGCGGTCTCTGGATGGCCATTCCTTCCTTCAGTCTCTGCTCCGTACTTTGTCTCTGTAACTCCTCCCATGGGTATTTTGATCCCCCTTCCAAGAAGGATCAAAGGATGCACAGTTTGGTCTTCCTTCTTCTTGAGCTAATTTTTACATTAATTAATATTCTCACCAGCCTTTATACAATGATATGAAAACTCATTGTCCCTTAAACACCTACCTTGGTCAATGTTTTTGTTGTTGTTGTTGTCATTGTGGTAACCTTTCTGACTTGAGTAAAATATCAATCTCAAGGTAGGAAATTCCCCTGAGTTTCTCTGATGGCTAAAGGTGTTGAACACTTTTTGTTTGTTTATTTATTGGCTACTTTTACTTCCTTTGTGATCTTTTTGTTTATTTGGCCATTTATTGATTAGATTATAGGTTGTTATGCTGTATACATTTTGAATTCTTTATATGCCTGAAAGTTAGTGATTTGTTGGTTAAAAGTTAACAAAAATTTCCCCCATTGTCTGCTTTCTCTTCAGTCTGTTAATTTGTTAATTTACTCTGAAGAGGAGTTTTAATTTGATGTAATCCCATTTGTCATTTAGAGGAGAGAACTGCCAGAGTTGTTGGATTCCTCTTCTGAAGTTCATTACTTTTGTCTACTTTTTTTCAGAATATCCACTATGTTTTCCTCTACTTGTTTGAATAGTTATTTACATTAATCTTCCATTTATTTCCAACTGATTTTTGTGTGAAAAGAGAGATCCCGTTTCAGTATTCTACATATCCTATTTTATAGTGCCAGTTATTAACAGAAATTTCTTCTGCCTTTTGTTGCCCCTTGTCAAATGCCCAATTATTACATCTGTGTATGATTTACTTCTTTTTTTTTTTTTAAAGATAAGGCCTCACAGTGAAGACCAAGCTGATCTCAAACTCACAGAGGCTGGTGTCATACTCTGGAATAAAGTTGTGTACAGTTGATATCACTATTTAGCATTATCTTCACAGATAAAGCCATCAATCATGGAGGGAAGCTTAATAAAATAACAGGTTTTCTTAAGGGAAATGACATCCCATCCTTTGGAGAAGCTCTTGAGGACCCATGAATTCTGGGCCAGGCATAACTACATAGTAAGACCCTGTCTCAAAAAAACAAACAAACAAACAAAATAAAACAAACATTTTGAGTATACAGTCACACTACAAGTACGAATTTGAATTTATTTGGTACTTTTCAGATGCTGATAACTGTAGTCTAAATATCTTAGTTTGCAGGAAACCATGGAGTTGGTCTGGCTACCATTTTCAGATTAGAGTCCATGGCTTCTGGAACACAATGTGATTTCTAGTTCCTGAGAGACTGATGTGTTCCCCCGTCAGTGAAATATTCAGGATATTTTGTGTTTCCTTGTCCCTTAATAGTCAAAGAAGTATGGAAACTTTACAGAACAATTATTGTTAGACACTAATCTTGTGTACCTTGTATAATTTTTAACCTTCACTGTATGCTTGCAAATACAAATGTATCGATCCTGGCAATTGCCGCTATAACCTCTTTCTGAGAAAGATGTAAAATATCTGACTGCTCTCAGCTGTGCAGTGGCCCCTCCAGTGCAAACCTGGCTCAGTTCCTTAAAGTTGTATCAGCTGACCTTGGCTCAGTAAGTAATCTTCTTGGACTCGTACATTAGCTATGAGTAGTATTGCTACAATGGAACATCATCATCAAAAGTCAGTTATGGTGGAAAGTGTTCATTTGGCTAACACTTCCACATCATTGTTCATCATCAAGGGAAGTCAGTTAAAAAACTCAAAAAGAGCAAGAATCTGGATGCAGGAGCTGATGCAGAGGCCATGGAGGGGTGCAATCTACCAGCTCTATCAGGGCTTTCTCAACCTACTTTCTTATAAACTCAGAACCACCAGTCCAGGGATGACATCACCCACAATGAGTTGTGCCTTCCCACATCAATCACTAATTATGAAAATGCTCTATAGGGCTGCCTACAGACTAATCTTATAAAGGCATTTTCTCAACTAAGATTCACTCCTCTCAAATGACTTAAGTTGATATCAAGTTGACATAAAGCTATTAGGCATACCAAAGTACAAAGCATTACCTATTAATAAGTAAAAAGCAGCTATTTTTTTCTTTTAACTAGGCTAAAGACCAGCCGGGATTTCTTAAGTCAAAATAACCATTAGCTATTTGAAAGTGTCCAGCAGAATTATTCATCAGTGAAATGCAAATTAAAATGCCAATGAGATACAGCTAGTCAAACAGAATGTGCAAAATGAAACACGCGGACAGCAGGAAATGTTATCAAGGGTCATGAAGCAAGTGAGAAAGTTGATTACATTGCTGGTGATCCGGAGATTTAAAAGCATTTGGAAAACTGATTGGTAGAATTAAGGATGAAAGCACATAGACTCTACAGCCGAGAAATTGTCCTCTTGTGTACACTTTACTTGAGAAAAAATGAGTGCTTTTGTCCAAAAGCAGACATCTGCAATAATGTTCATAAGGAGCTTCATACATAATAGTCCCAGAGTGAAAACAACCCCAGCCACCAGCAACAGGGACAGATAAAAGAGATGGCAGCATGACTGTACAGGGGTAAAATACTCAGTAATCAGAAAGAAATTTTCAGAGGAGAGAACAGTATTTTATATCCTTACGTAACTGCTACACAGTGCCACAAATTAGTCTGTCAGACATAACATTGAGAAAAAGAAACCAGATACTCCTGTCAATTATGAGTCCAACTGTGATTCCCTGATTCCATTTTATATAATGTTCATAAACCCAATAGTATGTCTATGATAACTGGAGCCAGCGAGTACTTACCTTTGAGGAAGGTACCATTTTAGAGTAAGTCTGAGAATATATAGTGTGATGCTAAAATTTATCCATACTGCACTCATAATGTGAATCCCTTGGTTATTATGTATATCACTGTCTGGGGTTGACTCTCAGGGACTTACTGCTGATTGAAGTGCAAAATTCCAAAGATGCCCAAACCTCCTCCATACAATGGCACAGTGTTTGCACATAACAGACTCTCATTCTGCCATATAAATTAGAAACTGTCTGAGAAGCACCTAAAGAAATGTTCAACATCCTTAGTCTTCAGCAAAATGCAAATCAAAACAACCCTGAGATTCCACCTTACACCAGTCAGAATGGCTAAGATCAAAATCTAAAGGGACAGCAAATGCTCGCAAGTATGTAGAGAAAGAGGAACACTCCTCCACTGCTGATGGAATTGCAAGCTGGTACAACCACTCTGGATATTAGTTTGGTTATTCCTCAGAAAACTGGACATAGACTTACCTGAAGATCCAGCTATACCACTGCGGGGCATATACCCAGAAGATGCTCCAACATGTAGTAAGGACACATGCTGTGGGGCTGCAAACCCCATCAGCACTTTGGGTACTTTCTCTAGCTCCTTCATATGTTCATAGCAGCCTTATTTATAATAGCCAGAAGTTGAAAAGAACCTAGATGTCCCTCAACAGAGTGATGGATACAGAAAATGTGGTACATTTACACAATGGAATACTACTCAGCTATTAAAAACAATCACAAAAGAACACAGATGATATGCACTCACTGATAAGTGGATATTAGCCCAGAAGCTTGGAATAACCAAGATAAAATCCACAAAAAAACACAAAAATCAAGAAGAAGGAAGACCAAAGTGTGGATACTTTGATCCATCTTATAAGGGGGAACAAAATACCCATGGAAGGAGTTACAGGGTCAAAGTGTGGAGCAGAGATTGAAGAAATGACCATCCAGAGACTGCCCCACCTGTGGATCAATCCCATATACAACCACCAAACCCAGACACTATTGTGGATGCCAACAAAAGCTTTCTGACAGGGGCCTGATATGGCTGTCTCCTGGGAGGCTCTGCCAAAGCCTGAAAAATATAGAAGTGGATGCTTACAGCCATCCACTGGACTGAGCACAGGGTCCTCAATGAAGGAGCTAGAGAAAGGACCCAATGTGTTGAAGGGGTTTGCAGCCCCATAGGAGGAACAAAAATATGAACTAACCAGGACCCCCAGAGCTCCCTGGGACTAAATCACCAATCAAAGAAAACACACGGTGGGACTCATGGCTCCAGCTGCATGTGTAGTAGGGTTATCAATGTGAGGAGAGGCCCTTGGTCTTGTGAAAGTTCTATGCCCCAGTATAGGGGATTGCCAGGGCCAGGAAACAGACATGAGTTGGTTGGTGAGCAAGGGAAATGAGGAAAGGGGATAACATTTGAAATTTAAATAAAGAAAATACCTGATAAAATTATGTATAAAAAAAACAAAGGGTGTGATGGTTTGTATATTCTTGGACTAGGGAGTAGCACCATTTGGAGGTATGGCCTTGTTAGAATAGGTGTGACCTGTGTCACTGTGGATGTGGGCTTAAGATCCTCACTCTAGTTGCCTGGAAATCAGTCTTCCACTAGCAGCCTTTGGATGAAGATGTAGAACTCTCAGCTCTGCCTGCACCATGCCTGCCTGGATGCTGCCATGTTCCCACCTTGATGATAATGGACTGAACCTCTGAACTTGTAAGCCAGCCCCAATTAAATGTTGTTTTTTATAAGACTTGCCTTGGTCATGGTGTCATTTCACAGCAGTAAAACCCTGACTAATACAAAGGGTATTTTAAATTATGAGGAAACTTAAGGACAATGTTAAAGATTGACTCACACCTTGTGAACTATCAAAGCACAAGCAAGGTCATGAACAGAATTTTCTAAGTTTCTAATTTTTTAAAAATTTTTATTGGATATTTTCTTCAT